>NC_072427.2:26519615-26829807 GCF_028878055.3 Symphalangus syndactylus | reverse complement strand
GCACACACCACACGGAGTCAAGGCAGATGATTCTGCTTTCACTTGAGATGTCTGCTGTCCGATGACTGGCAAAGGCTGGATGCCCCGGCCCACCTCCGTTCCAGAGTCTCGGCTTCCCTCCTGCACTTGCCCCTTTCCAGAGCTGCACCCTCCTTCCTCTTCTTCTCCATCCACCTGCAGAGGAATGACCTGATACGGCTTGAGGTCAGAGGCGGGGGCTGAGTCAGGAAACCTAGGGCCTCCCCAGCCTCTGTCACCTAGCCTTGGCATGCCGACTGGCAAATCACCACTCCTCTTGCCTTTCTGGGCCTCAGTGTCCCCATCTGGAAAATGGGGGGGTAAGTCCAGGTGTTCCCTAAGGCAATACTAGCTCAGATACTCTAGAACTGTGGGAGACACAGAAACTTGATCAGGAGGTCCCGGTGGCCATGCAGTTCTAGATGAAGTGTCACCGTACTCTGAGGCTGTGAAAATGTGCAGAAGACATTCTGGAACCAATTTGTGGCTCTGAGCTGGGCACATTTTTAACTTCCTCCACATCCCCATGCTTGCTGTGTATGGATGCTCCTCTTTGGAGCTCCTCTTTGTCATGCTCTCTCCAGGAAGGAGCTCTATGGCCTGGGAAGCCACAGAATCTTCTCAGCTGCTGCTTAAAATGTATGTTCCAAGTTGAAGCAGTTCAAGTATCTTTCAGCTGGGCCAGGAGCTTCTATCCTTTGATGCTCCATGGGATACCAAGCCTCTGGGATCTTGGGT
Organism: Symphalangus syndactylus; assembly: GCF_028878055.3. Classification (NCBI taxonomy): domain Eukaryota; kingdom Metazoa; phylum Chordata; class Mammalia; order Primates; family Hylobatidae; genus Symphalangus; species Symphalangus syndactylus. The sequence goes on along the minus strand of NC_072427.2, from coordinate 26,829,051 downwards.
GTCTCTGTTAGAGTGTGGACACCAGCAGGCAGAAATGGGGGGCCCTTGGAATATGTAATTGAAAGCAGGGACCAAGCAAGGAGCCTTGGAGTCAGTGTCAGGAAGAAAGATGATTTTGTGGTCTCCTAAATTCCATCACTTCCTGTTCACCGAGCAGAGGACTTCTGGCTGGCCAAGAATGTTCCCTCCCAGAGAGGCCAAAATCTATTGTTAGCCAAGGCAAGGCTTTTGTGTCCACTAAAGTACAGCCATCCCCAGGAGAGGCGACACACAAATCCACGTTAGTCATTGTACTGTCCTATGGAAGAGCATCATCATCAGATCCCCTCTTGGGTTTTTTTTGTTTGTTTTTTTCAAAGAGGATGGGGAGAGGGGTTAAAAGAAGAAAGGGGAAATGAAAAGTCCCAAATGAAACCCAACTGCCTGACTCTTGCCAGGGGCTGAACCAGACTTGGACGTAATGCTTTTCTGCTATGGTGAGCACATTTAAGAAAGCAGTAAAAACTGGCTGCTGAGGTTACAGTTCAGGCCATCTAAGAAACGTGGCCATTTCAGAGGGTCTCCAGTGTCCATGGGATGCCTGTAGAGAGATAATGAACTGCCCCTGGCAGATGCCGAGCAGGCCATGGCCAGGGCCAGGAACTCCCAGAAGCTCCTGGGGCCAGGTGCTGTGTAGACACACAACTCTTACACGGCTAGGGGCTGCAGAAGACAGCTGGGTCCAGACTGCATAGAGGGTGGAGACCTCATGTGGTGCCAAAGGCATTTTTGATTTTTGGACCAGGCCAGCTGACCCTAGGTCCAGAATGACATCCTAGAACACAGGCTGAATCACATGCCCTCACCACTGACTGTCCTTGATTTGCACTCTCCGCAGAGAAGAGAAGATTTCAGGATGGCCAAACTCATTCCCTCCCAACTCCATGAGGAGGGCGATGCAGGAGAGCGAGACCAAGAAATGCAAAGAGTGTGGGTTCCAGGAAGCCTAAGTGGGGCGGAAAACTGAAGCCCGGTCTGCAGGGCCTCTGGAAAAGATGACGTCATTCCCATAGTACAGGTGAGAAGGAGAGAGAGATTTACCTGGAATGGGCCCCTAGACTGTGGCACGGGCCCTGCCTGAACCTTGACAAGCGAAACGAGGTTGGGTGACTTGGAGGTTCTGCAGAGCCTTGCTCAACACTTGCCTCAGCATGTACCATGTTTGGCCAGATGTGCCTGCAGCTCTGAGCGCCTGTGCTCCTGAGATCTGCTCTTTCCTGGAGCCCGCAAACAAGAGTAGCATCTTTCACGGTCCTTGGCCCTGAGCCTGGCATCTGTGTGTGCCAAGAAGCAAGAGGCCCAATCCCACTGGGTTGTAATGGGGTGTCCCTGCACGTTCTGTAGTCCTGCTGTTCTCAGGGGCTGGAGTGACCAGAAGGTGGGAGAAGGGTAGAGGGATGTCCCAGGGCTTTCCTGAGTTTGGCTGCTAAGTAGGGAGGATTACGGACATGCCGCCTGCTTGGTGAGTGGAATCATGACCTGCCATTGACATGAGGAGGGTAGTGAGGAGCAGGTGATAAAGAGAACAATGAGGGGGACACAGTATGCAAGTCCAGAGTGGTCCACATGAGACAGGGCCCTTGGAGCCACTGGGTCCTGCACAGCCCACCCAGCGGTAGGATGACAGACACTGCTGCCAAGGGATCATGCCTGGGGGCTTGCCCTGTCTACTGGGGGTGATTGTCCGGCCTCCTGCACACATGCAGGCTGGGGTGGGGGCATCCACCAAGTGCACCAAGGAAGTGGTCCAAGTGCCTCATTGTCCTCTCCTATAAGGAGCGCTGGTCCCTCCTGACTCCAGTGCAGGCAACTTTATTCCTGAGGAAGAATCTATCTTACGGTTTTATGTTCATGTTTTATGTTTATGGCTTTTCAGATTCATGTTCTGAGTGAAGAGGGATCGAGCCCACATTTAAGGTGATCAACTAGCCAACAGGTTCCAGGGAGCAGCTAACTCTCTGTGGCCAGAAGGGCAGGTGAAATTAGAATCCTGGGAAGAGGCTTGCAGGATCATCTGACGGAAGGGTCCTCCGATGGAAGGGTCATCTGACCACCATCTCAGCTGCCCTGCAGATCCCCATAAAGCCACCACTCTTGCCCCAACTCCAGAAGAAAAGTGTTGGGACCAATAATCACCATCATATTCTTTCCACTTTGAGGCATTAATTACTCAAGTGGGAATTACAGTCCACAGTCTCACTGCCACATCTGTGGGCCTGCTATCTGGTCCCAGGTGATATAGGGGAAGCGATTCTCTGTTTTACCTGGGAGTGTTAGACCTCAGCCCAGTCCTTTGCCCACTTGTGGATGCCCAGTGGCCAGCCCACTGGTCTTCCTGCCCCAGCCCCAATCCAGCCCCAGGGAGGCAGTGGTGCCAGCCTCCTGCCCGCACCTGCTTAGAGACTTTGAGCCACGTCTTTTTGAGCCGGAAGATTGCACTGCGGTTCATGGACGAGGTGATCTCCAGCACGGCATTGTAGTTGTGGAGGCAGCGGCATATGTCAGCCACGGCCACCCACTTCTCGATGGTGCTCACCCTGGCGTTGATGTCCTCATTGCGGATGATTTCTGAAGCAATCAAGTTACTGATCTTTAAGCCAATGCAATAAGACAGGGAAAAAGAGGAGTAAGTATTGCAAAGATGATAAATGATCACTATTTGCAGATATGATTGCCTGTTTGAAAATACAAGAAGGAATTGGAAAACTACGAGAACAACTAACAGAGCTTGCTAGGGTTGCTGGCTAAAGGTTCAATATACAAAAATGAAAAGTATATATATACATTAGTAATAATCAATTAGAAAACACAACAAAAATACAACCTTCCAAATAACAATGGGAATTTGTAAATACCTAGGAACTTAATGAGAACTATGTAGGATGGAAAAAACAGGTCACCAAAGGATATAAAAGGCTTGAATAACAGAGAAAGAGATCAAATTCCCAAATGAGAATGTAAATATGTCATTTTTCTGAAAACGAATACATGTGTTTAATGTAATCCAATAAAACACTCAGGCCAGGCACAGTGGCTCACACCTGTAATCCCAGCACTTTGGGAGGCTGAGGTGGGTGAATCATTTGAGGTCAGGAGTTAAAGACCAGCCTGACCAACATGGTGAAACCCTGTCTCTACAAAAAACACACACGCAAAAAATTAGCTGGGTGTGATGGCGCATGCCTATCATCCCAGCTACTCGAAAAGCTGAGGCAGGAAAATCACTTGAACCCAAGAGGTGGATGTTTCAGTAAGCCGAGATTGCACCATCGCACTCCAGCCTGGGCGACAGAGCAAGACTCCATCTCAAACAAACAAACAAACAAACATACAACCCGAAAACAAACAAACAATACAAAAAAAACCAACGAGAGCTTTCTTTAGAAAAGTAATTCTAGACAAAGTAATTATAAAGTTTATCTGGAAGAATAAACAGGTAAAAGGGGCCAAATTCTGAGGGAATCCCCCATCATACAACTAGAGCTTGGACAGGACACACTTTGAAGCACTGCTGGTCTCACATACACAGTAGAAGATATCTTCAAGGAATCCATCACCTGGCCAAACATGACACACACACAAACAAATCAAGTGCAGGTTGGACCAGTAGCAGCCGGGGGCAGGGGTGGGAAGCTGGGGCTGGAACATCAGGGAATTGGAACTGCAAGGAGCTGGAACAGCAGGAAGCAGTGGGCTTTCCGGTACATTTTTTTTTTTTTTTTTTTTGAGACGGAGTCTCGCTGTATTGCTAGGCTGGAGTGCAGTGGTGCGATCTTGGCTCACTGCAACCTCTGCCTCCTGGATTCAAGCAATTCTCCTGCCTCAGCCTCCCGGTAGCTGGGACTACAGGTGTGCGCCACCATGCCCGGCTAATTTTTGTATTTTTAGTAGAGACAGGATTTCACCATGTTGGCCAGTATGGTCTCGATCTCTTGACCTCATGATCCACCCGCCTTGGCCTCCCAAAGTGCTGGGATTACAGGCGTGAGCCACCGTGCCCAGTACATTCTTTTGCAACTTTCTAAGACTTTTTTTTTTTTTTGAGACAGAATCTTGTTCTGTCGCCCAGGTTGGAGTGCAGTGGTGTCATCTCGGCTCACTTCACCCCCCACTTCCTGGGTTCAAGCGATTCTCCTACCACAACCTCCCAAGTAGCTGGGATTACAGGCACACACCACCATGCCTGACTAAATTTTGTATTTTTAGTAGAGATGGGGTTTTACCATGTTGGCCAGGCTGCTCTCGAACTCCTGACCTCAAGTGATCTGCTGGCCTTGACCTCCCAAAGTGTTGGGATTACAGGCGTGAGCCACCGCGCCCGGCCTTTGCGACTGTTTAATTATTTCAAAATAAAAAGTTAAAAAAAAGACTACTACTTTAAAAAAAGGCGATAAAAGGACATTTACAGATGAATTAAAAATTACAGGGCTTTATCACTAAGAAACCTTCTCAAAAACAATTTCTAAAGGATGCTCATCAAGAAACATGAATTGTAAAACTACTTAAGAATGGAACTACTACTTAAGAGAATCAGGAAGGATAATAACACAAAGTAGTACATGTATTATACCTCTTAATTAAATTGAAGTAGTAGTTAAAAATTTTTTCCATCAAGAGAACATGGAACTTAAAAGCAGTTTTATATAAAAGTTATACTAAATTTTGAAATAAATAGATCAGTCAAATCTTCCAGAGAAGAAGGATAAAAGGAATATCTTCCAGTTTATTCTGTGAAGCCAGTATTACCTTGATACTGAGACCAGAGATGGATAATATAAGAAAGGAAAATTACACACCCATTTGTTTAATGTACCATGACCACATTGGGTTTGTCCCTGGAATGCAAGGATGATTGAATATTAGAAAAAAAGTATAATTGTCATTTACTATATAAACAGAGTAAGGGAGAAAAACCATATGACCATCTCCACGGATGCAGAAAGAAATATTTGATAAAATTCTGTATTTATTCATGGTTAAATCCATTAGCACCCAAGGAATAAAAGATAATTTAAAAAAAACCTGGTAAAGGAACAAACATCATTCCACATGGGGAAATATTAGAAGCATCTCCTTTAAAACCAAGAAGGTGGCCGAGTGCAGTGGCTCACACCTGTAATCCCAGCACTTTGGAGCTGAGGTGGGTGGATCACCTGAGGTCAAGAGTTCGAGACCAGCCTGGGCAACATGGTGAAACCCCGTCTCTACTAAAAATACAAAAATTACCTGGGTGCAGTGGCGTGCACCTGTAATCCCAGCTACTCAGGAGGCTGAGGCATGATAATTGCTTGAACCCGGGGGGTGGCGGTTGCAGTGAGCCGAGACTGTACTACAGCCTGGGTGACAGAGGGAGACTGTGTCTAAAAAAAAAAAAAAGAACCCCAAAAATCCAAGAAGGAGACACATGATCACCATGTCCATTCCACGCTGTCCTGGAGAGAGATGGGACTAGGGCGAGGCAGGCAAGGTGTGGGGTGCAAGTGCAGGAGGGCGAGTAGCTCTGTAGATTTTGCTCTCTGGGAAGCTTGTTTGCCTTACCCCAGTATCCCAGCTTGGCCATGGTCTTGAAGACCTTGGCCAGTACCAGTTAAGAGGACAAAGAAATTAAAGGCAAAAGGACCAGAAAACAGCAAAAAGGACTGTGCCAGGGAGAGACGAGGAAAATCGCTGTTGTGCCAGCACACGTCCTGTGTATCAGAACCAAATGGTAGATTTGAACAGAGATGGCCAAATGCCAGGTCGTTACAAGGGCAGCTTCTGAAGTAGACTGTGTGTGCGCTCAAAATTGTACTCTGCTATGTAATGTTGGGGATGAAATTTCCCCTCCTCGAGCCTCAGTTTCTTCATCCACAAAGTGGGAATGGCAGGATTAAATGAGATGATGCTTTTGAAGCACAGCATCTAGCATGTGGTGAACACTCAATGAATGCTCACTTCATATTCTTGTCTTTCACTTGCTCGACTCCTGGGCACACAGTGGGACGGGGAAGCGGGGGGACAGTGATTTGTTGCCTGGTTCTGTAAGATGTGGTCAGATCAGGCCTCTATCAGGTTACGTTTCCTGGGGCTTGGTCTCTGTCCCTCTTTCTCTCCTGAGAGGCACACGAGTCTCCTTTCTGCTGCTGTGCTCACTGCGGGAAACACTGGGTGCCCAGGCCTAGGAGGCCCCAAAGGGCTCCTCCCCTGAGCTGCAATCCCTGGGTCTTTCTTGTCTCTTCCAGGCTGCTGAGGATCCTCCCAGGATATGGTGTGCTGGGGGCTGGGGTTGGTAGGATGCGGCCCTGGCCAAAGTGGTCAGGGCAAGTGGAATCATGTGCTCCCACCACCGGCCCTCTAAGGCTCTTTCCTCGTGTTGATGATTAAACTCAGAAGAATGAGGATGCTGAGTGCAACTGTTCTCAGGGCTGTCACGAGGCTGGGAGTGGACCCGGCTCTGTGGTTCAGGGCTTGGAACTTGCACAGATGTAGGGAAGTTGCTGGGAGGGAATTTTTTTTTTTTTTTTTTTCTCACACAGCTGATTTGCACTGTGTAGCAACGGGAGCCATGAGCTACCACATACCGGTTAGGAGACCTCAGCATTTGCCCTTCCGGAGCCCTGGTTTCTTTGTATCTAAAAATGTGAGGACAGCCCCCATCTTTTAGTTGATGTGAGCTTTCAATGAGATTACTATGCACAAAAAGCTCAGTGCTAGGCACAAGGTACGCACCCGGTTAGGGGGCAGTGGATATTCTTATTAAAGAACATTGCAAATGTTCCCTGTGGACGTGAATTGTGCCTCAGAAGGCTCTGGGACCTGTCTGGCCCCCAGTTCTCTGCTGCTCCCATGTTTCTCTGAGAAGGGATTCTGGGAGCTGGGGGTGTGTGATGCACCCGTCTGAACTTAGTGTGCTAATCAGAGTCAGTCCAGGCCTTTTAAGCTGCTTATGCCAGGCCAGTTTGCAGGTCCAGTGCTTGGTCCCATCTCAACAGTTCTTCCCCAGGAAAGCTGGGGCTGGGAGGTCTGGAGGAGGGGGCTGGAGGAGCTGGATATTGGGCCATCCTGATCCTAGCTGAATGTCTTTAGATGACCACCCAGTTAATCCTCCCATGACTATTCCGCGGTCAGCCCCACTTAATAGGAGAAGAGACTGAGACCGAGGTGAGGCAACCAGCCCAAGGCCACATAGCAAGGGGTGGCAGGACTGGAGAGGACCCAGGAGTCTGGTTCCAGCCAGGTGTATAGCCCGTTCTCTACCCAGCCTCTTGAGCGTCTTGCCAGAGAAAAACCCCAGCGAGCGAGGCGCTCCCATCCATACTCACGTCATTGAAGTGCTTAGTGGTTTTCATGATATAAGGGGTCCTTTCATTCTTTTCCAGTTTCATCCATCCTTGTCCGAAGAACTCCCTGTAGGAAGTAAGGGGAGACCCAGGTGGAGGGGGTGAGGTTTGCCTTGCTGATTTCATTGCTCCATGCTTTTTATTTTTTTTATTATTTGGCTTTTTGAGGCTGTCATTTCTGGGGGAACAACTTTCTGCAGAGCCCTGGAAGGAAGGAACCCTGGGCTCAAGTCCAGCTCTGCCTTGTCGCAGCTGTGTGGCCTCAGACAAACCCTTTATAGCACAGGGCTTCAGTTTCCTCATCTGTAAAATGGGAATAAAGACGACCCTTTCCTCACAGGGTTACTGGAAGGCTGAAATAAGGTGTGGGAAGGCACACACCTTATTGTGAGGTATGGTGGAAATAATTTGTTATGAATCTTGTTTTCTGACAGGGAGAATTCACATTTTAGTCACTGCAGCAGCTGGTCTGTAGGATGAGGGAATAGAAGGCCCTAAAACGGAGGAGATAAAAGCCTTAAAAAGCCTGCAAGCCAAGCCTCAGGCTCCTGACATCATAAAGTGACAGGGAGAGGGGACCTCGGCAGAGTCCTGTGAGCAGAAAGGGCCAGGGGAGGTGATTTGTGTTTGAAAACACATCCCGCTTCTCCTCCTAGAGTGACATATCAGGAACACCATCTGTTTCTACGTCCAGGAGATGTGACAGGTTTCCAAAGTGTCGACCTTCTCTATTTACACGAGGCAGCACCCATGCTGGGGAGGGCTGCGAGAGTGCCAGGTGGGGCTGAGGACAAAAGTCCCACAATGATTCAAATCCGGCAAGCCCAATTCTGGGAAACCATTCTGGGACCATTGTTAGGAATTCAGACATATTTGTTACAAGGATGTTTACTGCAGCGATAAATATAAAAGTGAAGGCTGAAAACGCTCTCATGGCTTAGTAACACACTGTTAGAGAATGCTGTGTACTTATTAAAAATAGTGTTTACAAATGCCATGTTGGCAATAGCATCAGATGAAGGAAGAGGGATACAAAATTATATAAGTAGAATAATTGCAATGAACACCAGGGATGACTTAGGCCAGAGCAGGTAACAGCAGGCCTTGGGGCTTCTTCAAAGTTCACACCTGTCCCCTAAATCAGCTCCTGGAGGTCACTGGACCCACACACGTGCCCATGCTCTTGCCTGTGTGCACAGTTTCTCACAGGTACATGTGCACACACACATGAACACATGCTCTTTTCTAGATACTCTCTTTCCAGGAGCTCTGAGTTACAGATGATTCCAGAAAAGTGTGTGTGTGCAGCTGACAGGTAAGGAGAGAACTTGGTGGGCAGGAATGGGAACCGGCTTCTCTCCCTCATTCTGCCTACCTAGACACTACTGTTTCAAGCTGTGGAGGGTCCGCGCAGCTCTGGAAATTCACTGCATGTGCTTCCGGGGTGCTGTCCAAGACAGTGCCTGAGGAAGCAGGGGGAGGCGGGTGGTGCCTGCAACACTTACTCATAAGGAATCTTCTTGAAGACGAGGTGGTCTAGCAGGGTCAGCTGCTCCGCGATCTCCAGGGCCGAGTGGTTTTCAAAGGGCTCAGCCTTCACGCCTTCAGCCTGGTTTTGAGTTAGGGGAGCAACGTTTTGAGTTAGGCCCACGATGGACACCTCCTGGATTCTCAGTTGCCTCTCTGCTGGTATCTCCCCTTTGAATTGGGTGGGCAGGTGATGGGGTATGACACCACCTCGAATCTGGTGGGTGGGTGGATGGGGCCTTGAATCTGGTGGGTGAGTGGATGGGGTATGACTCTGCCTCGAATCTGGTGGGCGGTTGGATGGGGTATGATGCCGCCTTGAATCTGGTGGGTGGGTGGATGGGGTATGACGCCGCCTCGAATCTGATGAGAGGGTGGATGGAGTATGATGAGGGGAGGTGGAGGGAAGGGGACGGAGGGAGATGGGCCCCGCCCTGTTGTGCTGGTGTGTGCAGCCCAGTGCTCGGACCGCCCTCACCCACCCTGCCAGGGAGCTCCCAGCACATGCATGAGACAACAGAGGCTTCCAGAGGTGAGCCACTGGCCCAAGTTGCTAAGCTGGAAGTGGGCTGACGAGGACTGAAGCCCAGGTCGTCTGACTTCAGGCTGTGCCTGGCCACTTCCTTCAGGGTCCGCCTGAGCCCACAACTGGCTCTATACAATTTCCTTTTGAGACTAGCAGGTGTGGACTCCCAGGCATGATTAGCTCCTGGGATGGCCCTGTGCTCAGAAGACAGCTGTCCCGCCTTAGTCCTGGGCCTTAGTCCATGTCCCTGGCCCCCAGGGGCCACCCTCGGACACCATCATTAAGGGATTCCACTACTTGGGCCCTTTGACCAGAGAAAATCTTCAGGGAAATGTTACCCAGGGGACAGTAGTGGCCACGGCAGGAAATGGATGAGAGGCGGACATGGGGAGGCCAGTGTATTAGACACAAAGGCCTTATGGAAGGTCTGCTGGATCTGAGTGGAAGGCGGTGGGTAAAGGGACAACTGTGTTGGTCTTGGGAGGAGCCTGTTAGGAACAAGAATCCTCCCCCATCACCACCTCAGGACCAACTGGGCCACACAGGAGGAGAGCGGCCAACCCCTCGGGCAGCAGGTGCTCCGAGAGATGACTGTCTCGTGTGCCTCATGCCTTCGCTTTTTCATGCTCACTTTACCCTGTCCAGAAGTCCCGGCTGGGCTGGGCACCTGCAAGCAGCCCATCTGCCGGGTCCCAAGGGAAGTGGGGCCATCCCTCCTAGACTGAGTGTCTCCCTTCCTCCCATTTCCTCCTCAGATGCACACTGAGGTCTGCACGAAGGCCCTCGCTACACGCTGAGATAGAAAGGCAGGAAACACGGTTCCTGACCTCAGGGAGCTCAGCCTAAGTGGTTCCAAGTCATGTGAATGGAGCGAGGACCGTGGAGAAAAACAGCCTCTGTGTGTGCCATGTGGGTGGTGTGTGGGTGTTGTATATGGGGTGTTTGTGGTGTGGGGTATGTGCATGTGTATGTGGGGGGTGTGTGTGTGTGTGTGAATGTGTGTGTGGTGTGCCTGTGGGTGATGTGTGTATGTGGTACGTGTGGTGTGGTGTGTGTATGTGGTGTGTGTGCGTGTGCCTGTGTGGGTGATGCGTGTGTGTGTATGTGGTGTGTGTGGTGTGGTGTGTGTGGTGTGTGCGTGTGTGGTATCTGTGGTGTGTATGTGCGTGTGGTGTACACCTGTATTGGTGATGTGTGTGTACGTGGTGTGTGTGGTGTAATTTGGTGTGTATGTGGTGTGTGTGTGGTGTGTGTGTATGTGTATGTGTATGTGTGGTGTGGTGTGTGTGTATGTGGTATGTGAGTGTTGTGTGCGTGGAGTGTGTGTGGTGTGGTGTGGTATGTGGTGTGGTGTGTGTGTGTGTGTGTGGTATGTGCCTGTGGGTGATGTATGTGGTGTATGCGGTGTGTGTGTGCATGGTATGTGTGTGGTATCTGTGGTGTTTGTGTGTGTGATGTGTGTGTGTGGTGTGCACCTGTGTGGGTGATGTGTGTGTATGTGGTGTGTGTATGTGTGTGTGGGGTATGTGGTGTGGTATCTGTGGTGTGTGTGTGGTGTGGTGTATGTGTGGTGTGTGTGTATGTATGTGGTGTGTGAGTGCTGTGTTTGTGAAGTGTGTGTATGTGTGTGTGGTGTGTGTGGTGTGTGGTGTGTGTGTGGTATGTATGTTTGCTGGGTGTGTGTAGTGTATGTGTGTGTGGTGTGTGTAGTGTATGTGTGTGTGGTGTGTGGTGTATGTGTGTGTGGTGTGTGGTGTGTGTAGTGTATGTGTGTGTGGTGTGTGGTGTGTGTAGTGTATGTGTGTGTGGTGTGTGGTGTGTGGTGTGTGTGGTGTATGTGTGTGTGGTGTGTGGTGTGTGTGTGTGTGGATGTGTGTGTGTATGTGGTGGCTGTCAGTGAGTTTTTCCTGGCAGACCTGTGCTGGGCAGGGAGGGGTGTGTACAGAAACCCAGGTGCAGGAGCATGGGTGTTGGGGGATATGAAGCCTTTGGGGACGTGGAGAGGAGAGTGGCAGGGCCACTGGGATGCTGGGTTGTAGTGAGAGAACACAGGCAGAGGATCCCCTGTGTGCTCATAGGGAGAGGACCCTCAGCCTCTGAAGCAGATGAGTGAATAAATACAGGCGGGCAGCCCAGCCACCTTCCCATCTGAGGGTCCTGCCTGGTGCCCTGGGGTTGGGCTGAACTGTCAGGGCCAAGGGTGAGCTCAAGGGGCTGGGTGGCTTATGGCCCAGAGGCCCAGGCGCTGTGGGGCCCAGAGGCCTGCACCAGTACCGGAGGCCAGAAGAGGCGTTCTGGCCAAGGTGGGGTGATTGGCTCCTTCCGCTCCCTTCTGGGGTGGCCTGGGAAAGAGGATGACCCTGGAAGCAGAGATCAAAACTGACAACTTCCTCCACCTTTTATAGGCTTTTGAAAATCCTTACTGTCTCTAGTGGGGCCCTCTCAACCCGGATCTGCCCCACACAGGCTCTGGGGACAAGAGAGGGCAGCTCAGCAGCTGTTTGTTCTGGAAGAAGCTCAGACTGTTCACAAAGGAACAAGGGGCTCTCATGCCGTTGAGGGGTAAATATTCCGGGTCAGCCCCTGTTGGGAAACAGGAGCGGGGTGCAGTCGGCTTCCCTTCAGCTGCCGAGAGGAGCACTTCTGTCTCGGGGTTTACCCAGCATTCTGGCCCCAAAGGGTCAGTCTGGAGGAAGTAGGGTCTGGGCACCGTCAACCTCCCTGCCTGAAGAGCACGTGTGGGTTCCTGGGGGCCCAGCCCTGCAGCGCTGCTCTGGGGGCAGAGTGTGGGCAGAGTGCTTACAGCTTCAGAGGTGCCCTCACCATTTCCAGGAACCAGGAGGGGAACATGGGAGGGGTGGGGGCAGCAGGGGCCCAGAACCCAGAGTCCCAAGTCCTCACGCTGGCTACTTCCAACAGACTGAAGGTCACTCAACCAGCAAGGGGCTGAGCCAGCATTGCACAATCTCTGCCTCTGGTGGGGGTGGTGTGGTCAGGGTGAGTCTGTCTTGAGCACCCCTGGCTGCTGTGATGCAGGGGCCAAGGGCTCTGGGGTGGCTTGTGATGGCATTCTGGGGTGCATATCACTGACTTGGAAAAAAGTGGGCTGTAGCTGGACCCTGGAAGTGCACAAGACCATCCTTCCCTTACTCTGTGTGGAATGCCACTATGAGCTTGGATTTGTTCATGGTGAGCACAGCTCTCTCTCTGGGGTCCCATCATTTCTGGGCAGGTGGTGAGCTGCACCTCGACTTCTGGGGATGAGGCAGTGTGGTAGATGGAATGAGGGAGAGTTGTCGCTCTGGAGTCAGCCACACCTGGGTGTGAACACCAGCTCTTACACCACCACTAGGGCCTCCCCTTGAGCCTTCGGAGGGAGCACGACCCTTCCAACATCTTTTTTTTTTCTTTTTTTTTTGAGATGGGGGTCTCACTCCGTCACCCAGGCTGGAGGGCAGTGGCTCGATCTCAGTTCACTGCAACCTCTGCCTCCTACGCTCAAGCAGTCCTCCCACTTCAACCTCCCAAGTAGCTGGGATCACAGGCATGCGCCACCATGCCTGGGTAATTTTTTGTATTTTTGGTAGAGACGGGGTTTCACCATGTTGCCCAGGCTGATCTTGAACTCCTGACCTTAAGTGATCTACCCACCTCAGTCTCCCAAAGTGCTAGGGTTACAGTTGTGAGCCATCGCGCCTGGCCGCCCTCTCACATCTTAATTTCAGACTCCAGAACTATGAGAGAATACCTTTCTTTTTTCTTTTCTTTTTTTTTTTTTGAGACGGAGTCTCACTCTGTTACCTAGGCTGGAGTGTGCAGTGGACGATCTTGGCTCACTGCAACCTCCGCCTCCCGGGTTTAAGTGATTCTCCCACCTCCGTCTCCTGAAAAGCTGGGGTTACAGGCGCCTGCCATCACACCTGGCTAATTTTTGTATTTTTAGTAGAAATGGGGTTTTACCATGTTGGCCAGGCTGGTCTCCACCTCCTGACCTCAGGTGATCTGCCCACCTCGGCCTCCCAAAGTGCGAGGGATTACAGGCGTGAGCCACTGCGCTCAGCCCATTCCTGTTGTTTTAAGCCACCCAGTTTGTGGTATTTTTTCACAACAGCCACAGAAAATGAATACGGGTGATGCCTGTGCTGAGTCAGGGGTCCTGGGCAGGAGGACGAGGAGGAAAAGCTTGGAAAGCAAGAGGGCGGGCCCAGCTCACCATCTGCGTGATCTCCTCCAGTGTGATCTGGTTGTCACCTGGGTCCTCCTGGGTCAGAGTCCTAGGCAGGAGAAAGAAGGCACGGTGAGCCCCACTTCACTTCTCAGCAGCCCCTCCCCAGCTCGGACAGCCCCACATGGCCTCTGCTCTTATGCCCCTCTGTCCTTGTCATCCCCATCGCCAGGAGCACCCTTTCCCCTTCCTCCTTCACTCTCTTCTTCCTGATGGTCCTGACGCTCCTGGCTGTGGGAGGTCCCCTTCTGGGGCCCTCTCAGCCCCTGGGCTTCCTGCATCTGGCTGGGTGGGAATGGCCTTTCTGCCACCTCAGGCAGGGAGCCCTCGAGGGAGGGACGGTGTCTGATTCAGCCCCATAGCTCTGGTGCCAGCACAGGACTGGACATTCAGCAGGCACTCCTGTGATGGATGGATGACATGGATGACAGGATGCATGAGACGAAGGAAGCACAGGAGCGGGGAGGCAGCAGCATGGCAGCCACAGGCCCAGAGCAGGAACTGTGAGGATGGAGTTGGGAGAGCAGAGGAGAGTGGTACCCACGGTGGGGAATGAGGGCGGAGCCTCAAAGTCAGGCCAAAGTATCTCACGCTCACAGTGATGGGCTCAGAGCCACAGCTGGTGAGTGCCAATGGAGGCTGCGGACACTGGAGAGCCAGGCCTGGGCTGCGTGGGGACAGTTAGGGCTCTGCAGGCCTGCCGGGGTTTGCGGGGAGTGGGTCTCTGGATCAGCCTGGCAGAAGGCATTGTCGTGTATATCTTACAGCTGAGGAAACAGCCCCTCAGGGAACTGCCTCACCTGGGGTCCTGCAGCTGCAGCATGGTGGGCCCACACTCCAAACCAGGGCTGCCAACTCCAGAGCCTGCTCTTTCATCGCACCCAGGGAACAGGCTCCCCTCCGAGGGTGGCTTTGATCAATATGCTTGGTGTGGGGCTCCACACACTCCTAACGCCTCCTGGGAGGACTGTGAGTGGTGGCCGTATGTGTGTGTGTACATGGGTGTGTGTGTGTATGTGTGCACACACTCTGGCCTCTGTACTGAAGATGGCGAGGCCTGAAAGATTTTAGGACTGTGAGCCTGAGGGAAGAATGGGCCCCAGCATGAGGCCTCCATGGCCTGGCTGGGGAGGAAGGCTGGGCACTCTGGTCACAGGCAGGACTTGGGGGAAAGTCTGGGGAGGCTGGGGCCAGTCAAGAGGTGAAGAGGAAAGGCCAGGGTCCAAGCCCTCACACCTGGGCTGGGCTGGGAGCAGACAGGCTGAGTCAGTAGGTGCCCGCCACCCACTGAACAGCCTCTAAAAGTGACACCCGTGATCTCACCCCAGCCTTGAAGCGGGTATTGTTCACCCATTTTATGGATGAGGCTCAGAGAGGGGACTTGCCCAGGTCACATGAGTCACTGGCTGAGCAGCTCAGACATGGGGCTGCCTGACCCTGACCTCCGCCAGGAGAGGACAAGCACGGGTTTGGGGATAAACAACTTAACTGAATTCAATTCAACAGACACTCCCTGAGCACCTACAGATCAGGTTTTGCCAGCACTGGCAGCGTCCTACACCCTGTACTGTCCAATGCAGGGGCTGCTAGCCACATGTCAGGGGTGAAGCTGAGGCTGCTGGGCTCATGTCACCGAGGAACTGAACTTTAAATTTTACTTAATTTTCATTAAGATTTAAATAGCCAAGGCCGGGCACGGTGGCTCATGCCTGTAATCCCAGCACTTTGGGAGGTCAAGGCGGGCAGATCGCCTGAGGTCAGGAGATCGAGACCAGCCTGGCCAACATGGTGAAACCCCGTCTCTACTAAAAATACAAAAAAAAAAATTAGCTGGGCATGGTGGCAGGTGCCCCAGCTACTGGGGAGGCTGAGGCAGGAGAATCGCTTGAACCCGGGAGGTGGAGGTTGCAGTGAGCCAAGATCACGCCACTGCACTCCAGCCTGCGTGACAAGAGCGAGACTTCATCTCAAAAACAAACAAACAAAAAAAAGATTTAAATAGCCTTGTGTAGCTAGTGCCTACCATATTGGATGGCACAGGCTAGACAGGGGTTAGCAGCTGTGGACATACATGGAGAAGTGTGCTGGGTTCTTGCTTCAAAGAGATCAAGGTCTGGCGTAGGGTGGGGAGAGAGGAAAGAAGGACAAATGGACTACCCAGCCCTGAGGCTGCCCCCAAGAGCTCCCCTCTAGCCCAGCACTCCTCCTTAGGGCTGTCCTTGACAAGGGTGCTCTTCACCTCCCTGGCCTCTGACCAGCCCACATGGAGGCAGAAGGCAGAGCTCCTGTCCCAGCAGGCAGTCCTGAGCCAGGAACCAGGTACTGCCTTTACCTGATGATGTTGGCTGCAGCCTTCCGCTCCTGGGTCAGGAGCTCCGGGTCATGCATGACTTCTTCCAGGAAGCCGATCACCTTGCATTTGAGCTCATCGTTGGTCTCAAAGTCCTGCCGGGAAGGTGTGATGGGTGGCTCTGGTTACTGTTTTTGAGCCGTTCTGCAGTGGTCTGGGCCCAGGCCAGAGGAAGGAGCTCCAGTTTCTATTCTGCCCAGGGCAGGCTGACCTGCCTCATTTCCTTTCTGCTGGCTTCCTGGCAGGGCATGAGAGGCTCTCCAGGCCTAGAGAATCTTAGATAAAGGAACTGGGGCCAGACCAAAGCCCATCTTTCAGCTGGCCGCACCCTTGGGCCAGGGAGGCACAAACCTACCTGTACCCCTGCTACAGGCAGGGTGGATCGACAGAGGCCCATTGTCCCTTCCATGTCCTTGGTTCCCTCCTAGGGAATCTGAGCAGTCCTCTGGGAACATCAGGGTGGCACATTTGAGCTCCTTCCCTCCTGCTGCCCCACTGCCAGCCATCAGCTCACTCTGCCCACAGCTGCTTTTGGAAGGCAGCTGGTTCCTGGGGCCATTGCCTGGTGGTCCCCAGCAGCTTGCCCAGGGAGGGCTCCCACCCACCTGAGAGTGCTTGGACACCCAGTGGCGGAGCACGTTCAAGACACGATTGGTGGCTGCTCTGCGGATCACAAACTCCTTGTCTCCATTCCTCTGGTCTGGGGGAAAGCCTGGCAGCATGCGTGGAGGAGGGGAGAGAGGACAGGTGAGGACAAGAAACAGAGCTTGACACTAGTCTGGATTTGCCTCTCGGATCTGGCTGAGCTGGGGCGAGGGGGTCATGGGCAGGGGGATAATAACACATTTAACAACTAGTGTCTGACCAAGAGCACAGATGTCATGGCTCCTCAGTCGACACGGTCCATGCATGCCCAGCCTCTTCCAGACCTCTCCATCTTTCAAGAGCTGCTGGAAGGTTCAGGTAGCCTCCCAAGACAGAGCCACACAGGCCCTCCCCAGGGACCAGAGCTCAAGGGGGCCCTTATTCCAGTCTCTGCTGCAGGATCAAGGCTGCAGAAGTAGGAGGTGGGAGCATGGCGGGACAGAGGTTCCCACGGGCAACGGGCTTTATGTCGAGTAGAAGTTGGCCAAGTAGCAAAGGGCGATGGGTGGGAAGGAAGGGGCCTCCAGGCAGGAGGGTCAGCTCTAGCAAAGGCCTGCAGGATGGAAGTTTTGGGGTGGGATGGATGGCATTCAGTTGGGAGCTGGAAGAGGAGGGTGCAGGGCAGGCTGTGCCCTAGATGTGCAGTGGCCCTGGCTCTAGGTGTGGGGTTCAGGCCCTGGGTGCGTGCAGAGCCCCAACCAGTACAGAGAGGTGGGGGTTGTGACCCAGCACCTCCATAAGTGGAAGGCGGTGCCCAAGCCAAAATAATGATTCAGGAAGCTTCGTGTCCAGTGAGCGAGTGTAATCAATGGAAGCAGGGAGCTCCCTGAGGGTGGGTGCTTTAACAGGACCCACCTGTGCCATCATTAGCACACCCTAAACACCCACAGCAGAGCAAGTCCCCGGGACCATGCCTGCTATCACCTGCCACTGGGGCTGACCATGGGGAAGACCCTGTGAGTGGAGACCACCCCACATACCTGCACTGGCTAAGGACATCCTCCGGTACTTCTCCTTGTTTGGGGTGCCCTCATTGGCCCCCGCAGTTGCTATGGCAAAGGCGGAGGCGGCCGACAAGGCACTGCGGTTATTGTCCAGCTCGCGACAGGAGGTCATGACGACTCCATTGTTATAGGAAAAGAGCGGGAACTCTGCAGAGAGGAGGGAACCAACCCTCAGCTGTCCCCAGTCCCAACTCCTCAGGCTGTTAGAAAATCAGGGGTCCCGAGGATAGACCAGCCTCAAGAGCCAGCAGGCTGTGTCTTCAGGGTCCCAGGGCATGTCGGGTGGTGCTGGTATGTGTGTGTGTCTCTCTCTGTGTTAGAAGCTCTGGGGAGAGTCACACCACAACACCCTCAGGGCTGTCCCAGGTTGGGGAGCACCCTCCTGCTTCTGAAAAAGGTCTCCAGTCACCCCTTCCATCTTTCTGCAGCTCTCAACCCCTTCACCTCTCAGGTCCAGCAGGGCATGGGCCTGCCTGAGGGCAGCATCATGAGTTTTCTTACCCTCTCAGTCTACTTGGGATTAACACATAACCTGTCCAATGTCTGACATCCATAACAATTCATACTGATGGGCTCGTGGGCACAGTGGGATGGACAGAGGATGTCTCTTGGAGTCCAGCCCACCTGAGTTGAAATTCTCCCCTACCCCCTACTAGGTATGTGACCTTGGGTAAGTCATTTAACCCCTCTGGGTTTCAGTAATCTCCTTTGAATAATAGGGATAAAGCTTCAAAAGGTGGATATAAAGATTAAAGGCAATAACATAGATGAAAGTACTTTGTATTAGGTGAAAAGCTATATAAATGCCATGGAATATCATTGCTACTAGTAATAATAATAATAAAAAATAATAATTTTTAGTAGTAATGATAGGAGAAACCTACTTTTGAAACCTTTGGTTTCATCTTGTCTCTGGAAAGCAATCTGGACTACTTAAGACAAAATAGCAGTATTTATGCCGTGAGGCACAGGTGATTTATTTTAAGGACTCAAAGCTTATTTCTAAAATGTGGCTCTCCATGAGCTCTGTTTCTGCGTGTCTGAGCAGCTGTGGCAGGGCTGCAGTGCGTCCAGGCAGTTTCTCTCTAAAGCTCGGTGACCCTGTTACCTATTGGGTTTCTTTTGAAGGTCTGGATAGTGGCGAGTTCAGGCTGCAGGCGGCCCTTTGCATGTGAGAGCAGGGGCATTGGAGAAGGCTGTGTGAGGAGGGGGCTGCCCGGGAGGTGGGTCCCCTGGGAGCTCTCTCTCACCATTGGGTATCTCATAGCCCCTTTGTACAGGGGAAAGGGCTTTATGAAAACCGGAGACCAAGACTGCTTCTCAAGGACCCTTCAGGATCAGGAGTCTGAGACTGCAGGTGAGCAATGTCACCACCTCTTGGAGTCTTTCCCCTTATTTGAAAAACCTGGCCTTTCTGCAAGGTTGTCAAGATGATGAAAGGGGTCTGCGCAGAGCCTGACACGCAGTTCAGGAAGCACCTTCTGAATCAGGATCTTCCATGAATGAGCCCTAGATGCTGAGCCTCCCTGCCCACTTGTGCTGGGTGGGCTCAAGGCAGTCTTGTTTGAAGTTGGGAGAGTGACTTGGTTGAGTTGAAGAGCAAGATCTACCCAGCCAATGTTCCAGTGCCCACAGCCCCTTCCTCCGGGGCCGGGGCGGGGGGTGGGGTGGGTTATGAAATAATCAGAAAAGTTACTGCTCTTAGGAGTCATTCATGAAGCAGAAGGGATGACGCCCACTTGCCTTCACTCGACTTGACCTGCTGCCCTCTCCCAAACTGGAAATCTACTTGTGGTTTTGAATTGGTGCATTGTACCTGAAGAATTTTTGCTTTTGACTGATTTGGGTGTTGTTGGAGATTTAGTTGGTGATGTTTCAGTATCACCATCATCACTCTGGTTTTGATCAGTATCTGACTCTTCTCTCACGGAGACTTCTGAGCCTGGGAGAAAAGAAAGAAATAATTTTACTTTTCTCAATTTTAATTTTAAAATTTAAATATTTGATTTTAAAATTTATGTCCATAATTTACTGAGGCAAAACAGAGTAAGCTTGGGATACAGCCGCTGAAGACAGTTTAACAGCTTTGTTTCCCACAGGACTTATCAGAACCTTTCTCTTGCTAATGAGCACTGTCAATCTCCAAGGTGGCTTTTGCTCTACCAGGCCCTCTCAAACCTTACCAGACACACCCGGGGATCTTGTCAGAATGCAAATTCTGATTCAGGGGTCTCAGGTGGGGCTGAGAGTCTGCATTTCTAACAAGTTCCAGGTGATGGACATGTGGCTGGTCCACGGACCACACTTTGAGTCGCACGATCTCTCTCTCTTTTTTTTTTGGTGAGGCTTATTAGTTAAGGTGACCACCTGCTCCAGTTTTCCTCTGCTTTTAACCTATTGCCCCATGCCCCTTGTCACTCTTAAAATATCCTGTCTTGGACAATTAATTATAGAGGCTTCCTAATCTCCTGGTCCACACACCCTGGGGAAGCTGATGAATTATATTAAAAGCCTAGGTCTGGCACAGTGAGGTCTTGGTCAGAAACTCTTAACTGCTCTAGGCCTCAGTTTACACACGTAGAAAGTGGATGTAGTTGCATCTGACCTTGAGAACGCAAAAAAAAGCCACAGGTCTTCTCTTTAGACAAGAATGTCCACATGCACATGCACACATTTATACATACACAAATACCCATACACACATATATACACACACACACAGTTTGGCACACAATTAGGTTCACGGGCTCCTGGATCACCAGTCGAGAAGCCTGGTACCGGATGACTTCTCAGGACTGCCTTCCGTTACATTTCAGAATGTGGAATTATGAAATTTCTGGTAGGCCATTTCCTTGGTGACTGACTTTCAGCTGCGTGCATCACCCATTAACTGCATGTGCCAGGGTGAGTGTTACTTGGTATGGAGCCTGGTGGAGGCTTTATCTCGCCCCAGCTGTGCCCTCTGCTGGGAGTGCCCTCTCCTGGGGGTGCCCTCTGCTGGGAGTGCCCTCTGCTGGGGGTGCCCTCTGCTGGGAGTGCCCTCTGCTGGGGGTGCCCTCTGCCTTCCCTCTTGCCAGCTCAGAGGAGAGAAATCCTTCCCTCTTCAAAGGCCTCCTCCTCAAAGCCTGGGGCGTCTGACCAGCCCCGGGTTGCACGTGGGTGCGTGCGTGTGTGCACATGCTCTCCTGTGCTAACCAAGACCACGCTCTTGGCACCCAAGATGTGGCGTGATCGGATCTAAATCAGAACCAGACCTGATACTTTTAGAACGGTCAGGAGAAACCCTGAGAGTAGGGAGGCTCCAGCCTGTCCTGGAATCATCTCCAGCCTCTGTCTCACACTCAGCATTCCAGGTCTGCCTGGCGTCCAGCTGTCCCCGAAACACACAAGGCCTTTTCCTGCTCCTCAGTCATTCCCATCCTGTTCCCATGGTCTAGAATGTTCTCCTTTCCTCTTGGTAAAAATTGAGATCAAACAGTTCTTCCAGGAAGCCTTCTATGACGCCCCTAATGGTGTTCCCACTCCAGCCTCTGTGCCCCTTGAGCATCCCCCTGACACATGCCATTCGTATCAGGTGTCCACATTTCAGTGTCTGGTCTGGGTCCTCAGCCAGACTGAATCCCAGGGGACAGGAGCTGCTGACGACCTCTTCTCTCCCGGGCCCTGAATGGGCCTGGCCCAGGCCCCGTCCTCTGCAGACATGGACAAACACAGGGATGCCGTAGGATGCTGTGGTCAGGGCAGAGGGATGCCTAAATTGCTCATGATGGGAACTGATGCCCTTCTAAAGTGTGGTGATACCCTGGGAATTTCTGCCTGCCTCCCCCTGCAGCCTGGGCTCCCACATATGGCTACCTCTCTGCACCGCCCACTCTGTGCTGCCTCCACAGTCTGCCTGGTGGGACCCCCAAGCCTCTCCCTTCCTTCCCCATGGGAGCAGGAAGAGCAGCCCTGAGGCCTTGCTGGGCCAGGCTGAGCCTCAGTGGGGCTGGGAGGCTGGGGGGGCAGCTCCGACGGCATGGCCACTCACTCTGCTTGCTGAGCACTGAAGGGTCTTCGGGCTTCTCAGGGGTCGTATCGCCCTCATCTGGAATCTTGTTGGTGAAGCTGCTGGACACATAGAGCTTGCTGGTGTCCAGCGTGGCCTTGCTGAAGGGCGACATGGCCGAGTACATGCTGGTGTAGCCATTGGAGTTGCAGCTGAGGGCGGCCAGGTCCAGGGCCTTGCCGCCGGTGATGATGGGGATGTTCAGGGAGAGCTTCCGCCGGCGGCTCGGCGACGATGTCTTGGTGATGGACAGAGGTGGCGGTGAGGAGAACTTGCGGGTGGCGCGCGGGGACTTGGGGGGTTCACCATACAGAAGCTTATTGTTCTGGCCACTGGCAAACAGGAGCTCCAGCGACCTGTGGGGAGGGCGGGGGTGAAAATGAGAGTTAGCGTAGGCCTGCCTGCCCGCCTAGGCCTGGGGACCATCTCTGGGTGGGGCTCGGAGTGGCAGCAACGACTCCGTCATTCTTATGATCCCTGAAACCCAAACCTGAGCTGATCCTCTGAGCAGGGACAATGTGATTAAATGGCTTGGGGCCAAGGTCCTGCTCTGGATGGTTGGGCAGAGGATTTGGGGCTTCTATGCTCCGCCCCCCACCCCCTCAGGGCAGCAGCTGCAGCATCTGACCTGAAGTGCTAAGGGTCCCCTGACCTGTGGGCTGTGCAAAACCCCCCTCCATCCCACACAGGGCCTGCTCCCGCCTACACTCTCTGGCCTCATCCTTAGAGAGGTCCTCAGACATGTTTTGTGGAATGAGGAAGCTGAGGCTCAGAGACAGGAAATGACTCATCTGATGCCTCCTACTCTAAACCCAGGGTCCTTTCCACCTGCCTTGGGGCTTGAGCGGCCCTATATGCAAACTTAGGGGGATGGGAAGCTGAAAGTGGCCCCTACTATCCTCATGACAGGGCTCCACCTCAGGCCAGGCTGGAAACAGGTTATACATCCAGAACATTGCAAACCGTAGCTTGTCTCATCGAGGCTGTCTGCTCCACGTCGCACACAGGACAGGATTTATCTCTTAACCCTCACTGTTGCCCCAGGACGTAGGCACTCTTATCCCTACAGGATAACTGTAGGAATGTCACAGGTAGGAAACTGAGGCTCGGAGAGGTTAAGGGACTCAGCCAAGGCCATAGGGCTGAGAGCTGGCTCTGAACCAGCCTCTTTGTTCTGCAGGGCACTGCTGCTGGGAAAGGAAGGACACTGTCTGCTGGGCCCCTGGGAATGATCTCAGTGACTTTTAGGGGTAAATCCATCCTGGATGGGATGTTTTCTTCTGCTTTCTCAGAGGCCTGGGAAGCTGATCATTGAGGTTTCAGAAGTTCAGGGCAGAAAGGCAAGATGTGCCCTGCCCCAGTGAGGCCTAAGGTGGGGGCAGGAGGAGGGAACAGAAGAGGGAATGGGTGTATTCTGGGTCGTTGCGTTGCTCTGGCAGCAGAGGTGTGGACTGGGGGAGGAATGGTGAGGCTCCTGGGGAGCCCTGGGGAGCCAGTGTGATTCAGGAGCTCTGCTCCAGGCAGCCCTAGAGCTGGGGCTCTGGCCTCATGTCTCACCTAGGGTGTTTTGGGGCAGGGCACTCAGAGAGCCTCTGAGCCTCTGAGGGCTGGGATGGGCTGTCCACAACTGGGATCTGGGTAGGTGGCCTCTCGGAAAAGATAATCACCTACCATTCCTGGACGGGCCCCTCCTGGAGCAGTGAGGCCCATCAGGGGCCTGAGCCAATCCCTGAACTTGGCCTACTGCTGGGCAGCCTTGGCCAAGTCCTTCATTGCCCCATGCCTTTTAGGAAGCAAAGGCTAAGGTGGCCTGCATTCCTTATGTTGACTCACCCCAAGTAGGCCAAAAAGGGCTCCATCGTTTCTCACAGTAGGAGGTGGTCTAAGCAAAGCAGGGGTAAGATAGATTTATTTCCTTCCTTCCTTCCTTCCTTCCTTCCTTCCTTCCTTCCTTCCTTCCCTCCCTCCCTCCTTCCTTCCTTCCTCTCTCCCTTTATTTTTCTTTCCCCCTCTCCCTCTCTCCTTCTGTCCTCCTTCCCCTCCTCATTTCCTTTCTCTTTTTTCACCAAAGGAAGCACTGTCCTTTGGTGACGGTGGGACCCTGTGCTTCCAGGAGCAGGGCTAAGAGGTGAGAGCACCCTCCACACCCCAGGATCCCGGCAGGTGCAGATGGAAGAAGCTGAGACTGAGCAGTAGCACCAGGCAGGTGAGCTGTCCCTGCCTCTCTACAGAGGGAGGCTTGGTTCCCGGGGAGAGAGGGCGGTGGCAGTGTGTCCCGCAGCACCCCAGCATGTGTTACTGCTGCTCCTCCAGGGACCTTGCAGGTCACCCCCCGACCCCGTGCAAGCTGAGTTTTCCTCCAAGGCTTGGAAGATCTCCGGGCATGGGAGGAGAAGGGCACCTCAGCCACCTGGCAGGGATGGCACTGATAGGCTTCTTGTAGATGGTAATGAGCTTGTCCAGGACCACGATGGCGGTGGTGAAGACGCGGTAGGAGTGCAGGAAGGTGTTGAGGAAGTCGATGCTCAGGAAGCGCAGGTCCGTCAGCCTCTCCAGCAGCCGCTCCACACTGGCGTAGCGGATCTGCAGCACTTTGCAGGAGTTCATGGTTTTGCTGAAGCGAATGTCAACATCATCACAATACAAGGAGGCGTCGGACCTGAGAGGGGAGGAAGGATGCAGAGGTGATGTGGGTCTAAAGGCATCTGAATGGCACCCACCAGGCCTGCTCATCACTGCTTCCCCCACACACTGACAGCCCAGGATGGTCTTATTAAGAGAACAAGCTTGGGAAGGATGACATTGAAGGAGGGCTACAGCTTCTTTTTCCCAATATCCTAAAAACTCTCCGTTATAAAACCCCTAGAAATACTGGAGAAATATTACAAACTTAAAAACATTTGTTGTTGAGTTCACAAGATGTAAGGAACTCTGTTCACACAAATGTGTATGTGGATGGGGTGCAGTGGCTCACGCCTGTAATCCCAGCACTTTGGGAGGCTGAGGTGGGAGGATCACTTGAGGTCAGGAGTTCGAGACCAGCCTGGGCAACATGGTGAAACCCTGTCTCTGCCAAAAATACAAAAGTTAGCTAGGTGTGGTGGCCCATACCTGTAATACAGTTACTAGGGAGGCTGAGGCACAAGAATCGCTTGAACCCGGGAGATGGAGGTTGCAGTGAGCCGAGACTGTGACACTGCCCTCCAGCCTGGGTGACACAGCGAGACTCTGCCTCAAAAAAAAAAAAAAATGTGTACATGAATGTTCTTAGCAGCATTATTTGTAATAGCCCCAAAGTGGAAACTACCCAGGTGTCCATCAGCTGATAGTGGAAAAACAAAATGTGGTTTTGATACATTAGACCCTGTAATGAAGCATCTTAACTTAGCCTATGAATCTGTTCCAAAGCCTCTAGAATAGTTTGTCTGGTAGTGTACCTGGGGACCACAACTGCATCAAGGTCATTGCCTGCATGACACATCACTCTCCTCGACCCTGCACTCTCCCCAGACACCATGAACTTTTTTGCCTCTGAACCTATGTTCATGCTGTTCCCTCTTCCCAGAATGCCCTTCCCCCTCAGTCATCTAGCAAACTCCAGCTGGTCCTTTGAGGCCAGCTCTGATATCCTGTTCCATAAGAAACCATCCTCAACTGTGCCAGGTAGATCTATCACTCATCTTCTGGACCTCGCCTGGATTACACAGATTCCATTTTACAGCATGCACTACAAAGCTTTCTAATAATCTCTCTATGTGTCTCTCTCTCACTAAACGACGAATTTCCCGAGGACAGAGACCCCACCTGCTCATTTCTGCTTCCCTGGTCCCCTCCCTGGTCCTCCTGTGAAGAAAACCAGGCTTTAGATTGGTGAGCAGATGGGTCCTTGAAGTTGTCAGTTTAATCTGGACATTCCATTCACTTTATCACCATCATTGTTCAAAATTTTGTTATTTTTTTCTTTCATAGGTGATTTTAATTTTATTTTTGTTTCATCCACTCTCTCTCTTTTTTTTTGAGACAGAGTTTCACTCTGTCACCCAGGCTGGAGTGCAGTGGTGAGGTCTGGGCTCACTGCAACCTCTGCCTCCTAGGCTCAAGTGATTCTGTCGCCTCAGCCTTCTGAGTAGCTGGGATTACAGGCGCGTGCCACCAGGCCTGGCTAATTTTTGTATTTTTAGTAGAGACGAGGTTTCACCATGTTGGTCAGGCTGGTCTTGGACTCCTGACCTTAAGTGATCCACCCGCCTCGGCCTCCCAAGGTTCATCTGCTCCTTTTGCTGTCTCAATGCACACCCTTTCCAGAGCATGAGTGAGCACTCACTAAACATATAATGGTAACTGAGTGAGCACTCACTAAACATATAATGGTAATTCCAGCTGTGAGTTTTGCTGGATTATTGAAATGGATCTAGGAAGTAGGTAGGTAGGTATTATCATGTCCCCCATTTACGACGTGAGAAACCCAAGCTCAGAAAGGTGAAGTGACTTGTCCATAGTCACACACAAAGCTAGGGCTAGGGACCAGGGCTGTTGCCTTCAAGGCCAGACCTTTCTGCTGTACCCCACCACCTGTTCAGTGATGTAGTCGGGAGGGGAATAATTCTTTATCAACTCATGCAGAAGCTTAAAGACCTGGTGAACCTGAAACTGCCTCGGCTAGCTCCTGGCACACAGTAGGTTCATAAAGGGCTCACTTCATCAGACTTGACTACAGATTGGTGGCCAGTGGAAACAAAGGATTTCACACATTAAATCATGTTCTGCATTAAACGCATTACATCTGCAGTTCCCCAGGGCATGTATGTGAAGTAGCAAAAGGCCTGGGTTACCCAGATGATTGTTCTGGCAACAGCAACATAGCCCAGGTGGGAGCAGAGTCCTAGCGTGCACCAGGTGAGCAAGGCAGGCTCAGAATTCAGAGGTGGGAATGGAGGCCAGAGAGCCAGTGGGCTCCAGGGTTGGGGCAGGAAGGAGGGTGTGGTGAGGGGGTTAGGCGTGCAGGTGACTGCAAGAAAATCGTGCCTGTTGCAGGTGAGGGAGGCTGCATTACCCAGGGCTTGGAGAGCTGCGTTTAGTAGGACACCTGCTAAATCCCTCTTGTCTCTGGGGATTGTTCAAACAAACGCAGTGGTCCTGGAGCCTGTGTTTTGTTTTTTCTGGTTTTTGAAACGTTCTATGAATTCATTTTTTAATTAGGAAAAGAAAAATAGTTATTAAAACAGAGTACATAAAGTTTCATTCTTAATGTTATATTTTAAACAGCCGCATACAAAAATAATCCACATATACAAAACAGATGAACCGTAACAAAACTAAGCCGAAGCACCATAACAAAAAATTAAAAAAAAACAGATGTTGGCATGGATGTGGTGAAAAGGTAACTCTTCTACGCTGCTGGTGGGAATGAAAACTAGTACAACGACTATGGGAATCAGTGTGGAGATTCCTTAAAGAAGGAAAAGTGGAACTACCATTTGATCCAGCAACTCCACTACTGGGCATCTACCCAGAGTAAAAGAAGTCATCACTCAAAAAAGATCCTTGCTCACACATGTTTATAGCAGCACAGTTCACAAAAATGTGGAACCAACCCAAATGTCCATCAATCAATGAATGGATAAAGAAACTGTGGTATATATATATACATATATACATATATATATGATGGAATACTACTTAGCCATAAAAAGGAATGAATTAATGGCATTCACAGAAACCTGGATAGGACTGGAGACTATTATTCTAAGTGAAATAACTTAGGAATGGAAAACCAAACATCGTATGTTCTCACTCATAAGTGGGACATAAGATATGAGGATGCAAAGGTGTAAGAATGACACAATGGACTTTAGGGACTCAGGGGGAAAGGGTAGGAAGGGGGTGAGGGATAAAAGACTACAAATTGGGGCTGAGGGCGGTGGCTCACGCCTGTAATCCCAGCACTTTGGGAGGCTGAGGTAGGCAGATCATGAGATGGTCAGGAGATCGAGACCATCCTGGCTAACATGGTGAAACCCTGTCTCTACTAAAAATACAATACATTAGCCAGGCATGGTGGCACACATCTGTAGTCCCAGCTACTTGGGAGGCTGAGGCAGAAGAATTACTTGAACCTGAGAGGCAGAGGTTGCAGTGAGCCGAGATTGCGCCACTGCACTCCAGCCTGGGTGACAGAGCAAGACTCGGTCTCAAAAAAAAAAAAAAAAAAAAAAAAGACTACAAATTGGGTTCAGTGTATACTGCTGGGGAGATGGGTGCACCAAAATCTCGCAAATCACCACTAAAGAACTTAGTCATGTAACCAAATATCACCTGTTCCCCAAAACCTATGGAAATAAAAAATTAAAAAAAAAACAAAAAAAACTAAGCCAAAGCAATCATCCAAATAGCAATCACCCAACTCAAAACAAACAAACAAGAAAACATCCAAAACACCCCCAAAGACAAAGCCCAGCATCTCTGAACCCCAATAGCTGGCTCATCCCAGTGTCCTGGCTGTCTGTCACCTTGTGTTACTCAGTCTCTGGAATGCTGCCTGGTCAAGATGGGGTTAAGGGCACTTACTTGATCATCTGTGGCACAGTGACCTTGGAATTTTCTTCAAATGCATTCATCATGAGCCCATTGCATCGGATGTTATCCACACACTGGAATCAGAGAGAGGACCCCAGGGTCAGAGCTCTCCATTCCTGGACCCAGGCCCACCAGGAGCTCTGCCAACTGTAAAGTTCACATGCTTCAGTCTCATACAGGGTCCTCAAACTTCAAGGGCATTGTCCTGGCAAAGGCAGGGTCAGCGTGGAGCATCCTTTAGACTTTGGACAGAAGTCAAGTCTCAGTTGAATGACCTTGGGGAACTTGACCTCAAGTCTTAGTTTCATTATATGCAAAGTGGGGATAATGACTTCTACCTCACTGGGTTGATTACAAACAACCATTGGGATGCAAAATGAATGCATCTGACACTGACCATTCTGTTGCGGACCTCTGGGGTCCGGTGTCAAGGACAAGATCAGATCCATGGTGATGTGGGATCTCTCTCCTGGGAGGCCAGCCCAGCAGGACCTCTGCACCCCCTGCACAAGGGTGCTGAACTGTTCTCTCTGTCCTCTGACCACCACAGTGCCAACATTTGGATGCTGTGGATGGTTTTCCATATGAAGAATCCATGGGTGTGGGGTCCTGGGGAAGGCAAGGCTACTGGCGGGAGGGGCACAGATGATTGTACATTTCACTCGGCCTCCAAAAATATTCAAAATCCAAATTTTGCCTTGAATAGAAAGTACCCGCCCAAACAAAAATAAAAGCTGCATCTCTTGGGGGGGCTGCCTCTTTTCCCCTGCACTGTCCCCTGCCCTGGGTCTTCACATTTCTGCCATAAGAGGGTTTCTTCTTGGCATAGCAATAGGGAAGGCTTGGTGGCACATCACAGAATTTTCTGGTTTTGAGAATGTGTGTGTTGCAGGGAGGAGGGTGTCAAAGTCATTGGGAAGTAGCAGTTGACAGCTGGCACAGTGGGTAGTGGAGCTCTCAGGCCCAGACTTCTAGGCAAGGCCAGGACCCGAAAGAGGGAGGCTCCTGTCATTTGCATTTCTCAGCCCCACTTCTCCCACCCATCTGACAATCTCTCTAGCTTTGGTTCTACCAGCAACTCCAAAACAAAGAAGACTTGGCCATGGGCTCAGAGTGTTATGGAGGCAGGAGGGCTTGGGGAAGGGGCCAGAGGACTCCCACCTAGACCCATTCACTGGCATCCACAATAGCTGCCAGGAGGGCAGAGGCCTGGTGGGCACCCTCCAGGCAAGCAGCCCTGGGCCTTTGTGGCTGTAGCTCACTGGGGATGTGAAAGGGCCAAGCTCAGGGTCTGCAGTTTTCTCTACGGCTTTCTGGGTGTTTTGAAGACATGTGGGAAGACTCAGAACAGGCACGTACTATGCATCATCCCACCCGCCTTACTCCTCTGGGACTGCGAGGTGGGCAGGTGGGCCAGAAGGAAGGCTGGGAGCAGCAGTCAGGGGAGCCTGGAAGGGGCACAAAACCAAGAAGGTGGGGAGCGAGCAAGGGAAGCCGTCCTAGGTCCCATGGAGGTGCTGCCCTGCCCTTTCAGTTCCTACAGGCACAGGCCTCCTGCAACCCTCTAGACCATGGGGGGCCACCAACCTCCCTCCCCTTCTGCTGTTGGCTGCGCTCCTACCACGCCACCCCACAGAGAGGATGGCCAAGGCTCCCAGCTGCTGGGATGGCACATCCCTGACCCATCACAGGCCCTTGCTGGGCTCAGGGAGGGGCCTGTCCTGGGGCCTGAACCCCGGTGCTGCTGACAGCCTCTTTCTAGACTCAAGTCTCACCCCTTGTACTTTAGGCACCCATGGGCACTCTGGGTCTGCTCACTGGTACCTGGGAAAGTCTGTGCTTCCTGGTTAATGCTCCAAATAGGGTGAATGACCCTAATGCTTGCAGCAGGCCAAAGCAAAACTAAATCTTCCGTGTGCATAGTTGAGGCTGGGTTTGATCTTAGGTAGCTGCCCCAACTCACTGAAGAAGCTACCCTTGGCTTTCAGGGACACCGTTCTCTCGCTGTGAACATTATTACATCTAATAGGCTCAGACTTTTCTGTGCATATCAATGACCTGGGGCATGTACTAAAATGCGGTTTTACAGGTCATATACCAACAATTTAGATCTGTAGGTCTGCAGGATAGTGGGGAAAGGGGAGAAGGGTCCAAGAGACTGAAGTTTTTAAAATCACCTCACTAGGTGATACAGATGCAAGAGGGGTTTCCAGACCACACTTTCAAGGTGACCCAGGGGACTGCAAACGGGATGGACCAGCTGAGCTCAGCTTTGGGTAGGGCTGTGGACTTGGAAGATTCTTGCATCTTTCTCTGCAGAACAGTGCAGCGACTCCACCGCCCCCACCCCCCACCTGCCACCAGCCAAGCTCCTGACCTGGTTAGGCATGAAGGGACCACTCGCTTTCAGGAACAGGTGACGCTACTCACCTGGCTGATGTCACTGGTCCACGCTGCCTTCTCCTGTCTGGACGAGGCCACTAGGATGACTGTAAAGGGCGGGGAATCCTTTGGCTCCACCCCGATTTTAAAATCCAAGTGATCTATGTCTTGGCCGGATCCTTTGGCTTCCAGTTGTAAAACATAAAGTTAGCAGCACGAATGTGGACGCTTTTTCAGTTGGAAAATGTTTTAGTGGTCCCTGTCGTACGTACCGGTGGAGGCTCTGCGTTGGTAAGGCACCAGGCCAATTGCTGCTACT
This sequence comes from Symphalangus syndactylus, assembly GCF_028878055.3. Classification (NCBI taxonomy): domain Eukaryota; kingdom Metazoa; phylum Chordata; class Mammalia; order Primates; family Hylobatidae; genus Symphalangus; species Symphalangus syndactylus. Next base: position 26,798,091 of record NC_072427.2, on the reverse strand, counting down.
TTCAGAATATTATTTTCCTAAGTGGGAAATCCCCATTTCGAAGACGGAAGAACTAAGACGTAGCTTACAACCACTCAGGGGCAGTTCCGGATTCAGAGCAGGAGAGCCTTTAGGAATCACCGTCTGCCCTCTGCCCTTATCACACCAATGGAGGTGAGGTCGCCAGCGAGGACTTGCCCAAGGCTCCCAGCAGGGTGGCGGCCAAGCCAGGATGGGGCTAGAATGGGCCTCACAGCCAGGCCCTCCTGCTACCCCAAGGTGGTTCTGGGGCCAAATGAGGAACTTCAAGATCTTAAACTTTTATGGATTGGGCTGCACATTTAGTTCAGTTTAGAGCTCCCCAAAGCAAAAGTGAATTCTAGGTATTTTTGTTACTGCTCTTAACCTGAAAGTTCCTTGAAGTCTTGAAAGCTGTTTGTTTGGAAAGACTAAGACCACAGCTTCAAGATTCTTTTCAATGCACTCACATTAATTGGGGGTGCACTGAATGGGTTAATGGTGCAAAGTGCCTGCTTTGGTTCTGCTTTGCTCTGAAGCCCTATGGCTGTGTGATGTTGAGGTGGTTTCCTTCCCCCTCTGGGCTTCAGATGTCCTCCTGTACAACAGGAGTGGGACTTGATTTCTCTGAGGTTCCTGTCCCTTCCAGTTCTGACATCTGAGAATTTTAGGAGTCCTTGCTGGGCACGGGGGAGCCCATTCTCCTGAGACTGTGCTGGAGTCTCTGAGAAGTGGGTGCTTGTGTGTGGGTGTGTTTCAGGTGGGGGATGCTTGTGGCCATGCTCCAACTTCCCTGGGCCTAAGAGGGTAAAGAGCTTTGGGGCCTGACAGTGCCACTTGAGTCTGGGCTTTCCTGTGGACCTGCTGTGGCCAAGATGAAAGAAGGCTGCACTGGTAGGAAGGCTCCAGGTAAGCTGCCTCCTTGTTTATTCTTCCCTTGGGGAACCACTTGGTTTGGCCCTTATTGGAAGGGCACAAGGGGAGCAGAACCCAGTGGTAGCAGGGGCTGAACAGGGTGTGTGCCTGAGGGCGTGTGTGTGTGTGTGTGTTTGCCAAGTGTGTGTGTGGCAACCCCCAGGCCAATGCCCATCCCCATGCCATGCTGGGCCTGCGATGCTGAGGTGCTTCAGACACAGCCCACCCCAGGAGGCCCAGTCTGAGGAGGGAAAAGAGCACAGGTCCTGCTGGCGTCCCCACAGGGCAGGGCATCCAGAGGCATCTCTGAGGGTCTTGGCTTGGGGTCAGTGAAGAAGGGAGACGAGTGCCAACTTTGGCCCAATCAAGAGAGAGTAGTGATCCCACCCCCTAATCTGAATAATGACCCCACCTCCAATTCTGATGCCTTGGGAGATAAATCCCATCAAACATCACAGCACCAAGGACTTTGCCCTCTATGCACTTCCACCTTCATTCCCATTTGAGTTGTTCAGCCCCTTCTCACCGAGGTCTTGCCTCCCCTCCTGGCCCCTGCTAGGGCATGGTTCCCCCTCTCAGGACCCTCAGCCCTGCAATCCCTCTGTCAGTGGCCCCTGCACATTCTTTCCTTTTCCACTGCAGGACAGAGATAGGGCTGGGTGTCTCCCTGGCTTCCAGCACATGGCCCCGAGAGCCCTTGTGCATGTCACACACAGGTGCGTGAATGAGGGGTGCTCACTGAGATGCTGTGACCCCAAAACCTAACAGTGCCAACTGGTCCAGCAGCCCAAGGAGCTTGGAAGGAACCAGGAAGGTGGATCAGGGCCATCACCTGCTGGGCCGGGAGCTCTTTCTTTAAAGCCTCAGGCTCTGGCCTCTCCACACCTTATTGGAAGTACGAGGGGAGCAAAGCCCAGCTGTAGCAGGGACTGAACAGGGTGTGTGCGTGAGGGCATGTGTGGACCTCCCCTCTGCACTTCAGCATCCTCCCTTCCTCCCAAAGAAACCAATGCCTGGCCCAACCTTTAGGAGTGAGCGTGTGTGTATCTGTGCAAGCACACACATGCGCACATGCAGCTTTCACACTCACCTTCCTCCTCCGTGCTTTCTGGCTCCTCCAATAAAGTGCAGTCAATGAGGGATATGACTCCATTCTGAAAAAGAGCAGCAGGGGCCGCTTTGGATTGAGGGATAGATGTGCTGGTTTAGGAGTCCCTGGATGATAGGGTTGGAAGGGACTTTAACAAGGAGCATCCATGTATACACACAGATGTATGGATATATTGTACACCAAGTGGGTATTTCGCTTTTTCAGTGGAAGGACCTTATCTTCATATAAGAAGCTCAATGAAGTGGGTCAAAGGGGATTGTCTCAGAGAGGCCTTCCCCAAACCAAGGTTGAGTTCTGGCCATGGCTGGAGCGGCTGAACAGACAGCATGAGCAAAGGCCCTGGGCCTATGAGGAGTCAGAAGCGGGTCTGAGATGCTCATTCCCTCCACCTTTAGGGATGAGCTGGTTAGCTGAGCGTCAGGGCCTCACGCAGGGCTGCAAGGTCCTGAGGCTCTGTGTGGAGCAGCTCAGCAGCCTCCAGGGCTCCTGTGCTGGAGGAGGGGACGCCTGAGAAGGTCACTGGGAGGGGCTCTGTCAGAGCTCCTTTGGGGTGGAGATGAAAGAAAGGCTCCGAGTGATGCCTTGGCCCTCAGCCAGTGGAGGCCCTCTACCCTGCCCCTCACATACACCACACACAGACACATACACACACACCACACACACAGACACAAAAACACATACCACACACACAGACAAACACATATCTCACACATAGACACACACAGATACACACATCACACATGCAAACACACACACACACACACATATACACACCACACACATCACACGTACATACACAGAGACACACGTACACAAAAATACACCACACAGACACACACACACATACACATATACCACACCCACCCACCACATACATACATATAAACATACACAGATATACACATAGATACACAGACACATACCACACACATATCCACCTCACCTGTACACAGAAAGACAATACATATACACACATACATATGCTATATACCATACACACACACAATGAACACATACAAATGCACAGAGACACAACACACATAGAGACAAACACATACACACACTATACACAAATACACACATCATATACACAAATACAGACACACATATATACACACACATACATACACACACCACACACACAGACACAAACACATATACACATACATACATACTGATATGGTTTGGCTGTGCCCCCACTCAAATCTCATCTTGAATTGTAGCTCCCATAATCCCCATGTGTCATGGGAGGGACCCAGTGGGAGGTAATTGAATCATGGGGGTAGATTTTTCCCATGCTATTCTTGTGATATTGAATAAGTATCACAAGATCTGATAGTTTTATAAAGGGCAGTTCCCCTGCACATGCTCTCTTGCCTGCTGCCGTGTAAGACATACCTTTGCTCCTCCTTTGCCTTCCACCATGATTGCGAGGCCTCCTCAGCCATGTGGAACTGTGAACCCATTAAACCTCTTTTTCTTTGTAAATTACCCAGTCTCAGGTATTTCTTCATAGCAGTATGAAAATGGACTAATACACACAGAGAGATATAAACACATACAGACACACACACATATACATACACACCATGCACACATACACACACATGCATATACACATACACACACACACACCACATATACAAACACACAGACACAAAAACACCACACATACATACACACAAACACACACAGACACACACACATGCCTTTTAGGGATTTGTCCAGGCCCTCTGGCTCCTCTGCCCAGGTGCCCAGTGTGGGGAATCTGAGGCCTTCAATTCTCACCTTCCCATCTCCTAGGATTTCCCTAGTGGAAAATCAGTCAAGTTTTGCTCGCTCCAACTGGCCAAACTATGGGGTGTGTGTATATCTATGTGTGTGTGCATGCACATGTCTCCGACACCCCTGCCCACCACCTGGGCCCATAGACCCTATGGCCAGGACAGCGCCTGCATGACCCTGGCTGGGCAGCCCCCAAGCCCCTCTCCCATAGCCCTTACCTTGGTCAGGTGAAGCTTCCCTCCAGAGCCTCTGGTACAGATAATCAGATGCTTAGAAAACAGGAAGCACTGTCGTTCACCCTCTTTCTTTAGGGAGAGAGACCCCAGGCGCCCCCTGGTGATCTTGCCCTTTTCAGACATGGGCACCTGGATGAGGGAACCTGTGGGTGGAGGAGAGAGACCCTGAGCCCATCTCCTGGGATGACCTTTGCCTCTGACCCAGCCTTGAAGGTTGAGATGCTGGGGCAGCAGCAGTGGGACAAGTCCATTCTGGTTCCCAGTGGCAAATGTGCCCCTGGGATGTTCCTTTATGCCTCTCTGCAGGGCCAGATGGCTGGGGATTGAGAGGTGATCAGGGAAGCTCCATGCAGGGCCCACTGACATCCCAGCCAGGGGCTAGGGGCTAAGCCAGCAAAGGAACCCCATGTGGTGAGAGTGAAGGGCTGGGCTGAGGTCTGGGGATGGCAGGGAGCTGAACAAGTTGGAAGCTGGCTGCAGGCCCCGAGGGGTTAACAAGATACATTGCACTCCTGCTGGGAACTGCTTAGGGCAAACCCTGCCTCCCATCCTATTTGTGAAAAAGATAGCTACTAAAATTTAAAAAAAAAACAAACATTGCACTCCCGTTGTCCACAGCCATGGCAGACATCACCAATCAATCACCGCACTATACTGCAGAGCCCAGACAGAGCCTCTCAGTCCTCAGCACAGCACTCTAGGAAGCCACTACTGAGCAGAGTAGGTGCCTGTCATGAAAGCCATTGCTGCCCTACTCTGGTGTACCCACCCTAATACCCTATAGGCCCCCTCCCCACTGAGGTCCACAGCTCCTCACTGTCCCCAGGATTCAGGCACTCGAGGCCTCCCAGTGGTCTGGCTTGGGCACACCTCCCAGCCTGCACTCTTACCATTGTCCTCTTCTTCTGCCTCACATGTAGTTCAGGGTCAAGTTAGCCTGAGGGTCACTCTTAGTTCTGAAAAGCCCTTCCTTTACTCTGTCTTCCCTGTGAATTCCTGCTTATCCTTGGGAAAGCCCTTGTGATTCTCTTGGTCCTGCTCCAGGCCACCACTCTGCCTCCTGCATCAGGGAGATCCACCTGGCACCTGGTGTTCCTGCGTTTGTCCCCTCATGACTCTCTTCCTCTGTACAATAGGCTTCCGGAGGGCAGGGCTGAGGCTGTTCTCTGAGTGTCCCCAGAACCCCCTGTACGTCTGGCATGAGCAGGGCAGGTATCAGTGTTGGCTGCATGACTGACAAGTGAGAAACGCCTTGCAGAATCCACTAATTTTGTCTCCAGGTCCAGCCCAGCTGGAGAGGGGGAAAATGCCTTGGCTCAGGGTGATGGAACGGATTTCTGGTCTGTGGGGATACCGCCCACCCTAGGAGGGGTCATTTCTTGGGCTACTTCCAAGCCAGGTCCACTTGGGGTTCCTTCAGAGGGGGCCTACAATACTACGTGAGAATATTTCTGGCACAGAGAATGCCCAACACAGCCCAAGGGGAGCTGAGAAACAGGCAGGGCTGGCTCTGAGCTCATCAGGTCACAGGGTGGGCCTGGGGAAGGACAGGGGCCACCACACACAGGGGCCAGGACAAAACTCCGAAAAGGTGATACCCTTGTCCAAGGCAGCTGCACAGGCCAGCGGGAGGCGCTAGCAAGTATTTCATTAGGCAGAGAATCCCAGGGCTACAGAGAAGGGACTCTGGAGGTCCGTTTGAGGTGGAGGTCACCTGCGAGGCATGCCAGCAGGAGCTGAGTCTCCCACAAAACATGGAAGTTGAATGTGATGAATTTCCAATGCATTGCAGTTCTGATGTCAGTCCCTTGAGCCACAGAGAGCCTTCACCCGCCCCTCTCAACGGGGCTGTGCCTCTCAAACACTGCTCCCAAGGTAAGCGAGGCTGAAGCGTGGGAAAGACCTTCTACCCATGAGAACCACTGTGAAAATGGTCTCTCCAAAGCAGCAGAGGATGATGAGGAAAGGACAGGGGATGGACCCAACACTGACCTCCTCCCAGACACTGAAAATGCTTCTGACTCACAGAGACAACTGTTAGCTCCTCATCCCCCGCCCCATACTTTCTCCCCAAAAAGGACACGTCGATGTTTACTATGACATACAATAGACAAACCAAGGCCATCTGGGTAGAATTCTGTTTACATCTGGAGAGAAGGAAACTGTGAAAACCAATAATATCTGCATCTATATGTATAGATACTGACATCTACATATAGCTGTTGCATTCCGCCAGCAGCCTGGGAATATTCTGCAATCACATTGGCAGGTCTTGGCACGTGGCAGCCAAACCAACTGGTGGCGTCCCCGAGTGCCGCCTCCCTCCTGCTGCTGGGGCCCACCTGGTGGGGGCAGGGGAGACAGGGTGCAGAGGCCATACCTTGTCTCACAAAGGTCTGGCTGGTGTCCAGGAGGATCTCACAGCCTTCGACGATCATGCGCTCGATGGCCAGGTTTTTCCGGATGTTCTCCGTCTCACTTACTTCATCGTGCATTATTCTGTGGGGATGGGAAACTGCACAGTCAGAGACAGGCTGCCCCTACTTCCCAGGGAGGCGAGAATGCCAGGCTTCTGGCCAGACCTAGGAAGAAAGCCTGGCACGTGGATTCTCAGGTGGAGTCTGTGGTCATGGAGGGGAAGGGAGTGTGCATTTACTGAGTGCCTGCTGCATGCCGAGCACTTCATAGGCATGACCTCATTTTATCCTTCTGACAGCTCAAGGAGGCAAGTGTTCTTATTTCAGAAAAAAGAAAACAGAAGTCAGCAGCTATGAAGCAGATCTGTCAGATTTTAGAGTCTGAACTATGTAGAACAGACAGCAGGTGCAGCTCAGCACTGGGAAGGATATGGGAGCACAGGAGACATCCTGTGTTCATGACCCTGACACTCATCCTTCTACCAGCCTTATTCCCATCCCAAGAACAAAGCTCATTACTCCCTCGGGGCCTTTGCACTTGCTGTCTCCTCTTCTTGAATGTTCTTTCTCCAAATATTTGCATAATTGTGTCCTTAATATTGCTTGGTCCCTGAAATGGCTTACCTTTTGGAGCACCTGGCAATCCCGCTGGCTCAGGGGATGACTGACCTTAGCTTACTTCTGTAGGCTCTGGCTCTTCTGGGAGGGAATATAGACAACTCCCCTATTTCATTCTCCGACTGCTGTAATACCCCTGGTGTCCAAGAGATGGCGCCATCCAATAGCTTTTACAAAATGGCGTTGGTGGGAAAAAGTGGGTGTGAGCTGCCAATTTTGCCTTGGCGGGTTTCCAGGAGTCTTGGGAAGGTAGTGAGGAATTTGGAAGGGGCAGGGTCTGGGGAGTGGGGAAGGGGGGCTTCTGGCAAAAATACCCCACCTACTCCAAGAAAAGTACAAAACCTTTTATCTGCTGCTGATGCCTAAATTTCCACAGTTAAGACCAACAAGAAGGCTGGTTAATATGTGTGGCTTACAAACTTCTCTCATAGACATTATTCAATTTAAACCCCAAAACAAAGATGACATTGCCTCTTCCGGAGCTGGATCTGTGCTTAACTGAATCAGCATGACATTGACCAGATTCCTCAATCCCTCTGATCCTTAGTTTTCTCATCTACAGAATGCTGGGGTGAAGGTGGAATAAAAGGGATTTCAGGTACCCGCGCATGCCATGCCATGCCTGACACGTGACAGCTGCTTAAATAAAGGGTAGTAGTGATTGTTGTTGCTATTATCATTGGTTGCAAAAGAGTTATTATTATCTTTTCTGGTTGAGGACATGCATTTTAGGCTTAAATTCACTAGACTAGCGCTTTGATAAATGGACGAAGGCCTTTAGCTGGAGTCTCTCCCTTGGGAGCCTCAATTTCCCCCTTTCTTCCCCAGCAATGCTCTTCTTGGAAGCCCAGGCCCCTGCTTGATGTTTGAGAGGGAGGCACCTCTGGACACATGCTAGTTCCCTAAAGATGGATTCATTATGGAAGTAGCCAATGGTAATTAAAACCACTTCTCTTGATGAGGGTGGGGTTTTGAGGGGGAAGCCTGTGTTTGGCAAAACACAAGGGGAGTAATTCCAAGGTAGCGAAACTAGTTTTCCTGAGCAGGTGTGGTTTACACATTCTAAGTTCCAGCCTCAGGTGGGAGTCTGTGTTTGGGACCCATACGCGCACACACCTGGGGAGCTCTGGGAAGGCGGGGGGAGTTTCAAGGCCGTAAGGCTCCTGGGAGCCCTGGAAATGATGACTTGGGTTATCAGTGAGCAGAGAATATAGGGGTCAGGACAAAAAGGTGGGAGGAAGGCCCAGTCCCCAGAGGTGGGGAGTGTTTCTGAGCGCAGCCTAGGAGGGGTTTGGCTACCTAATGGCTTCCTGCTTGTGGGAGCGTGAGAGGAGAATTAAAGGGATGCTGTCATGGTGATAGGAAAACTTTCTGTGCCACTCGGGATGGGTTCAGGGCCAGGTACAGGCAATTGGGTGGGAGGAAGGAAGAGTAGGCCACACACCTAGGATCCCGGGGATAAGGGATCAGGGTCTTATGTCAAATACCTTGGCACCATGTGCCACCTGCAGCTCTGTTTGCAACAGGATAGTATATCCCTAAGCAAGGAGGAGCCCGCTGCCTTACCTGAGTCCCAAACCTTCTCCCTTGGGGAAGAGTGTGTGGGATTTGGATCCCTGGGCATGGGAGGACTGGAGTCCCTCCACTTTCCTGCTCGGTGGTTTTGTTACCCTGCAATCACACCCTGATGACATCCTTGCCCTGATTCTCCACTCAGGTGTGCAACTTGGCTGGGTCGTGGAAGAATCAGGGGGCAGCCTATACCCTGTGCTGGTCCAGCCTGGTCCTCCCTCCACCCAGCTGGGAGCTGTGGCCTGATTGGCTGCCCCTTGCCGGCCTCAGGAAGGCTTTTAGGGCACTGAGTGTTTGGCAGTGCCCTGGGTAGGGCCGGGGCTGGATCCCAGGCCCTGCAGACTGACCTTCTTTGTAGCCTTTGGCAGCCCAGTTCTGACCACAAGGCCCTTCCTCATCTCTTGGTCTTCCCAGGGTGCATACCCCCGGGCTCATCTTTTTCCTGCCCAAGCTAATTCCCTTGGCAATCTCATCAGTGCTGTCGCTTTAAACACCATCTGCAAGCTGATGATTGCCGGATTTCTCTTTCCCCTCTGCTCCAGACTCGAATTCCCCAGTCCCTTCTTGTCATCTCCACTTGGATATTGAATTGGCAACTAAGTTCAACATGCTCCCAAGAAAGCTCCTGAACTCCCCTCCAGACCTGTCCCTCCTGCAGTTTTCTCCAGCTCGGTTGATGGCACCTCCGCCCCTCTGGTGGCTCAGCCGCACATCCTGGAATCACTCTTGACTCTAGTCTTTCTCTTTGCACATCAAATCCATCAGAGAATCCACCTTCTGTTGGTTCCACCTTCAAAATGCATCCAGGACCTGAACCTCTTCCTGGAACCTCTTCCTGGATGACCAGTCATCTGCTGCCTGGGGTGCTGCCCTCCGTGCTCCCCTGTGTCTGCCCTTGCAGAGGAAGCTTCCCTCTGGGCTTCAGGGGCTGAAAGAGGGCCAGGTGAGGGGCCTTGACCAGAGGACTGGGGCACTAGATTGGACACGCCATGTGCTTATCCAGCCGCTGCCACTACCTGCCTCTGGTTAACTAGAGCCTTTGGCAGACGAGGGCCTGTCACCCAGGACCCCCTCTGGGCCTCCTATGGCCACAGGTTTTGACACATTGACACTGGAGAACAGAGGAAACAGGCAGAGAGTGCCTGGGAGTCCCGGATAGTCCCTCTCCTGGGAGGTGTTGAGTGCCCAGGGCCCTTCCTCGGGCCCCATCTGTGCCAAGGATAGCACAGCACCCACTGTTCCTGACTACCAGGGCTTGAGTTGTAACCCCCTCAGGATCACTCCAGGGGACTCTGCTTTGAGCTGTGGCAGGCTGTGCCCCTCCCTTACAATCCCCGTCTGAACTCGAGCTTTGTCAGGGGTTCAGCGAACTCCTGGTGAGGGGCACCCTCAGCCCTGCCCTGTCTGCCGGTCTGGTGCACTGAAGAGCCAGGCCTCACCTGGACAGCTCCTCCAGTTTGGACTTGGCGTAGTCCAGGCTGTTGCGCTCAACGTGCTCATGAGGCGTGTGGGCCAGGAGCTCATGGAGGGTCAGGATGTACCTGGGGATCTGCGGGCAAGTGGGAAAGGTGAGGGTGGAGAAAGAGCCAGGGAAGTAGGGCCGGGGAGTAAGGCAGCGGCAGACAGGGAGTGAGCAAGAGAGAGAGAGAAAGAGGGAGAGGGAGAGGGAGGGAGGGAAGGGGAGAGAGAGAGAGAGGTGGCGAGGGCGGGGGAGAGAGGGAGAGAGAGAGCATGAGGGTGGTGGTGGAAGAGAGAAAATGGTTCTTTTAGCCCAGAGGACGCCCATGAGCAGAACCGAGGAAGGAGACAGGCTGCCCTTCGGTGACAGACTCTAACTTGGAGGCTCTTCCAGGGTCTTGTCTAGGGCTCTGTTCTGGCTGAGCGTGGGGTGGGGTGCTCAGGAGCCAGGAGAGAAAGGTGCGGTGGACAGGCCTGCAGTCAGCTTGCCCTGCACCCAGCATTGTCCGCTGCTGGCCCTAACCACCTCCCCCGCCCGCTTTGGCAGCCCAGAGCTGGGGTGTGTTAAGCACTGTGTCCCCACTGCCATGGTCCATCCCCCATGCCTGCCTCCCTGACTCTCCCCCACGCAGGCAGGGCCGGACGCCACCTGGAACATGGGGTAGGTGAGGAAGGTCTCCAGCGTCCTCTCCTCGCAGTCAGGCTTGGCCTCGTAGTGCTTCAGCAGCTTGTCAAAGTCACGGTTCTGCTTGCAGTGGGCCAGGATCTGCAGGCTGTACTGGTGGTTGCGGACGAACTCTTGGTAGATGTTGAGCATAGGCAGCAGGATGTCAAATAGGTCAGCTGGAAGGACGAGGCAGTCAGCGGGTGGCCAGGGCAGCTTGGTGGGGACAGAATCCCCTAGGCCCTTGGCTCCCCCAGCTACACCCAGAGAGGCCAGGGGCCAGGTTCAAGTTCCCCAACCCAGAGACAACTCTGCTCTTGGGGATGACTCCAGCACCACTGCCCTATCCAGCGCTAGTAGGTGGGCCCCCATCATTGGGACCACATTAGAATCACAGACTCTTAGAGATGTGGGGCCCTGTCTAGTCGACACTTGTGATAGGAGTGTCAGAGAGAGGAGGCAGAGTGGGCACTGTGGGGTGCCACCTGGATCCCCCCAGCTGCCGGGAGTGCTGGTGGCCGATGGCTCTCAGCTGGGTCCCTCTCCAGGCATTGCCCTCAGCTGGAGGAAGCTGCCTTGCCTGGTCTGTCCTCCTGCTTCAATTCAGGACATCAGTGTGAGGCCACCCCTTCTCCAGAGCTTCCTGTGGGGTCGGCTGAGGCTTCTGTTGCAGCTGGAAGGCTGCCCAGTTCCTCCCTCTGCCTGCCCCCATGCCCTATGGCGCTACGGCCTAGGACACTCCCCAAGAGGCCTCCCTACCTCCTGGAGTCTCCGTCCTGAGACAGAAGTGGCCTATCTGAGATCACAGGGCAAGTCAGCAGCCGGCCTGGAGCTGGGTCTCCTGAACTCTTGATTCCAGGGATTTCCTACCATATGACATATGAGTCTTTGCTCTTTCGTTCATCTGTCATTGTCCCAGCAGGGCTTCCAGGCTCTGCATTATCTAGTTCACCAGGTGGGGCCCTTTCTGGCTATAGTTCTGTCTCAAGCTTCCTGGGTATATAACTTGCCTTTCCAGTGCCCCCAAGTCCCAACCAATCTCCCCAAATCTGCCCTTCAACGATTTGATAGGCTGGGATGGAGTCATGTGAAACATCTTCCTTATCTTTATTTATTTATTTATTTGATGGAATCTTGCTCTGTTGCCCAGGCTGGAGTGCGATGGTGCAGTCTAGGCTCACTGTAACCTCTGCCTCCCGTGTTCAAGTGATTCTCCCACCTCAGCCTCCCAAGTAGCTGGGACTACAGATGTGCACCACCACACCCAGCTAATTTTTGAATTTTTGTGTTTTTTGTAGAGATAGAGTTTTACCACGTTGGCCAGGATGGTCTTGAACTCCTGCCCTCAAGTGATCTGCCTGCCCTGGCCTCCCAAAGTGGTGGGATTAAAGGCATGAACCACTGTGCCTGGCCTTAAAACATCTTCTTTTTTTTTCTTTTCTTTTTTTTTTTTGAGATAGAGTCTCGTTCTGTCACCCAGGCTGGAGTGGAGTGCAGTAGTGAGATCTTGGCTCACTGCCACCTCTGCCTCCTGGGTTCAAGCAATTCTCCTGCCTCAGCCTCCCGAGTAGCTGGGACTACAGGTGTGCACCACTACACCTGGCTAATTTTTGTAATTTTAGTAGAGACAGGGTTTCATCATGTTGGCCAGGCTGGTCTTGAACTCCTGACCTCAGGTGATCTGCCTGCCTCAGCCTCCCACAGTGCTGGGATTAAAGGCGTGAGTCACCGCGCCTGGCCAAAACATCTTCTTGTGAGTCCCATTTAAGAAAGGAAACATAGTTTCCTTGTAATCAACTCTAGATGGTAGCTCATGTGATGGGTGTCCGACCACCTGATGGACAATGTCTTCATCAATGCAACTGCAGAATATGCGGACCCCATCTTTCTAAGGACACTTCTTATTTTGACCTTAGAGAAAAGCACAGGTCTTTGACTTGAGAAAAATAATAGTGCCTACTTCCCCCTGGGAAGCCTCAATGCCTGAGGGCAGGGGAGCTCTGGAGAGCCAGGCCTGGGCCTGCTCTGTGCCCTCCACCCATGCAGCCTTTGCTACTCCTTTACTTCCCTAAGCCACTTTCTTTGCCTCCATCGTGGAGGTGACACCAACACTCACCTTTATCTACCAAGTTAAGAACGTGAAACAAAAAAGAAAGACATTTGGTACAGGTTGAGGGTGAGATGCAGGAGGTTCTTCTGTCTGTTGCTTGTGGAACTAGAGCAGTGCAGCCATCTTGGAGAACAATGGGACAATATGTATGAAGCAAGAGCCTTTCATATGTTTGGATTATTTGTTTTAGCAATTCTGCTCATTGGAAACTTATCCCAAGGAAATGATCTCTAATATGGAGAAAATTTCTTATGAAGAGATGATTATTTCTAACAACAAAAAATTGGAACAACTCTAAGAGCCAACCATAGCAGATGGTTAGATAAATGACAGTGCCTTCATGGGTACTGGAGTATTAGACAGCGATCAAAAAGCATGCTTTTGGCATGAGAAAATGCTTATGGGATAATGCTAAGTAAAAGAAAAAAAAACAACACACAGCAAGATACAAATTCTATATTCAGTATGTTTGCAATTATGTAAAGTGGAAAAAAACCCAAGATCTATGCACAGAAAAAAATGGGAAGAAAACACACCAAAGTGTTTATAGTGGTTATCTTTGGGAAGCAGAACTATGCTTGATATTTTTAAACATTTTCTACTTTTATGGGTTCTCAATTTTTCTGAAATGAATGTGTATACATTCTTTATAAAAGGGGAAAGTGGATAGGAAACTAAAAATATATCATTTCCTCTTAGAAATACAGCATTTGCCAACTTGTCTTTTCTCTTCTGCCCCCTCTGAGGGATTCTGTGGGTTTTAAAAAGTGACACTCTATTATGCTCTAGAAGGACAAAACTGCCCCAGCCTTTTGGGGTGGCCCCTGGAGGGGGACTTCTCTGGGGGCCTCAGTGAGGGCTGACTACTCACCCAGGACCAGCGTGGGCCAGCTGGAGATGCGGGCCTTCAGGCCTTGGTAAAAGATCTGATGTAAAAACATGATGGTTTCGCTGAAAGAGAAAGCACAGGGTCACCTCTGCCCCAGGGACTTCCTGCTCCTCCAGAGGTGACTGTCCCCAAACCTCCTGCGTGACTTCAGCAGCAAACCCTTTTCTCATGTGAGACCTTACGTGAAAACTGCATCGGCAGGATGGATGATACAATCTGGAGGGGCCTGGTGCTAAATGAGAATGCAGGCCCCTGGTTAAAGAATTACTAAGCATTCCCAGATGGTGACAGCACAGCATTAAATCAAGCCCAGGCTTGTCTATGCATGGGGTGGCACATCCACGGGCCGGCAGAGGGCAGGGAGCTGCTCTGGCCGGTGGCTTCTGTCTCCTCAAGTCCCGGCCTGCTGGGCCCCACACCCCCTCCCCCAAGGTATCTCGGAGGAAACCAGGGCTCCGGCAAACACGAGTAAAAGCCGTGGATCAACAGAAGAGCTAGAGTTTGGGATTAGCAGAGAGGGGATGAAATCTGCCTGATGCCCCTTCCCGGCTGTGAGACCACGAGTAAGTTAGCTAAGGTCTCCCAGGCTCGAGTCCTTCTGTGTAAAACATGAAGGTGAAATGAGGAGGCCCCTGGAAGCACTGGGACAATTCGAGTGCCCAGTGCACAGGAGACGCTCAGCAAACGCTAGTTCCCCAACACCCAGTGAACGCCCCCGCTGTTTGGAATCAAAGTCAGAGAAGCCAAAAGACCCAGAGTCCCGCTGCTTGCAAAGCCCCTGTTTTGTCGCCACATAACGTGCTGAACTCGTATTCTCATTGGCAGCTTAGCGCGGGCTGGGTACAGGCAGCCACGTTTGCCGGGCCTTCCCCCCAACCCGTTTTCCACCCACTGCTCCCCAAGCAGCTGGTCCCAGAACACAGTCCAGGCGTCTCCTCTCCCAGGACAAGCTGTGAGGACTGAGAGAACACCAGAGCGAGGCGGCTTCTGCTGCTTCCTGAAGGCACCCCCATTCCTTCCTGCCCAACCATTTCTCCCCTGCGCCTTAGCTCCTACCACCTTGGAGACCTGGGGGTTTCCCCCAGATGCCCCCTAGGCTCTTTGTGGGAAAACTGAGGCCCAGAGAGAGAAAGTGAGTACCTCAGGAATCAGGCACAGCCCTGAGCCTTTGGGACAGCCCCTCTCTGTCCCTGGAATGTTCTGCTGCTTTCTTTGGTGGCATTCTCCACGGTGTGCTCTGGGCTCCCTCCCGCCTCTGTTTCTCCAGTGCTTTGTTTGGCTGTTTGAGGCACCTGGTGTTTCCCACCTTGGGGTGCTGGCCCTTCTCCCAGCAGTTTGTGCTCTGAGGCAGCCCTCCTCCATCTCACTGTCTTAGCACAATGACAGCCAAGGGTGGAAGACATCTGGTGAGCACAGAGATGCTCCAGCATCAAGGTGGTGGGGGGCAGGGCACAGGGGCCAGTGGCTGGAGGGGGCTCAGAGGTTAGAGGCTCAGGACCTCAGAGGGATGTGAAATGTCCTGTGCATGCCTGCTTTGCAGAGAAACAGGTAGGGTGGGGAGAAAGACGATGTGAGAGAGATAGCAAGAGAGAGAAAGGGGTGAGGGAGGTAAGAGAGGAAGGGAGGGAGAGAGAACAGAACAGAACACAACACCTCCAGGCTAAAGGGCAAAACTAGCAACTGCATTCCACAGAATATATAGAAGGAAAGGAAAGGTGAGAAAGACTGAAACCAATGCGAACTTAAAAACCCAAGCAAAGACTTTGAGCTCTCACTTCTGAGTGTGGATCCCACCAGTATTGTGAATTGTCTGTCATCTCCCTAAAGTTCCAAGAGAAAGAGTCCCTCCAGGTATGGCAACTTCTTATGACCCTTGGTAAGGCTGGTTTCTGTCTGGCTCTGACCCCCAAATGAGTTTGTTGAATGGATAAATGTTCCAATTTTAAGAATTTTGGGAGTCCACATGTGAAGACCCTTCAAAATGCCCAATAACAAGAGACCAACCCAGGGGTGCATGAGAGTGCAGAGAGGGCAGAATGTCTGACTTGAGGTGGGAGGCAAGGAGGTCAGGTCAGGGGACTCTCAGGGGTTCTTGAGGGAGCCATATTTGGCAGCCGTCCCCAATCTTTTTGGCACCAGGGACTGGTTTTGTCAAAGGCAATCTTTTCACAGACGGATGGTGGGGTGGGGGCGGTGCGGTGGGGGGATGGTTTCAGGATGATTCAAGTGCATTATATTTATTGTGCACTTTATTTCTATTATTATTATTATTATATTTTTGAGGTGGAGTCTTGCTCTGTTGCCTAGGCTGCAATGCAGTGGCGCAATCTCGGCTCACTGCAATCTCCTCTTTCCGGGTTCAAGCGATTCTCCTGCCTCAGCCTCCCGAGTGGCTGGGACTGCAGGTGTGCACCAGCACACCAGGCTAATTTTTGTATTTTTGTAGAGACAGAGTTTCACCATGTTGGCCAGGCTGGTTTCAAACTCCTGACCTCAGGTGATCCACCTGCCTTGGTCTCTCGAAGTGCTGGGATTACAGGCATGAGCCACCATGCCTGGCCTATTTCTTTTATTATTACATTGTAATATATAATGAAATAATTATGCAAGTCACCATAATGTAGAATCAATGGGAGCCCTGAGCTTGTTTTCCTGCAACTAGATGGTCCCATCTGGGGGTAATGGGAGACAGTGACAGATCATCAGGCATTAGATTGTCATAAGGAGCATGCAACCTAGATCCCTCACATGTGCAGTTCATGAGAGGGTTTGTGCTCCTATGAGAATCTAATGCTGCTACTGATCTGACAGGAGGTGGAGCTCAGGTGGTAATGTGAGCAATGGGGAGTGGCTATAAATACAGATGAATCTTTGCTCGCTCATCCACTGCTCGCCTCCTGCTGTGGGGTCCAGATTCTAACAGGCCACAGGCCAGTGTTAGTCTGTGGCCCGGGGGTTGGGGACCCCTGATATATAGGATCTTGACATATGTCTAGTTCGTTTTAGATAACCCTGAGTACTGCCATGGCAAGACTTAGGATAGCCATTCCCAGACAGCTTCAGCACAGCAGACAACTGTCAGGATGGACCAGGGAGGAAATGAACCTTCTTATATCCCAATACTGCACATGCCTGTATAGCAGCATATCAGGAACATCATAAGCTAGAATTATAAAAATATAGTTGATGAAGCCTCCATTTCTAAGGTTAAATTTAAAGAATCTCACTTGTAATCCTACTATTCAGAAATTACTATCATTGCCCAGCCAACTAAAAAAATTATCTCATTTTGACTCGATTTGCTTAAAAAAATCAAATTATTAATGGGTTGGTTGAACATTTTTCTTATATATTGGCCATTTGTATTTCTGTTTAAAAAATTGCCTAGTCATGTTCATTGCTATTTTCTCTCTTATTAATCTTTTCTCTTATTAATTTTAAATAACTATATTAAGTGTATAGTCTGACATCTATGTTGTAGACATCTTTGCTCAGCTATTTGCCTGTTGATTTTGTGTCTGGTGTTATTCTGAAGCTTTCCCATTTTTCCTTGTAAGGCAGACCATTTTCTTTCTGCTTGGCTTGGGGAATCATATCTTCCCCCACTCCCAGACTGCCTACATACTCATGTATAGATTATTTTATTGTTTCATTTTTACATGTAAATACTTAACTATTGTTTGCTTTGGTGTACGATATGAATAAGGGAGATAGACATAGCCTTTCCCTCAGTTTGATTAGCCAATTGTCAATTCTGTTAATCAAATATACCAGCTTTTTACTAGGCTGGTTTTTCATAGTTACCAAATTCTTGCCAGGTGAGGTGGCTCACGCCTGTAATGTCAGCCCTTTGGGAGGCTGAGGCAGGAGGATCGCTTGAGTCTGGGCACTATAGGGAGACTCCGTCTCTACAAAAAATAAAAAATTTAGCCAGGCATGGTGGTGCACACTGGTGGTCCCAGCTACTAAGGAGGTTGAGAGGATGGCTTGAGCCCAGGAGGCAGAGGTTGGCAGTGAGCCAAGATCACATCACTGCACTCCAGCCTGGGCAACAGAGTGAGACCCTGTCTCAAAAAAAAAAAATTCTAATATATGCTTAAGTCTCTTTCTGGACTTTCTATTTTATTTTGTTGATCTTGGATTAGTCTTAGGTTGTTTTTATTACTTTGCAATATATTTATAAGCCTTTATAATATACTTTAATTACAGGTAGGGAATTCTTTCATTGTTGTTTTTTAAGAACATTATCTGTTTGTATGCATTTATTCCTCCAATTGAATGTTAAAATCATTTTGCTAGGCTGCACTTTGATTGGTATCACATTAAATTTACAGAACATTTTGGGTGAAATGACATCTTTATGACACACATCTTTTCATCCAGCTGCATCTGTCTACTATGTCTTTGTTGATGCCTCATCACATAGGTCCTTTGTTTATTCCTAGACAGTTTACGTTCTTGTTGCTATTTCTCATAGTATGTTTTCTAAGTGGTTGCTGTAGATATAGGGAAAAGCTGCTGATTTTTTTTTTTTTTTTTGAGACAGGGTCTTGCTCTGTCCCCCAGACTGGAGTATGGTGGTGTGATCTCGGCTCACTGTAGCCTCGGCCTCCTGGGCTCAAGTAATCTTCCCACCTTAGCCTCCTGAGAAGCTGGGACTACAGGTGTGCACCACCATGACCTTCTCATTTTAGGTTTTCTGTAGAGATGGGATCTCCCTATGTTGCCTGGGCTGGTCTTGAATTCCTGGCTAAAGCAATCCTTCTGCCTCGAAAGTGCTGCGATTAGAGGCATGAGCCACTGTGCCCAGCCTGATTTTGCTTATATTTTAACAACATGAACTCCTAATAGTTTTTAGGATTTTTTTTATTGACCCTGACCTTGGGTCTACCCCACAGAGCTGCTTCTCCTTCTTCTCTTCTCATCAAATAGCAGCCCTTCCCACCAGCCTCTCAGATAGAACCTGGGAATCACCTATCACCTCCTCCCCCGTCATCACTATATCTACTCCATCAAAGCTGCTGATTCTGCTGTCTCCTGTCTGTTGCATCTGCCACCCCTGTCACCTCTGCCTAGACTGTTGTCAGTGGGCCCCTAACTGGTCTTTTGCTTCCATTCTTGCCCTTGGTCTACCCATTCTCCACAAAGTGGATTCACCTCTTAAAAATCGAATCTAATCGGGGGAGTGGCCTTAACTTGGCCTTCAACGCCCTGTAGGAACTGCCTCTGTCTGTCTCATGGGCTACTCCCTTTTCCCTACGCCTTCTTACCACTCTGGCCTTCTGTTCCCTGGATTTGCTTTCTTCTGCCTTAGGGCCTTTGCACAGGCCATTCCCTTTGCTTTCACCACCCCCTTTGTGGGCATAGCTCTTCTATTTATCACAGCAAGAGCGAGAGCTAGAGAAAGAGAGAGAGAGAGAGTCTGTACACATACAAATGTGCTATTCTTAAAATCAAGTTTTGGTAAAAAAAATTGGGAAGTTTTTCACTTTTCTCCTATGTTCTATAACAGTTTAAATAAAAACGATTATTCTTTTAAAATGCCAAGTTTGTTGTGACTCTCTAAGGGGAATATACCACGCACCTTTCTCAAATCTACATGACCCCTTGAAGGTGGAATACCTAATAACATCTTGCAGAACTAGTGTTACATTCACTCGTTCAACACATAGTGATTGAGTACCTACTAGGTGCCAGGCACTTGCCCAGACAATGGTCTCCCTGTGTCTAACTCCAGCAATGATAAAAACAGAAATAGTCCCCATCAAGGCTGCTGGATGCACAATTCTAGTGGGCACCATTCACAGCCTAGCGTATGTCAGGGGTTGGCAAACTATAGCTCATGGGCCAAATCTAGCATAGCCGCTGTTTTTGTATGGCCCGAAAGCTTAGAATAATTTTTACATTTTTAAATGGTTGAAAACGAAAGAAAAGTTTTATTGTAATATAGCCACACCCATTTGTTTTTGGATTATCTGTTACTGCTTGGTTGTAACAGAAATGGTATGTCCCACAAAGTCTAAAACATTTGCTATTTGGCTCTTTACAGAATAAAGTCCGCTCATCCCTGTGCAATGTGAATGGTGCCCCCAGAATTGTACAGTGCACAGTTGGTGCAGCTGTAATCTATGGCCCTGTCCCACTCACATTGAACAGTTAATATAGTGAGAGACCTAGACACAAAAAGAAATCTTTATTTAAGTGTGATGCATGCAACAAAGAGAAGCATAGGGGCTCTGGGACAGCACGACCAGGGGACATAAGCCAATGGCAGCAAGGGGCGTGGGGGTGGTCAGGGACATGGCATCCAAGGAAAGACATGAAGAAGAGTATGATTGCTGTTGGAAGGAGAGTAGGGTAGGAAGAATGTTCCAGCCAGAGAATTGGCCTGACTGCAGGACATGTTCATTTTGCCTGGTTCCCTCCCTGAGCCCAGAAAGGGGCATGACATACCCAAGGCCAGTCCAAGGCAGATAGGGCTGGGCAGGAGCAGGACAGAACCAGGCCCCTCCATTCTTGCCCCCACACCCTGCCTGTTGCATTGCACCAGTCACTCATCATGGGTTCCAGGGCCTGCCCCTCGTCACTCTCCAGCCCATGCAGACAGGATGAATTGATTGTGGCAGGCTCCCCTGCTGAGCCTCATCATTCCCTCAGCTCAGGGCTCCAGGCAGCCACTGCTAATCAGTCAGCGCAGGAAGCAAGATACAAACCATCTGCTACCGGGACAGGATGCCTCTTGTCATGGGCAACACCTGTGGTTCCCTGCACATGGCACTGGGCATGGTTTTTATTAAAGGGAAATAGCTCGTCTCTAAGCTTATTGTCTTGGCTGAACAAAGTCGGCTGCAAATGTTTAGTTCAAAGATCTTTTCCCCCCTATTTGAGAAGTATACAATTAGCACCCTCCCCAGCTCTGCAACATCCTCAATGAATCTGCCAAGCTTCTCTCTTCCCAAGGACCTTTTAAAATGAGCTTCAGTAAATTAAATCACCAAATTAGCATCAGGTTTCTAATGTGGCTGTATATTTCAGCCTAAAAGCAAATCTAGGGGACAGCTACATATGAAAAAGCTTTCCAGCAAGTGAGCTGGCAGCTCCACCATGGCTTATGACACACAGACCTCTGTGCTGTGGTCTGAGGCAGGGAGAACAGTGAGGTTCACGTCCTGGATCAGCCCCCACAGCGTGGACAGCAAGTGAAAAGGTGGGGCTCACACACAAGGGGGAGTTCTCCAACAGAGGGTTCATGCCCAGACCTGTGCTGTAATGACCCACACTCATTAGCAGTGGGGGCAAGGAAAATGGGTTGCTGGAGAGAATTCCAGCCCATTATTTAACAAGGCAGCAGGGGGAAGCTGGGGCCTTACCATGAAACAGATCTAGGTTACAATCCCAGCCTGCCCCCACTCGCTGTGTGCTATTGAGCATTTCCTGCCACCTCTATGATCCTGGCTCCAGCCTCACAGGTGTCCCTGAGGATCAGAAAGCATGCAGGCCAAGTGCTGGCAGATAGACCAGCACAATGCAGGTCCCATAAAGCCCTGCTGTAATGTGGGAAGTGTAGTCCAGAAGCTTCAATCCTGCAAAGTGCTGAGTGGGGGCTGTTTTAAGGTCACAAAAAATAATTCCAGCTGTTCCTTATGTTTGCAAAAAAGCATAGAGCTTAAGATAGTGAAGCTTGTGCTGTCCCTAAGTGACCACGTATAAGGCGAGGATGATCTGGAGGCAGTCATGTTCCAGCTCTTCCTTCCCACCCTGACCCCTGGGGAAGGAAAGATTTCTGGCTTGCACCTGTTTGAGAACAGGGACCAGGGTAGAGGAGAGGAACCAGCCTCATCAGACTCACAACCATTGATATAACCACCAGGTCTTCTCATTTAATCTAGGAAGACAATAGAGTAAATTACATTGACTGATTTTCAATGTTGAACCAGCCTTGCATTCCTGGGATGGATCCCACTTGGTCAGGATGTATTACTCTTTTTATATATTGCTAGATTCACTTTGCTATTTTGTATATACGCACATGAGGGATATTGGGCTGTAGTTTTCTTGTGATGTATTTGGTTGTAATATAAGGGTAATGCTGACTTTGTAAAATGAGTCAGAAGTGTTCCTTCCATGTTATATTTGATTTTGATTTCTTGCAGGTGCATTATTATGGAGCACCTGGGCTATGCTAGTCTCTGTGCTAAACACTTTACACCAAGTCTCTTCTTTGATCCTTCAGTGCCTGTAAGAGGCAGGTACCATTCCCGGGCCAGCCTTTACTGATGACCTCTAGAGTCCATATTCTAGAGGTCTTGAGAATTGATCAGGCTGCTGCTATTTTTTCCTGGGATCAATAACATTGCTAAGGCAGGCAACAGTTGGCCTTGGGCCCATCATAAAGAAGGTGAAATGGGCAGCATCCTTGGGATGAAGAAGTGGCTACCTGGGGAGATGGGGATGGGTAAGGGAGCTTCTCAGGCTGAAGCCTCTGGAGGATGCCACTCATCTTTGTTCTAGGCAGGCATGCACACTGCCCAGGAGGCCCTGAAAGCATCACAGTCATAGTGTCACTCTTCAGAGCTGGAGGATCTTAAAAGGCATCTAATTAAACTTCTAAACCTCTTTGATGTTTCTGACAAAGGGTTACTCTTCTGAATTCTTACTGTGATGGGGAGCTCATTACTTTTCTGAACTTTTGCCTCCGGGTCCACCAGCCTTCAGTTATCCAGCCCCCTACAAGGCACCAGGGAAGTGCGCTGAGATGCACATTTGCCTCTGCTGGCAGGATGCAAACATGTGCTGGGCAGTCATGCCTGCTCAGGCCCTGGAGTCCCTGCATGCTCACTTAGCATCTCTACCAGCCTCCCATCCTCCACTCTCCCCAAGGAGTGTCCCTCCACATGGCAGAGGGGCTGAGCTTCCTGCGACAGACCTGACCACGACATTCTCTGCCTGAAATGTCTGATGGCTCCTTCCTGCCTCCAGAATCAAGTCCCACTCTCACCTTTGGGCCTTCGCACATGCTGTTCTCTCTACCTGGAAAGTTCTTTCCTCCTCCTCCTCCTGTAAACTCTCTCGTGTCCTTAAAGACTAAGCTCAGACACCACCTCCTCCAGGAAGCCTCTTTGGTGGTTCTCACCACATTTCATGGTAAACATCTGCTGGATCATTCGACCCAATGGTGGGGTTTTCGTGGCTCACTCTGTATATGTGAACCCAGCACACAGCCAGGCACTCTGTGTTGCCTGTTTGTTGAATGAGCGAGTGGATGAGTGTCCTTCCCTTTGGTGGGGCTGCTGGCTACCAACACATTCCTTCCATCCCTAATCATTGCTGGGGCCCAACCCTTATGGACTGCCTTGTATTGACAACAGAAAGGGAAAAACAGATTTAGGTAAATCTTTCCAGTTGCCCTGCTGAAGGATTCCTGGGTCTATCTTGAGGTCTACTGTGTTTCTTTTTAAGGTCATTGTTGAAAATATCAGCTTCATGAGAAGGCAAAATCCCCCTTTCCTCCTTCTCATTTGTTCTCCCTTAAAGGTATCTGACCTGATCCATTCAGTTCTTTGAAGATAAAAATATAAAACCATGTTGTGATTTTTTTTCCTGAACAAATTTTGAACAAATGCTGTGAGCTGGCATGAATATTCTCTATCAAAGATTCCAGGTCAAAAGAATTCTATTTCAGATGAATCAATGAAGTATAATAAAATTAAGAAAAGGTAACAAACACAAAAGGACACCTCTTAGTGATGATGATAAATGGTCACCAAAAGTTCGCAATGGTGGCCTAAAATGCAAAAAAAGTACAAATAACATAGAACTACACTACTGCCTCCTGAAGTAAACCTCAAATAAGGAGTCATGGTAGAGATAAACACAGGCAGCCACCTCTGTTTATCTCAAGCCTCCCATTTTGGTGCCATCTGGGACCAGTAGCATCAGCAGCACCTGCAAGCTTGTTGGAAATGCAGTCCCCTGGGCTCCACCCAGACCTACAGATGGGCTTGTGTTTGAGAATATGTGAAGTCAGCTGAGCTATCCAGGGTTTGCTCAGCAAGGAACACGTTCTTCACATTTTTCATTCAAATTCCAGGTCACTGAATCTAAACAACCCACTTTCTGGGTTAAATGTTACCTGATTTCACACACACATAATTCTTTTTTTGTTGTTTTAGTCAATGCATAAAAGCATTTATTGAATGTCTAAGAACTGTGATCAACATGTCTATTAAAAAGCAGCCTTGTGGGGCCCTGTGATTCAGTCTCAAAAAGGTCTCATGAGGCCAAAAGCTATTTTCCTCCTCCTGCCTGCTTCTGTCTCTTTCCTTCTCTCTCTGTCCCCCATATTCTGATGCTTTGCCCACCTCTATAGTGTCAACCTGTCCCACCCCAATGACTTTCAGTTTCTTCAGCCCAATCTCTCACTTGAGCCTCAGACTCATGTCCGACTCACAACCTCATACATCCCCACGCTGGGGTGTTCCACAGTCCCCTCAAACTCAGCACATCACATTGTTAGGGAAAGGGGGAAGAGGAGGACACAGGGAAGGTGGCCCTGGGTCCCAAATATTCATGCAGAGGGTTTGGAGAAAAGGCTGGTTGAGATTAGTGAAAGGACTGAATGCTGAATATTTGAAAAGAAATGTAGTTGAATGAACATCTAGGGGAACATAATGATTTACTTGAATTCTTAGATGACATTCCATTGTAAATAGCATGCTGTTTTGTTGCTTTTATCTAGTTTATACAATTTTATCACCCACCAGAAAGCTCATTTAAACCATTTCCTTTAAAAAGAAGTCAACAGCAGAAGGGCAGCCATCAGCGCAGCCTTCTGAAGAACCACAAGCCCCATATTAATGCCAGGGTCACCATCTGGGAGAAGTGACTTCTTTGTAAGACATGTGGCTAGCGTGGTCCACAGCAGAACTCTAAGGCACCTGAGAATTCTAAGTTTCAACCTGGCCTCCAGGTCATTAGGATGGTATCAAGGTCGAAGAATAAGGTATTTTAGTTTACGTTTTGTAGCTTGATTTGTAACTCTTAAACATTTAAACCAGGGTTCCTTAACTATGGCTCTACTGACATTGTAGTTGGAATAATTCTTTGTTGGTGGGGAACTGTCCTGCATATTGTAGGATATTTAGCAGCACCTCTGGCCTCTACCCATTAGATGCCAACAGCAACCTCCCTCAAGTGGTGACAATCAACAATGTTTCCAAACATTCCTAAGTGTTCCCTGGGGAGCAAAACTGCCCCAGTTGAGGCCCACTGGTTTAGACCTATACTTTGTGAGCCTATATTTGTACCCCTGCCCCAGACCCCACAATTATTGGGGTTGGTGGTTTCTAGCCACATGATCTTGGGCACTTTCATCCTCTCTGAGCCTCACCTGCACTCGGTGGGAACCACATGAGAGAGTGTGTCAAAGCTTAGCTGTGGCCAATGCTCACTAGTCTCCTTCCTGCCTTGGCCAACCTTTAGGGGTGCTCACCTGTTCAGGAAGATGCTGCTGACGTCGTCGTGCGTGATGGGAGGCTTCTTGGAGCTGGCGGCCATCCGCAGCGGGCGCAGAAAATTGTTGACGAGGATGTGCAGCTGCTGCACGTACTCAGCCTCAGCCTCCAGCATGCTGAACACCACCTGGTTCCTCTTGCGCATGCTATCGGCATGGGGTGACCGGATGTAGTCCTGGATGATGGTCTTCCATTTCCGCCGGCACAGCCAGCCCCGCAGGAAGCTCTGCACCTGAGCAGCAAGACCGGTGGGGAGAGGCTCCTGTCAGGCAGTCTGGACCACTCCTGTCCTTCCAGGCTGTGAGCTCCCCAAGGGTAGGGACCAAGGCTTTGTTATTCCTATGCCGGGCATGTAGCAAAAAGAGCTCAGATGTAGACCAGGCCTAGCTCTGTTGCCCACATGATACAGGGCAAGTTGTTTGGTTGCCCTGAGTCAGTTTTTCCATCTGTAAAATGGGGCTAAAGAGATGATGGCTAGACTGAAAGTGTGGTCCACAAATTGGATCGGCATCTCTGAAGAGCTTATTGGAAATGCAGATTCTCAAGCCCCACCCCAGGCCTCTGCAGTTTAACAAGACCCCTGGGTTGCTTTGGAAGCATTTGCTGGAGTAGGAAAAATGTGGCTCCATGTCTCCATAATGGGAGGTTGCCCGAGGATAAAGGGTTGCAGGGCCGTGCTGGGCACAGCTCATGCCTTGTCTTGTCTAATGACTTGCCTGAAAGCCCAGAAGTTTCAATTAAAGCTCTTCTGGATAGTAGAGTGATTATCAAATTGAACAGAACATGGAAAATTAGTTAATCTCATACTTAGCCCTCATCAGCGGCTTCTGAGTCCTGGTGCCTGCCTGGAGCCTCTCCTCCTGACTCAGTAGGGAAATGAACAGAGACACTTAACTCAGTTGCCTTGGAGCTGGGCTGCTTGGAGTGGCCTCATGTTGGCAAGAACTTGGGAAAGGGCCTTGATTGACATACACACAGAGAGTTGTTTTAAGCTGTACAGGCTTCCAATCAAGGGGCCTCTGAGCTGTGTGCAAGCTCACGGTCCACACTGGGAGGAAGGGTACTGGGATGAACCAGTGGAGATCAGGCAGAGGTGCTTATACAGTATTCTCCACTGAAAGGACCACTGTCTCCAAACAGCAGGTACAGTTGTCCAGGGGCAGACCTGCTGGCTAGAGATGGGTGCCGTAGACAGAAGAGGCCAGCCCAAGCCCCAAGAGCTATCTCGGAAGATAGGAAGGGCTTTCTCAAAGAGGGAGGGGCTTACTCTGAGGCTCCATGAGGGTGAAAATAGAGTAATGGGAGGTGGATTTCAGCTAGCCTTTAACAAAATGTTCCAACCAGAATGCTCCAAATACAGGGGTGAGCTGGGAAGCTCACTGGGGCTGTAGTAGAGAACATGAGTCAGGGCGTCACTGCCCAGGTGGGACTTGACTCAGACCTGGGTGGCAAGTCCCAATGCCTGTGGGGCCCTGGCAGTTCCTAGAGGTGTGTGAAGCTGGCTGGGGGTGGGGGATGTCATAAGGTGGGACCTCTTGCCTGGGCCGGCTGCTGTCATGTGCAGGAGGTGGCCTGGGGCTGCTGGACGTCTGCTTTTTAAGGAGATGTCGCGTCCCAGCAGCACGGCCTCTGGAGCTTGGCCGCCATGGTTTGAATGTTACTCTGTAAATACTTAGCTGTGTGACCTTGGGCAAGTTCCTTTGCCTCTCTGTGTCTCAGCTTCCCCGTATGTAAAATGAAAATAATAAATAAACCGCAGAGGATTTTAGTGAGGATAGAATTAATCTGCATAAAGCTCTTAAAATAATGTCTGGCACATAGAAAGTAGTTAATTAATGTTAGCTATTTCTATTCTTGAGAAATCAGAAATCCAGATTTTTGTGTGATGTGTTTAGCTTTTAAAGCACTGGCAACAAATTTTTTAAAATGTAAACCAAAAAAAGCCCACTGTGTGGGATGAAAATCTCAAAATCTCAAACATGCTGGTGCGCTGAACTTGGCCCATGGGATGCCAGTTTGCAGTTTCTAGGGATGGCATTGGGGTCCTTTTACGCACTCAACAAATAGGATTCTGTGGTTTCACCTGTTTTTCTTAGGGTGAGTCAGGCTTCCCTGTCTTGATTTTGGCAAGCTACAAACACAACCCATGCTCCTTCCCTCTGCCACACCACCACAGGGTGGCCCATGGTATGTCACTACCTGGCCACTGGGCAGATCCCTGGTAGCTTCTGAGATGTCTGTCCCTCCTGAACTCTAATAGGGTAAAAGCAGTCAGGTCTGAAAAAGGCTGGACTACCATGCTGGGTCTGCTTGGGACTCAGGAGGTACTTGTGAGAGGTGGCATGTACATGGCAGTGGGGGTGGCATGCCAGGGAGTGGCAGTGGAGAGGTGGCCCTGGGGGCCTTGGCAAGGTGAATGGCAATGCGAGGAAAGCGGTCAGCTGACAGTCCCAGGCCTGGGTTTCTGTCCTGGCTTTCCCCACTCCTTCTTCTTGTGGAACCTCAGTTTTCTTATCTATAAAACGGGGCTGAAGCACTCTGCCCCATAGGGATAACCAGAAGAAATGACTTGACAGGGTACCCTTCAGGGATAAGGGGGTGTGGGCCCTGTCTTTGGAGCTGAGGTTGGGGGATAGGGGGCACACTCTGAGGACAGTGGGGCTGTGGTGTGGATACTGCCGACCCTGGACTGGCTCTCTAAAGAGAGAGCTCCAAAGAAGGCCACCCAGGGGGATAGTACTGACCTTCTTAATTTTCTTGATGTCGCTGTCTTCATCACTGGGGGCGACAGTCTGGGTGGACTGGATGCGCTCATTGTCCTTGAGCAGGGATGCGATCTGCAACAGAAACACAGGTCAGCCTGTGAGGGGCACTGGCTCATGGAGGCCCCAAGTCTTTGGCCGGTGGGTGGCAGGCACAGGGTGGCAGCCGAGTGCCCTGCCTCTTCTTCCCCAAAAGCCATGATGCCACAGCTTGTGATTCTGACTCTGTGCATCCAGGTCATGGAACCAGACAGGCCCCAGACATCTGTGAGAAGCAAGTGCTGCACGGGGAATGGGTAGACACCTGGGTTCCAGGCCAGCTGGGCTGCCCAACCAGAGTGGCCTTGGACGAAGCCCTTCTGCTCTTGGGGCTGTAGCCACCTCATTTGTAATCTCAGAATTTGGCCTGAATCTGTGGTTCTCCTCCCTACTCCCCAAACAACCAGTCCCTTTTTTTAAAAAATAATTTTTGCTGTGATAAAACACATGTAACATATTAAAATTTACCATTTTAACAATTTTTAAGGGTATGGTTCAGTGGCATTAAGGACATTCACATTGTTGTGCAACCATCACCACCATCTACCTCCAGAACTCTTCATTTTGTAAAACTGAAACTCTGTACTCATCAAACAATAACTCTCCATTCCCCTTCCTCCCAGTCCCTGGCAACCACATTCCACCTTCTGTGCCTCTGAATTGGACTCCTCTAGGTACCTCATCTAAGTAGAATCATGCGCTATTTGTCTTTCTGTGACCGGCTTATTTCACGGTGCATAATGTCCTCAAGTTTCTCCATGTTGCGGCATGGGTCAGTTTCCTTCCCTTTCAAGGCCAAGCAATATTCCCTTGTGTGTGTAGACTACATTTTATTTATCCATTCCCCCTTTGATGGGCATCTAGGTAATCCTTTTATTTTTCAAACAAAATTGTATCTGGATATAAATCAGATAGAGCAGGTGGCTCCGGGTGAAGTCCTGCTGGCTTGGCGCTTTCCTTCCTGGGCAGCCCCAAAGCACCTCTTAGAATCAGAGGCCTATTTCAATCATAACCTGGAAACTGCTGGCCTAGAAAAGTGGAGCAGCTCTTCAAATATCTAGCTGCTCTGAACATCTCCATTTGCATAATTTGGGGATCACAGATGTCGACATAGTTGCAAGAACAAAACCAAGGCATGGTGCCTAGAAGAAGGTGCAACTGAAGCTGCACTGTGGCCAGGGGCCTCTGGGACTCATCCTGTAGACAGGCCAGTGGTGTATCCTCTTGCGCAGGGCTCGTCCAACCACTCCAATTCTGTGAGTCCTTGTTTTGTGTCCTGTAGCAGGGTTCCCACGGCGCCATGGACTTTCCTGTGAAAATGCTGGAATTGCCTGTCTACTCTTCTATCTTTGCTGTGAGCTCTAAGGGAGAAGGGATTGCAGCTGTTTCATTTATTGTGCTCCTGGTGCCTAGCGCGAGGTTGGGCACTCAACACATTCTTGTTTGTCTACACAAATAAGTGAATTAAAAAAAATCAGAGCAACAGCAGCAGCAAAAACATTAACCAAGGGAAAACCCTGCAGTAATGAAGCCCCGCATGTCTAAAGATAGTAGCTCGGGGGATTCTACGAACAAAGCTGCAAAGCCCGGCGCTGTTCTCTCTTGGGAACACATGGCTTTTGTCCCCTCAAGGCCACTTGCTGAACCACAGGATGAATGGGCGCTCATAATTGAGCGAATCAAGCACTTTGAAAGCAAAATGGAACAGTTACCCGCTCTCCACTCCCTGGTTGCTAAAATTACCCCAGCCTGTGATTGAAGAGTGGCTGAAAATATCTAACTGAGAAATAGTCAGTGTGGAGATGGGCTTTTCTCCCCACCCCCTCCCCCTTTTTGATCCTTTGAGAACATTTGCACATTGAAACGATGACTGATTCTTTGATCTGGACTCTAAAGGGCTAAGGAACATGCAAGCGTACGCACACACACACACACACACACCGCCTTTGGAGCCTGCTCAGTCAACAACTTTACCTTCGGCTTCTTCTCACCTCTGTGCCAGGATGCTTTCTTTGCCAGTTTTGGGATTTGCACATAGCACCCCTTTTCACTTTAGGATGGTGATATGTGTGTGTATGTGTGCTGGGTTGGGGGATGTGGTCCGTGTTTAAAACCGATTGTGCTCTTCTCAGAGAGAGGCATTCCGGGACATCTACTCAACAGGGACTAGGGCAGAAAATAGATGCAATTAGGTCAGGCACCATCCTACATGCGCAGGCAACAAAAACTTTAGAGGCTTTATTTAAGGATCAGGCTAAGTGGGCAAAGCTCTGGAGGGTTGCAAGCCTGGGGACTCTGCAAAAGTCTTGAACTATGTCTAGTCTTGGTCCATCGCAACTTGGAGCCAGTATCGGGATGGTGGTGGGAGCCCCAGGCCTAAAGGGCTCATGGAGGGCTCATGGAGGCAGCCTTTCCCTGACACTGGCAGGTGCCTCCTGGAAGTAGATTTTGCTTTGCACCCTGCTTTGTTTGGTTACATCCTGCCCCTATTTAGTTGACCCTCATGAATTACAGCCATGGGGAACTGGACCTCTGGCTCACACCCTGACTCTGGCTGGCCGACTCCACACCTGGCTCCATGCCTGGTGTCTTGGCTGGCTCCTGCCCACCCACCACCCTCAGACTGGCTTTCTTTGTCCCCTAGAGGCAAACTCTCACTTGCTACACCCGCTTTGGGCACGGTGCATTGGCTCCTGCTCCACCCTACTCCCCTCTCTGGAGACACTTTCTTTAACCTGGAGTGTGTTTAGTCAGTGCAGTAATGGGTGATGGAATTAATCCAGATCTTTTTCTCTTTGTTAGCAGCCAACGGTTTACTAAAGATTGCTGCATTGCTTGCTTTTCAAGCAGGTGCCACACAACTCAGCTCTTTCTCCTGCTCCCTGCTTCCCTCTGCCCCCATCGAAGCCCAACAGGTGCCCCCATCTCTGTTTCCCTTTGTGCCAACCTTATC
Organism: Symphalangus syndactylus; assembly: GCF_028878055.3. Lineage (NCBI taxonomy): Eukaryota > Metazoa > Chordata > Mammalia > Primates > Hylobatidae > Symphalangus > Symphalangus syndactylus. The sequence continues at coordinate 26,767,052 of NC_072427.2, read as the reverse complement.
AGCATGCTCTGATGGTGTCTGTGTTGGGCACCATGCCAAGTGCCCCTTCCCTGGAGGAGCTCCCAGCCTAAGAAGGAAGTCAGGCATTCACAGAGGTGGCTTGCAATCCAACAAGGCCAGGCCAGAATAGAGCTGTGTACCCACTGCCATGGGAGAGCCTTGGCCAGGAAGTGGCAAGGCTCCCCAGGAAAGGTTTTGAAGGGCAAACAGGAGTCCAAGAGTTGGTATATGTGGGGGAAGGAATTCAAATAGAAGGAATGATATGAACAAAGGCATGGGTGTGATAGAGTGTTGTGTGCCAGGGCAGCAGGTCTTGGGAATGGGGGATGGCAGAAGAGATGGGGAGCAGGGCCACAGCAGAGAGGGTGGCCATGGAGAGGGGGTGCTGGTGGGGAAGGACCAAGACCACCCTCCCCTCCTTTCCCCAGAGCAGTCTTCTACCTATTTTGTATATTGGGGTTCCACATCAAAGTGTGTTTGCAAAACTGATTCTAGGCCGGTTGCAATGGCTCATACTTATAATCCCAGCACTTTGGGAGGCTGAGGCAGGTGATCACCTGAAGTCAGGAGTTCGAGACCAGCCTGGCCAACATGGTGAAACCCCATCTCTACTAATAATACAAAGATTAGCCGGGTGTGGTGGCGCACGCCTGTAATGCCAGCTACTTGGGTGGCTGAGGCAGGAGAATTGCTTGAACCCAGGAGGTGGAGGTTGGAGTGAGCCGAGATCGTGCCATTGCACTCCAGCCTGGGTGACAAGATCGAAAAAAAAAAACAAACCCAAAACTGATTGCAAGGCTAAGTCTTCATTTTGAACCTTAGGGTAAAGATCTCTGCAGTTCCCTCCACTGTCAGCCTTCTAGGATATGTGTGTTCTCGTTCCAATAAAATATTACAGCCACCTGCAAACTCCTATGCTGCCCTTTAGGGCCTGTCTTAGCTCTCCAAATTTACTTCCAATTGCAAATGGGAGAGAAATAGCTATTAAGAAAATGAAATCATGCCAAACTGAGCATTCTAGAGGAAGAGAGGAGTCTTCTCGGAGGTAGATGTTCCCTTGTTTTAGACGGTTCCTTGATGGGGCTTTCTGGTAATGAAAGAGAAGTCCTGATAGGATTGTTTAGAAGGGAGAGAAGAGACTAAGTCAGCAGTGGATTGATTGTTTTGCTTAGTAAAGTTACGGGTGTGTCGGCATGATCTCCTGTTAACAGAGATGGCTGGGGTGGGTGCCACAGGATGGAGGGTACAGAGGGAGAAGAGACAGGCTGGCTTCATGGATGTGTGGCCTGTGCACTGGCACAGAGCCCCAGGCTTACAAGGGCCCAGTGGTTGGTTTGAGCTTCTGCAGTTGCTGTCTCGAAGTTTTTAAGGGCCCCACATTTTCTTTTGTGCTGAGCCCTGCAAATTACAGAGCTGGTCATGAAAAAAGTTGCAGACAATGATATAATGGTAAATTATAAATGGTAAAGCTCTCTGAAAGGAAAACTGACTTGTAGCATTTGCCAATTCCCATGATGTCAGCCCATTTCTAGCTCAGCCCATTTCAAGCTACCAAAGGTCAAATACCTAGCTAGCAAAATTCTTGAAAATCTAACAGTTGGCTCTTGCAAGCTGGTGTGATAGAGTGTTGTGTAGATGGCCAATGGCCAATGGTAGAAGCAGGCTCTGGCACATCACCAGATGCAGGGGGAAGACCTTGGTAGGGAAAGAGGTTATAGACAACAACAAAAGTGGCATGTGGCAGTGTGAGGAGAGAAGTCAGTGTGTAAAGGGGAGGTTGGTGAAGGATGGTTGTGGCAGGAAAGGCTGGGTGACATGAGGGCAGAGGTGTTTTCTATTTATTTTTGAGCTGTTTTCTGTTTTAATAGTGGAATGCCCCTCCATTCTGTTACATACAACAGCCTGTGTCATGGGTTGCAGGGACTGAAGGAGGAGCCTCCTCTGAGTCGTTATTGGGACTTTTGCAGATACTCTGGTTCTCTCTCTTCTTGGAAATGGTGGGATTGTATTTCCCAGATCCTCTGAAGTTGGGCACAGTCACGTGACTTGCTTTGTCCAATGTGATGTGAGCAGTGTGCCATGTGCCTTTCCCCAGCCCAGCCACATGGCTGGTGAATTTCTTGATGGCAGAAGCCTCCTTGGCTTGTGTCTTAATCACTGAAGGATTTTGGGGAGCAGAGTCTTCAGCAGAACTCTCAATGGACACACAGAGTCAGTAATCAACCTCTGTTGTTTTAAGACATTCAGATTTGGAGGGTGTTACTGCAGCATAATCTAGCCTATTCTGACAGACACAGGTAGTGACCACGCAAGGGGAAAGAAGCAGTGAAGACTGAGGGGGAGGCAGCCATGAGAAGTGCAGTGATAGATCAGGAGAGTGGAGTTTGAAAGCAAGAGGTGGCCAGGGAAACCCCTGGGAATCCTCAGGAATATGTGGGATGGGGCTTGAGGAAGCTTATTTGGCCATCAGAAGAGAGGTGGACCATGAGAGTGTGGGGCCATCCAGGCAACACTGTCATTCCTGAATATGTACCCTGTTATCAAGGTCCTCTCCTCAGCAGGGAGGAGAAGGCTGTGGTGGGGCAGGCTCAGGCCAAGGATTTCAGCCAGGAGATCCAGTGGTGGAAGCGAGAGACTTTGGGTAAGTCTCTTCCTCCCCATGGACCTTGGTGTCTTCAGAGTCCTCCTGGCTCTGATAGTCTAAGACCCCGGGCCTTCCTCACTGGTGTCACTCATCACTCACCTGGCTTTTCAGTGTGTCCTGCCCACCTGATGGCCACTCCTCAGGAATGAGCTCTGTTTCCATTCTCCTAGAGCCCACTCAGAGCCAGCAAGTACCCTCTGACCTGCAGGACGTGTTTGTGCATATGTGTAGGTGTGTGTGTATATCAGGGGGACAGAGAGAGAGAGAGACAGAGAGAGACCAAGAGAGACACTATGGCCAGAAAGCTTTCCCAAGATGGTCCTTCTTTCAAAGTCTTCTTTAAAAATATTTTGCCCTAATACACTCGATTGGAAGCATTGCTCCGAAAATTCCCATCAAATGGGTCTCTGCTGCCACTTTGAGACACACACACACACACACACACACTCTCACTCAGTCATGACTGACCTGCTTTCTGTTCCACAACACCACAGGGGGCTCTGCCCTTTGCACCTACACCCCTTCTCTGACCTACAATGCCCTGACACCTTCTAAGGCCACGTGCAACATAAACCCACACCTCCCAGGCTGTAAAACAACCAACTTCCTGACTTGGGTTCACACCGCAAGCCCTACAATGGCACTGAAGACACTCTACCATAATCAGACCCAAAGGCAGAAACTTTCATCTCTTTAATGTTTACCACAGAGCCTGACAACCATCCATTCATCAAGCCCTTATTGAGTACCTCCTATGTGCCAGGCCAAAAGGAGGAGTGATAAGCGACACAGCCCTGTCCTTATGGAGTTCCCGCCAGGCCTGTTGGGGTGACAGGCACACATGGAGCCTGCTCTCACATGGTGAGCTGAGTGTGGGAAAGCCATGGGAGCAGACAGCAGGGAGCACCCTCCGGGGCAGGGGTCCCCCAGGGTGAGGTGTTTGAGCTTGGTAGGATGTCACCAGGTAGGACGCATGGGGATGAAAAGGGCATTCCAAACAGAAGCACCAGCATGTGCAAAGGCCAGGAGGCGGGTAGTGCACGGAGCCCACAGTGACTGAAGGGGTGGTGCTTGGGGAAAAGGATGAGGTCAGTGGTAGGTGATCTTCAGTGAGTGAGTAAGTGAATGAATGAATGACACTTGGACACTCTTGATTATGAAGCTAATAATCTGGTACTGGGGCTGGACTCCTTCCCTGATCCCATACAGGAGTTCGGTTTAGATTTAGGAATCTGTGTTGGGCGAGGATTGATCCCAGAATGAACTGGGTGGGCTGGATTGGGGACATCCCTGAACTAAGCTCTGGTAGCCCTGTGGGAAGAGGCTACCAGAGTAGAGTGGAAAGACTGGCAAGCAGACAGGAGACCTGGGTTCCAGTCCCAGCTCTGCCACTTCCCAGCTGTGTGAGCTTGGGCAAGTGGATTGGGCTCTCTGAGTCTGATTCCTCCTGTGAAATGCAGGTGACTGATCCTATCAGGATGGTTGTGGGGAATGAAAGTATGTCATGAAGGTGCCTGTTATCAGGCTAGCAGAGATGTGTAGAATCTGGAATTTTTGTTGACCTTGAGGTTGCAAGTTGATGTTACTCTTAGTTCAGGGCTTGGCTGCTGCAGAACAAGGTGAAATTGTTGGCTTTAGGTCTTTGAACATTCCAGGCAGAGCTGGATTCGCAGGTGTGATGGGATCCTATGCTCAGAAGGCTCTGCATTTGGGACTTCAAGCTCTTTTGTTGAAATTCTTAAGATAGTTTTCTCTTTGAATTGTGTTTAGTGAGTGGAATCTGATGGGACCATGAGCACACCGCAGGGTCTCGGAGCCTTGGCTCATGCATGTTCCTACCTCCCACCGCTTTTTCAGCTCCTTGGATGGGTTCTTGGCTGCTTATTCCCCACACTCTGGCATCCCAGGCCCCAAGACCTCTGCTACCATCTGTTCAGGGAGCAACTGGTTGAGTCAGCTGAGGAGACTCACAGTCCACCATCGCCCCCGACCCTCAGCAGGTGCCTGGGCATAGGTGCAGGTGGGGTCCAGTGTGCGCCCCATGGTGGTGCAGGGCAAGGCGACAGTCATCCCTGCTGCAGGCTGGCAGTGCCAGGGTGCATTAGGTGGGTGACTCAGAAGGAGCTCCTTGCCCACCCCAGTCCAGCTACTGCGCACTTCCTGGCAGTCGGGGCAGGGGAGGCTGGAGGTTGAGGTTGGGTGCTGCCCGTCTGCCATGAGTCGAGTCAGGAGGCTGTGGGACAGGAGAATGACTTCCCTGGCCTGGGCCTTGCACTTTCACCTCACATCAGACCCTGCAAATTAGATACCCAGCTGACTTCAGGAGTCTTTGTTTTCATTTTCCCCTCCTCAGTGCAAAGTCTGTGGTCCTTGTATGATATGGCCAGATGGTTCTGAGCATGCTGGTGAGGTGATAAGGGGAAAAGATGATCAGATTATTCTGTGCCAGGGTTGATAGCTGGTGAGGGACATCTAAGGAACTAAGAGCTAGTGCTTCCTAAGGTTTAATGTAAATGGAATCACCTGGGCTGTTGTTAAACTGTAGATTCCAATTCAGAAGATCTGGGGTGGGGCCTGAGATTCTGCTCCAGGTGAAAGCAATGCTGCTGCTTCATGGACCACACTTGGGGAAGCCAGGTGCCAAGAGGCTTAGTCTGGCAACAATGCTGCCTCCAGAATGCTGGCTGGTGGGCCGCTGCAGGAGCTTTCATCAAGATGGATGGAGGGAAGGGGCTGCCTTGGAGTTGAGCAGAAGCCCACACTCGACCTACCAGTGACCCTGCGCCCTCCGGAGTCTTGGGCTAATAATGCAGAATGCTCAGTCAATACAGTGGCTGACACAGTAACTAGGAGCTTGCCAAAGATAATCTCAGTCAATCCTCACGACCTGGTCAGGTGTTTATAGAAAGCCCTGTTTTACAGCTGCAGAAACTGAGGCACAGGCACGTTGAGGGACTTGTTCCAGGTTGCAGTCAATAAGTGGCAGAGGTGACATTTAAACTCAGTCTGACCACAGGACCTTCTCATTCTGCCAGCACCACCACATCCTAAGTTTGGAGCCTGGAAGAACTGCATCTGGGAGCTGGTTCCCCTGCCCGTCATATGGCCCCCCCAATCCTGCAGGAACCCAGGGTTTGAGGTGTTGTGCCTAGAGCCTGGGCCCCTGGCCAGCCTTTTCCACCCCCCAGCCCGCAGTCACCTCTGCCTTCAGCCGCTCGATCTCAATCTCCCCATCCTCGATCTGCTGCCGAAGCTGCTTGGCCACGGTCTTCTCCGTCTCCACGATCTGCAGCAGGTGCAGGTACTTCTGCATTAACGCCTCATGCTCTGTGGCCAGGGTCCTGTAGCTGTGGACAGATGGACATGGCAGGTAAGATGCTGACTCCTTGTCCTCTGGCGAACCAAGGAGGGCACTGACCGGGAGAGGGGCTCACCCACCCACCTGCACTTAGCAGAAGGCCCTGACTCCCAGCACCCTGCAGAGTGAGAGGGCTTGGCAGGGTAGAGCTGGGGGCAGTCCAGGCACGGAGACAGCTGGAGCAAGGCGGGGCGGTGGGCCCGAGTACGAGCCTGCTCCGGAAAGCACATTTGTGTTCTTGTTCCCACCCACTTTTAAAGATAAATAACAGGGCTAGAAGAGAGAATCATTTAGTTTGTAATGCTATCCTATTAAAGTATAATAAGATTTTGTGCTTCTGTTATGAAAATGAATATCAGGTTTTTAAGTTTTTCCAACTTCTCAAGAGACTTGTTTTTCCTTGCAAAGGAAATTCAGCTGAGAGCATGAAGGAGTCTGTTTTTGTACCACTACACCTCCCCTCAAGCCATGGGTGTGAAAATTCAGCTGCTTCATTAGTCTCTTCTTACTAATGGACCCCGTTAGAGTGCTGTAAAACAGGCGTCCGCCTCATCTGCAGGCTGCTCTGCTAACTTCCCTCCGTCCTTCTGTCCCTCTTCCAACCCTCCCTCCATCCTCCTTTCCTTTCCTTTCCTTTCCTCTCCTTCCTCCTTTCTCTTCCCTTCCCTGTGCTTCACTTCCCTATCCTTCCCTTCCCTATCCTTCCCTTCCCTTCCCTTCCCTATCCTTCCCTTCCCTATCTTTCCCTTCCCTTCCCTTCCCTATCCTCCCCTATCCTTCCCTTCCCTATCCTCCCCTATCCTTCCGTATCCTTCTATCCCCCCTCGTACAGGTGCAATCTTTACAGACTCACAGACTCTCAGAGTGAGAAGGGAACTTGGGGATCACAAAAAACCAATTATCTCATTTCACAAATGAAGAAACTGAGGTCCAAATCACAGTCCATGAGGGTCAAAGCTGGAGCTAGAGTCGGGCTCCAGCCCCTGACAATGCATTTGTGCCCCCTTTAGTGGTTTCGTCTTCTGGTTTGGCATACAGTTCTCTCCCCTGAAACATACATCGTAAAATGCACTTGATGTTGCATTTTATACCTTGCTGTATATAAACACACACCCCCCACAGAGGCATCCCATAATACTAGAATATTATACATACAGTGCGAGAGAACATTGTGTCTCTACGTGATATTAATACACTCCAGTGCCTTTTTTCGTACATAGGAAGTATCTATTATGTATATGTAAATAAAAACTAAATTGGGAATATGTAAAAATACTTAATACTCAGTATGGCTGTGGAAGACAGCCAGTGTCTCCCCGATACACACACATGCACACACACGCACACACACGCGCACACACACACACACACACGGTGTCTGAGGTTCAGTGATGCTTACAGTTATGGTGTCCCCCTCTGGTCTTATGGCCAGCTCCCTAGATAATAGATAAGTGGTACAATGGTAGCTCCTGTTGTCCCAGGCACTGCTCAACAAGCCTCAGCTCAGCCAGGATGGCTGATGTTGATGTTGACTATTCTAAGGAAGGTACCTCGATTTCCCTTTCTGCGACCATCACTGTGTCACTCCCCCACCCCCGCCAGGTTGAATGGGAGACATTCCTGGGAGGCCAGTGGGCTGACCCAGACCCCAGGGCTTGACAAAGGAAGAAGGCAAACAATCAGCATGTCCCATCACTCCACCATTGCCCCATTGACATGTGCCGCTGGCTTCCAAAAGGATGATGCATATGGAGAGGTTTTTGTTCACAGGTAGGCGGTATTGATCACCAGCTGCTCCTTTATTGAGGAGGAAGGCTTCTAGTTTGTGTTGAATCTGCATTACCTGGCAGTTGCAGAGCTCTAAGCTGGGAGTCAGGATCTGGGACTCCACAACCCCTGCTCAGGCACCCATGTCCTGTGTGACATTGGGTTGCACGTCTGTCAAACGGGCTGAAGGGACCCCTCCCTGGGTTCTCTTAAGCACATGATGAACTGTGAGAGCTGGACAGACTGTAGAGCAGACAGACACCCTCAGATGCAGAACATTCTGTCAGGCTCTGGAGGCCCAGACAGGCTTGGCAGCATTGATGTCAATTGGATTATTATTATTTTATTGGCTTCTTAGAGCCAGTCCTTAATTTAGTGAATTGCTTGAAAAATTATCCTGTCCATGGTAGGCAGGAGAGGTGTGCATGGCCTGCCTGGCATGCACCATTGCACAGTTGCCCTGCAGGGCTTCTTCTTCTGTCACCGGCTTGTGTCAATGTGGCTCAGTTGACCTTAAGGCAGGGAGATTGTCTAGGTGGCTGTGATCCAATTGCATGAGCCTTTAAAAGTGGGGAGTTTTCTCTGCTGGTTGTAGAAGGGGCAGTGAGAAATCTGAGGCTGGAGAGTTGCTAGCTTGAGGATGGAGGAGGCCATGTGGCAAGGAGTATGCAGCCTCTAGGAACTGCCCCCTCCTCCCCTTCTCAGCTGCCAGCAAGGAAACAGGGACTTCAGTCCCAGGGCTACAAGGAACTGAATCCCGCCAACAAGAACGAGCCTGGAAGCGATGATTTCTCAGAGCCTTCAGAGAGGAGCTCAGTCACTGACTCTTTGATTTTAGCCTGTGAGACCCTGGGCAGAGAGAGACCTCAGCCAAGCCTGGACTTCTGACCCGAAGAACAGGGAGGTAAAATAATGGGTGTTGTTTCATGCTGCTGAGTTTGTGGTAACTTCTCGTGCAGCAATAGATAATTAGAACACTATCTTTAAAATAAGTATATATATATCATTCATTTTTAAAATTTGAGGTTTAACGTACATATTGTAGAAAGCACAGGTCTTAAGTGCAGTTTGATTAGTTTTGATAAATGCATGCACTCAAATCCAGATGAAATTTCCATCACCCCAGGAAGTTCCCTCATGCCTCTTCCCTGTCAATCCCTACACCAGAAGCAACTACGATTCTGATTTCTATCACCACAGGCTTATTTTGCCTATTTTAGAATTTCACATAACTGGAACCAAATATCATGTACTATTTTGTGTCTGGTTCTTCACTCAGCAAATTGATTTTGAGATTCTTCCACCAGGTTGCATGCATTTGTAGCTGGTTCTTTTTACTGCTGAGCAGCATTCCATTACATGCGTGTACCAAGGTGACTTTAGACATTTGCCTGTTGATGGATACGTTGGCTATTCTTAGTTTTGGACTATCATGCATAAAGCTGCTAAGGGATATTTGCATACGAGACTTCTTATGGACATTTTTTCATTTCTCTTGGGTAGGTACCAAGAAGTGGAACTGCTGGGTCACAGAGCAGATGTATGTTTAACTTTTTAAGTAACTGCCTTGCAATTTTCCAAAGTGGTTGTGCCATTTTATCTTTCTGCCAGCACTAGATGAGAGTTACGTTTGTTCCACTCATCTTTAACATTCAATATTGTCTGTCTTAAGCATTTTAGCCACTCTATAAGTATTGGTATTTCATTGCCTTTAGAAACTTTTTGTATTCATTGAGATTCTAAATCAATGTAGTCCTGGTTATCAGCACGTAAAATTTAGAATTCTATAATACTTCTACATTTACAAAGCCCCTTCACATAAATAATTTTATTTGCTCCTCAAAATAACTGTGCTCTTGGTTCTACTTTAGTGCTTAGGAGACTGAGGTCCAATTGCTCCCCCTGCATCTGGGTTCTTCCTCACTCAGTTTTATCCTCTACATCATGAGCAATTTCCAATTCAGATCATAGTTCTGATCATGCTACTCCCCTTGTATAAAACCCTCAATGGCTTCCCACCGTTCGCAGGGGAAAGGATAAACATCTCAGTGGTATTCAAGATCCAGTTATGGTCTGGTTGCAGCCCATGGTCCAACCTCATCTACTTTCTCTTTTTTTTTTTTTTTTTTTTTTTGAGACTGAGCCTTGCTCTGTTGCCCAGGCTGGAGTGCAATGGCACGATCTCGGTTCACTGCAACTTCCGCCTCCCCAGTTCAAGCAATTCTCCTGTTTTAGCCTCCTAAGTAGCTGGGACTATAGGCTTCCCTACTGCCCGCCGCTATGCCCAGATAATTTTTGTATTTTTAGTAGAGACGGGGCTTCACCTTGTTGGCCAGGCTGGTCTCAAACTCCTGACCTCAAGTGATTTGCCCACTTTGGCCTCCCAAAGTGTTGGGATTACAGGCGTGAACCACCGCATCTGGCCAACCTCATCTACTTTATGACACCCAAACTTTGCCTATTCATTATTCTTGGAATTCTCTTTCCTGTATCAGCACCTTTGTTTAAGGCTTTTTGTTGTTGTTGTTGTTGGGGTGGGTGGGGAGAAATGAGCATTTCAATGCTACCAATCTAACCCATTAAGTCTGACTCCCAATCCCCTTACTCAGGCCAAATCTTACCCTATTTCCAGCTTCCCCAGATTCTCTTATTTCCCTGCAGATGGAAGTAATGTCTCTCTCTCATGTCGTTTTGTATTTAACCCAGCCTCTATACACCAGAGCTACCTGTGCATACGTCTAATGTCTACCTGATTAGACTGTGATATCCCTGGGGGAATACTTATGTTGCATCCATCTGTCTCCCAGCACTGTGCACTGGGCCTGACTATTGGTTCATATGTGACAACCTGGTCTCTGTAGCTAGAATGGATACCCCTTGAGGAAAGAACTAGAGATGGCCTTATCTCAGGGCCAATGTCATTGCTATAGTCATAATAAGGGCTTCTGGTTAACTAGTCTGACCCAAGGCTCAAGGACGGGCCCTAGGATCCATCTATCCAACCATACATCCATCATCCACACATACTTTCAACTTGTCCATGTATCATCCATGTATCCTCCATTAATACACCATTCATCTTCCATATATAAACTCAACAACCAGCTTTGCATCCATCTTCCAACCACCCATCCATCCTTGCATTCCTCTAACCCATATTTACTGGGCACTCTGTCTATGCCTTTATCAGGCCTTGGTAATGCAAAGAATCACATCTGGTCCCTGCCCTCAGGAGCTTCCATTTTTTTAGGCAGTAGACACAGAAACACCATTATCCACTAAGGTAGAAAGATCCACTGCCCAGAAGGGGAAGTCTGGGTGCTGCTGCCCCTAACCATGCTCAGCTCTGCCAGGCGATTGTCAGCTCTGGGACCACATCCTGGCTCACAAACCCATCATTTCCCTAAGACCCAAAAGGGACTCAGTTCAGCTTGGAGCCCCTGTTGTCTCTGTGGCACCTATTGTCCTTTGGCTTTCCCCTCTCCTGGCTCAGGGAGTCTCCCTACAGGGGGCACTTACTGCTGGAGCAGAAGGGAGGAGCAGGCCTAGAATCCCTGAGTGTCAAAGTTCAGAGAGGTTTAGAATGTCAGCTCTGGATGAGAAAATCGAGGTCCAGAGAGCAGGGAGGACTGGTCCATGGTCATGCAGCAAATGAGTGGCTGCATTTGGGTCAGAATGCTGGAGGCCTTAGGCTTCAGGAGCCACAAAATCCTTTAACCAAACCAAATCATACTTGGTTCCACTAATATAAAAAAGGTAACTAGTGTGGGAGCAGGGCAGGAGCTGCAATACTCATGGCCTCTCATTCCCTGTGGCACTGAGAGGCTCATCCCAGAGGTGCAGGCTGTAAGGGTGACCCTGCCAAGAGATGCTTCTCCTCCTTCCTCCTTTCCCATGCCCTCCTCTTCATGGGGCTTGGCTTTGTTCAAGGGCCCTTGGGTCTGGTCTTTTCTGCCTGGATTGTGGAATAGGGGCTTCCTGCCCTGGGCAAGGAGACATACCTGGCATGTGCAATGGCTGCCACCCATTCGTCACAATCTTTTGCGTCCTCTGTCCTCAGCTCCAAAGCTTTCTGGTTCTCATGGCTGAAGTTCACCGTGAAGTAATGCTGTACCAAGAAGAAGACATCTCCAATTACCAGAGTGTCCACGGGACCAACAGCGACTCCCGCAATCAATCTAGCTGTTTTGCAAAGTGCCCGCTGTCACATCAGCTAGGCACAGATTCCTTGTTTGTGATAATCAGAATGCCATTCTATTTAGCAGTTTCCAATTCTCGATTAAAAGGGCTTTTGTACCATGTAACAGAGCCTATGCTTAGGATATTGTAAGAAGGAAACAAAACACACAAAGCCCTGTTCGACAACAAATTGCAAAAAGCCAGTTTGAAATCATCAGGCGTGCTGGAGGAAAGGCAGGGAAAGCACATCATTAGAACATCCTTTTGGGAATTGGGTACCAATTCACTGCAGCATGTATTTAACTCACTCCACAAAAATGGACTAAGTGCCCTTCTAGGTCCTGGGGTTAGAGTGATGAGTAAACAGACACGGTCCCTATAAGAGCCCACTGGAAGCCACCTCTGTGTTGGGTGCAGGTGACTAACTTAGAACCATGCCAACCATGGGCCCTGCCCCTTAAGGACTAAGGGAAGCGGAAGAGCCAGACAATAGACACCCATCTGCAATACTGTTATATGAGTTAAATACATGTAAAGCTCCTAGAAGAATGTTTGGCACCTAGTAAGCACTGTAATTGCTGTAATTAATGTGGTGCCATCACTACCATCATGGAAGTAAGAACAAAGGGCTGTGGAGGCACAGAAAAAGTCACCCACTGACTTATCCCAGGGAGATCAGGAGGGCTTCCCAGAGGATGGGACATTGGTTCTGGTTTTATTTCAGCTGAATGGAAGAGCATAGGGGGCAGCTTGGTGTCCAGAGCTCACAGCATATTCGGGAGGGGGAGGGGGCTGTACAGGGATGCCAGGGGGCAGGTGGGCAGGGGCCTGGGGTGCAGCTGAGAGGAGGAGAAGGCAGCAGGGACAAAGCCCAAGTTTCTGGCTTGAGCAACTGGGCATGTTGGGAGAGTCATACACTGGGCTGGGGCATTGGCAGGAGGAAGGGGCAGGGGGCTCTGAGGGGCCAACTCCGCATGCAGAGGGATTCGTCGGAGAGAGAGGGCAGACAAACGAAGTGCTGGGGGCCCAGCCTGGGCCTGGGCCCGGGCCTGGTGAAACTGGGAGGAGAGAGGCAGGGGGTGAGGTGCAAAGAGGGGCCCTTAGGTCTGCCATTCAGAGGATGCACCACGGGCCAGCCATGGTGTGACACCGAGCCAGAGAGGGTGCCCGTCCCTCCATCCCTCGGTGTCCAGGTGGCAGCGAGCAGCAGCACAAGGTGCAGTGTGTAAACTAATTTTAGCTTCTGCTGACATTTATGTGTTTTTGTTAATTGTCAGTCTAGGTGGCAGCCGGGTGTATGTGAAGCGGGGGGCGGGGGGAATGAGTATGGCGGGAGAGAGAGAGAGAGAGAGAGAGAAAGAGAGTGAGTTGTTACGGAGTCAATGTCTGTCTCTTGTTTCCTAGGAAACAGATAACTGGGGCTATAGAATGAAATGTCAGCTACAGCCTCAAATAACTGAATCTGAAAGGCTCCAGTGGGCACCCTGCCCTCCTCCAGGAGGAAACAGGTGACACATAGTGGCAGGCGGCTACCTAGCACTTTCCCCATCTCTCGAGAGATGATGAACGCACAAATGCTTGTCTCCCATGATCTCATTATTTCCACATTCACCAAGCAGAACAGGTATTCTTTGTGTTACAGCTGATGAACCTGAAGCTCAGAGAGGTTGAGCTGCTTGCCTAAGGCCAAACAGCAGGAAAGCAGAGAAACTGGGATGACAAACCTGCACTGGGCAACTGCCACCTGCTCAGGTCCTGGGCTTGGTCCTGGGATGCAAAGACAAAAAGGCAAAGTCCCCACCTCAAGGAGCCTGTAGGTAGGTGAGACTCAGAGTCCCAAATCAGAAACAAGGCACTCAGCTACAAACAGGCACAGTGGGGTTGCTGGGTCTCCTTAGAGCCCCAAGGGGAATGTCCCAGAGCTATAGGAGCCCATTGCTGGGACCAGAGCAGGAGTGTTCTCCTTCCCTACTGGGTCACCAGGGGACTGAGAGCTGCATGGGGTGATGGGCTTGAATGAGGCCTTTCACTCCTCACAGAGGCTTCTTCCCAATCAGCCCTACTGAGTGGGGAAGCAGATGGCTCCCTGCTACCCATGTGTACTGGAATCCCCTGCAGCCTCACCCCTGCTGGAAACCTAATTGTGAGGAAGGATGCCGGGAAGACCCTCCAGGCCTGAACCCAGTCATCAGAGACCTTGAGCTTCTGACAGGTTATGATGCCCAACTCTCCGTCCTGCAGACCAGGCACAGGGTTCCTGGAGGCTTCAGGAAGCCGGCCGCAGGCTACCCAGAGGCTTTCTCCACTCCCTTCCTGTCACTCCAATAGTTGCTAGTTCATCTGCCCGTCTACTCCATCTGTGTGGCCTCGCTCTGACCCCATCACCGCTACCCTAGGTTAGGCCCCACGACCCTTCTCTTGGGCTACTGTCACAGTCTCCTAACAAGCATCCTGCATCTGCTGTCCTCCTGGGATAGGAGACACTGCCTAGACCCTGAGTGACTGACAGGCTTGGAGTTCAAGTGAAGTGGCCAGTTTATGGAGGGGTGGACTTTGGGACAAGCGTGACCCAGAAGCTTCCCTGTGAGGCATAACGGCCAGGCTCCAGGGGCCAGGGCGAGCTCTGGGAGTATACAGAGCCACTTCAGGCTCCCGGCCAGAGGAACTGCAGTCCAGGCAGCTGTGAGGGCCTCCACCTTAAGGAGAAGGGGAAGCTGGAGGATCTACCATGCCTCAGGCCTGGTACTAGGTTCTTTGCACACATCAGCTGACTAGACACAACTGCCCTAGAAATTAAGTCTGTTATCCCCATTTAGAGGGCATGTGGAGGCAAGACACATTCATTTGTCCAAGGTCACCAGGCTAGAAACAGCATCACTGAAGCCAGAACCCTGGGCTGCCTTTGCCCGGTGGTGCTTTTGCTGCTGCAGGAGGCCTGAGCTGGAATATAAGTGCCTGGAATGACTTGAGAGCAGTTTGTTCCCTTCGTGCTTGTAAACCTGCCCCCTGACATCTGTTTTATGCAACCACATTGCCTGACTGACTTGTAGAAATTGTTTGCTAAGGGAAAGTCAGCTTCCACCCAGAGTTTCTGAATCAGCACAAATCTGGACTTTGGGTAGCAAGTAAATGAGACTTTGCTCTATGTAGGAATTGGTAGGGACAGAGATAGAGACAGAGACAGAGATAAGATAGATGCATGGGGGGCAGGTGGGAGAGGGAGAAGCCTACAGAGACACAGAGACAGAGTATAATCCACTGGGAAAGACCAAAGCCCACGTCTAGAGAGAGAGGATGACCTCCAGGCTCCTGGAAGATGCTATGAAAAAGGGAGCTTAGAGAGGTGGAAGGGACTCAGTGAGAATGTCAGATTTCCAAACCTATGTGCAGGAAAACCTAAAACACAACCAGTGGTGTGGGGAAAAAAAGGGAAAGTGACTGATTTTGTGAGGCCCTGCTGTGCGCCTGTCATCCTGCAGGCACTGTCCCTGTGTTCCTGAGGGAGCCCAGCCACGGTGGACGTAGGTGGCATGACCCCACTTCACAGAGGGGGCTGAGGCTTGGAGGTGGGTGTGAGGTGTCTCTGAGATTGCTGTCTAGGGTGACAGTGGCTTGGCTCTTAGCCCAGCGCCCTTCTGTTCACCCTGTTTGTTCTCTTCACTGTAATGGACAAGAGTTAATAGGGGGTAAGTGGCTTTCTGGGTAGGGAAAGAGTGCTGGAAAGGGGGTCTTATCTGGTGTCAGTTCTGCAGTTGAGACAGTGTGGCTTGGGGGCAACTAAGTCTCTTCTTCCTTGTCATCCTTAGCTTCCTCATCTATGAAATGGGGAATTAAATGAGCTGGGCTCAAGGTCTTTTTGAGCTTATATATATATATAGATATATATATACACACACACACATATATTTCTATGTATAAGTATATATACATATATATACACACACATATGTATAAGTATATATACATATATACACACACATATATGTATAAGTATATATACACACATGCTTTTATATCCATCGATATATCATATATATACATACATATATACTTATATATATTTGTATACGCACACACACACACACACACGCTTTTACATCTATCCATCGATATATCTGGAGAATGTGAATGAGAGTGTGCATGCGTGGATGTGTGTGGATGTGCTTTGGGTCTTTCCCTCCACTTCTGGATAGGCCCTGGGTTGTTCCCAATCTCTTCCATAGCTCTCAGAGGCTGTGTATGTTTCTGGCCCATCCCTCTTCTCTGTCAGTGTCAGCTGTGTGGCCTAAGTGTGGTCTGAGGGTCTGGGCAAGGCACTGTGTCCTGGGGTCAGCCTGGCAGGCGGAACCCCAGCAGAGGCCAGGCGAGGACCCCTCCCTGGGCCCCAGGGAACACACAGGCCAGAGATTCAGGTCTCAGGGAAAAGAGTTTGCCTGGACCACAGGCCTGGCCAGGCTTAGGCTTGGGGATGGGGGGTGTCTGCACTCCATCCTTCCCCTGACCTACAGGACTTCTCCCTGAGGCCCCTCCTTCCTTGGAGCCTCACAGCCTGGCTGACCCTTTAGTCTTGGACTGCTCAGGGCCAGGGCTTGTACCTGCTTCATTTGGAAACTCTTGAACCCTGCACACAGCCTAGTACCGAGTGGATGCTGATGAATAGCTGAAGAATGAGTGAATGAACAGACACACGAATGCTTCACCTTGGGGTTCTGATGACGTCCTGATGAGGCACCCAGGACCTCGTGATGGTCCTCACCCCTCTTGCACTTGTTAATAATGATTCTGCAAGCAACCCTTCTGGGCACTTGTGACATCCCGGCCACACTGCTGTATCTCTCAGGGACACAGGCCCATGTGGGGATGGCAAGACCCCATTTGCTGTCTTTGGTTAGTGAGGATCTGTAACCACTGTTTTTGTCCCAATGTAGGCTCACCCCAAATAAGTGGAGCCCTGGGAGTGAGGAATATAAGTGATAGAATTTTCTCTGTGTCAACCAATTTCCCATCTTTATCCTGCTTTCCAGCCAGGATGGAGGGACTGGGCAGACTTCTCCAGGGGAAGCAGGTCTTGCTGCAGCAGTTGGACAGAAAGAGATCTTTTGGTGATGGTATCAGAATAGTAAAGACTATAAATGCTGGTGTTTCTTAAGTAAGGGAAGGCAAAGATTTGGGGGAAATGGGGGCAGAAGAAGGGACTTCCTATTGCTTCTTTTTTATTTATTTATTATTTCTTTTTTGAGACGGAGTCTTGCTCTGTCACGCAGGCTGGAGTGCAGTGGTGCAGTCTTGGCTCACTGCAAGCTCCGCCTCCCGGGTTCACGCCATTCTCCTGCCTCAGCCTCTCCGAGTAGCTGGGACTACAGGCACCCGCCACCATGCCCGGTTAATTTTTTTGTATTTTTAGTAGAGACGGGGTTTCACCATGGTCTCGATCTCCTGACCTCGTGATCCGCCTGCCTCGGCCTCCCAAAGTGCTGGGATTACAAGCGTGAGCCACCATGCCCGGCCCTTCCTATTGCTTCTTATTGGGTCCTTGAGGTGCCTGGGCTGAAAAGGCCTTAATCTTTGTCCACCTTCCTCACCCACTGCCAACATTTTATTATGAAAATTTTAAACATTCACAGACATTATAATTATTTTACAGTAAAAACCCATATCCCACCACCTAGCTTTCACCATTACACCTTATGGCACTTGCAGAAAACCTTGGCCCTTATGAGGCTCTTATGCACCATTCACCCAAATGGAAGTTTCCCTGCCATGAGCTGACACAGACACCTGAAGACAGTGGAAGCCCCCAACCCCGGATGTCCCCATGAGGTCCATGGATGGTGGCAGCAGGGACTGGGGAGTAATGTTGGGGGTGCCTTGCTTCTGCCTGGGAAATGCTCAGGTGCTAACATTCTGCTCAGGTCGCTTTGGTTCCACGGGTGTGAGGTTGGGTCTGGGATATGCTTGTGTGTTCCATTGATCTTCTGGGACTTTGGAGATGGAGAGCACATGGAAATCTCAGGGTTGCAATAGCCCAGCTTTGTGGTCCAGTTTGGGTCAAGGAGCCCACTCTCCACCCAGCCCCTACCTGGGCAGCTCCCCTGACTGGGACAGAGCATATAACTGGGGAAAAAGGGAGACAGATGCTTCAGTTCAGCCTTAGTTTCTGTCTGGGGTTTTTTAAAAAAAGGGAGACTCTATTTGGGAAACTTGATTTCCTTTTGAGATAAAGAAGTGGCCTTAATAACTGGAGGAGGACTAAGCATGTGGAGGTTCATATTCCTAAATGTTTCAGGTGACAACAAATGACAGGCGTAGGTGCCATTGTGTTATCTGGGAAATGCTATTGTTGGTACTACTTGCTAGCTGTGTAACCTGGGGCCAGTCACTGGATGGCTCTCACCTCAGTTTCTTCATCTACAAAATGGGCATAAGAAGAGTCCCTTCCTTACATGGTTGTTGTGAGAGTCAAGTGAGATAAAGCTGGTGCCTGCAAGCAAGCATCCAATGCACGTTCACTAGGCTTCTTTTTTTATTAATATTTTTTATAACTTTCTCCTTGGCAAGCTTGGGTGCCTACTTCAAAGCACAGGTGATTTCTTGGCTAGTATGGGCTTGGGGTAAAAATATGATGATCTTCTAGGCCCTACTCCATTATAGAAGTTCAGGACAACTTCAGGGAAATAGACACAAAGTTGTTGAGGATCTCAATTGCGCATCTCGTGGGTGACTGGTGGCTGCACAGGAGCATGTCAAGGCTCAGGGCAACCCTCCCCAAGGGACACTCGGACCTCTTGTCCTCTGCTGGTCTCCAGCCCCGAGAGAGCAGCTGTACCCTCAGGCTGGGCTGCCGATGCTCATGCTGTGTTCCTAAGGAGCAAATATGCAAGAGAGATGAATGTTGGCTTGGACATGCTTGAGCCTGAAGCCTTGTTTTCATGGCGGGTCTCAGGACCCACTGCAAGGCTATCTCCCATTACTGCACCTTCAACAAGGAGCAGGGCTGCCTCTGGCACGGATAGGCCAAAGTTCTAGAAAAACTCCACCTCTTGGCTCTTTGATCCTGGAAAGGGATCATTTCCTTTCCTCTCTGTTCTTTCCATTTCTCTCTCTCTCCTTTGCATTCTCTGAAGCTTTCTTTTTTCTTTTTTTTCTTTTTTTTTTTTTTTTTTTGAGTCAGTCTCACTCTGTTGCCCAGGCTAGAGTACAGTGGCACAATCTCTGCTCATTGCAACCTCCACCTTCCGGGTTCAAGTGATTCTCCTGCCTCAGCCTCCCAAATTGCTGGGACTACAGGTGTGCACCACCATGCCTGGCTAATTTTTTTTTTTGTAGTTTTAGTAGAGACGGGGTTTCACCATGTTGGCCAGGGTGGTCCCGAACACCTGTCCTCAAGTGATCCATCCGCCTTGGCCTCCCAAAGTACTGGGATCATAGTTGTGAGCCACTGCGCCTGGCCCTCTGCAGCTGTCTCCTTCTTTCTTTGTGTCTCTGTTCCTGCCTTTCTCCTCTGTGTCCCCTTCCCAGGTCTTCCCTCCCCACTCTTCCCAGCTTCTTTCCACATGGCAGGTGAAGTCAGCTGGTCAGGGTGGTACCAGTTGCAAAGTGGCACCCCATATTGGGGCCCCCTAGTTTCCCCTTTCTTGGCTCCCTCCTCTTCTCCAGGCTGTGACTGAGTGTGCCAGGGCCAGGGGCTCCCATCTCCTTTCCCCTGTCCTAGAAGTCTGAACACATATCTTCTGGCCCTAAGACTCGCTCTCCTGTCCCTATGATCTTTTCTGGCTGGTTTGGGTGTGTTTTGGGAGAGGCTTTCTGGATTCTGGAGCAGTACCATCTGCTATTGGGAAATGAGCTGAGGGAGGAAGGAGGAGCCACTGGCCTGCTTTGGTTCGAGACCCAAGCTCCAAAGCTTCAGTTGGGTCATCCCAGCTCCCTGGAGCTCTGAGATAGCTGGAGAGAACTGAGGAGCATTATATTGCTAGCGACTGCCTGAGGACCTCACGAGGGTGGCGGTCTGGAGCAGTTAGGGGGTTTCTGGAAGTTCTTGATAAATAATCTTAATATCAATTTCTTTCATGGAAAAACAATGACCCTGCATAGCACCAGAGCTCTTGAGACAGTCTCATAACCTCAACTGGTATCGGTTCAGAGCTCAGGCTGACCTGAGTCACCTTTGAAAGCTGAACTCTCACCTGAGCTTCCTCAGAGTTCCAAGGTTGGGCAGAGGCCAGAGACAGATCCCTCCAAAGCTGCAGAGTAAAAACCAGACTCACACTGGGGGCAACACTGGAGCTGCTGTGATGAGGCCAGGATCACAACTTGGACATCCCCAGAATGATGCTGAGACCAACCAGAGCTACCCAGAGCTTCTCAGACTCACAACACATGAGCCTCAGTGTGACCACAGGATAGGACCCGAGTCACACCTGCCACAACAATGTGACCACATAGGCTTGCCTGGATCCCAGTTGGATTCCTCTGCAGAACAGCAGCATTGTTCTGGAGTCAGTCCCAGGGACACCCTAAAACTCTCCAATGCAACAGAGAGCCTCATGCCCACCTTCCCTGGGCCCTAGATGAGATCAGGACTCAACTATATGTGATCAAGGATATAGGATACATTCAGATATAGGACCCGAGTCCAAGTTTCAATAACAAATCTTCACAGGCCTATTAGAGTTGCTGGAACAGATCTAGCATCCCCCGCAGCCCTTCACCAGACTGCCCAGATCCCGGAAGGGGAGTCATGATGCCTGATAAGCCCATAGCTCTTTCTAAAGGCAGCTGGTTCCTGTGGGGAAGCTGGGCTGGGGCTCTTCCCTTAACTGGACTGGAGCCAGGTAGAGCAAGGGCTCCCCGAACTGCCCCAACAGGGAAGTGA
Organism: Symphalangus syndactylus; assembly: GCF_028878055.3. Taxonomy (NCBI): domain Eukaryota; kingdom Metazoa; phylum Chordata; class Mammalia; order Primates; family Hylobatidae; genus Symphalangus; species Symphalangus syndactylus. The sequence continues at coordinate 26,746,232 of NC_072427.2, read as the reverse complement.
GGCTGGGAGTTTGCCTTAGGAAATAGGAGGAGAGGCAGTTGGTTGGCAGTATCATCAGAAGCTGTAAGGAGACCACTAGGAGTCGGGGTTGTGAGAGACAAGAAGGGCAGGTGAGCAGGAGGTGTGAGGCCAAGCAGAGATAGCAGAGCACCGAGGGTGGCACTGGCAGACACGGGGTGCCGCTGAGTTGCACTGAGGGTGGAAAGCTAGAGGTGGCGTGTCAGGCTCTGGCTGCAGGTGGTTGAGGGTGGCATGGGGACAAGACTGGCTGCCCTGGAATACCTGGATTCCACCTCTTCTCAGTTATGTGTGCTGGGAATGCTACCTGCACTGTGGTTCTTGTTCTTCCAAGAATGTCCCACCACGCTTACTGCCATGAGAATCCTTAAAGTCACTGGAGCCACAGCGGCACCCAAATCACCTCAGAATTTGTTAGGACTGTAAGTTCTTGGGCTCCACCCCAGACTTCTGTTTTGAAACAAGTCCCCCAGGTGATCCTGCTGCACCCTGTGGTATGAGAAGCATTGCTTAAGACAAGCTACCATTACTTGAGATAAAACTACATGCGGGGCCAGGACTGTCTTCAGTCTTGCTGGGTGCCACCAGTTTTCCAGGACCAGGCTCAGATCTACAGCTCTGCTGGGCAGGAGTTGCCCCAGAGGTAAGTAGATGTAAAAATGCATTTCTCCTACTTCAGTATCCCAGTTGTCCACTCCAAATCCCTTGGAGCGCTTGCTAAAAATGTAGATCTCTAGGCACTAGCTGCCTTCTGAATCAGGATCGCTAGGGGTATGGCTGGGATTTATTTTAAAGAGCACCCTAGGTGATTCCGTACACGCTCATGCTTCAAGGAGAACTGATAAGCCCATGGCTCCTTCTTTTTTTAAATTTTGTTATATTATTATTACGCTTTAATTTTAGGGTACATGTGCACAATGTACAGGTTTGTTACATATGTATACGTGTGCCATATTGGTGTGCTGCACTCATTAACTCGTCATTTAGCATTAGGTGTATCTCCTAATGCTATCCCTCCCCCCTCCCCCCACCCCACAACAGTCCCCGGAGTGTGATGTTCCCCTTCCTGTGTCCATGTGTTCTCATTGTTCAATTCCCACCTATGACTGAGAACATGCGGTATTCGGTTTTTTGTACTTGCGATAGTTTACTGAGAATGATGATTTCCAGTTTCATCCATGTCCCTACAAAGGACATGAACTCATCATTTTTTATGGCTGCATAGTATTCTATGGTGTGTATGTGCCACATTTTCTTAATCCAGTCTATCGTTGTTGGACATTTGGGTTGGTTCCAAGTCTTTGCTATTGTGAATAGTGCCGCAATAAACATATGTGTGCATATGTCTTTATAGCAGCATGATTTATAGTCCTTTCGGTATATACCCAGTAATGGGATGGCTGGGTCAAATGGTATTTCTAGTTCTAGATCCCTGAGGAATCACCACACTGACTTCCACAATGGTTGAACTAGTTTACAGTCCCACCAACAGTGTAAAAGTGTTCCTATTTCTCCACATCCTCGCCAGCACCTGTTGTTTCCTGACTTTTTAATGACCGCCATTCTAACTGATGTGAGATGGTATCTCATTGTGGTTTTGATTTCCATTTCTCTGATGGCCAGTGATGATGAGCATTTTTTCATGTGTTTTTTGGCTGCATAAATGTCTTCTTTTAAGAAGTGTCTGTTCATGTCCTTTGCCCACTTTTTGATGGGGTTATTTGTTTTTTTCTTGTAAATTTGTTTGAGTTCATTGTAGATTCTGGATATTAGCCGTTTGTCAGAAGAGTAGGTTGCGAAAATTTTCTCCCATTCTGTAGGTTGCCTGTTCACTCTGATGGTAGTTTCTTTTGCTGTGCAGAAGCTCTTTAGTTTAATTAGATCCCATTTGTCAATTTTGGCTTTTGTTGCCCATGGCTCCTTCTAAGGGCAACTGGCCCTTGTGGGGAAACTGGGCTGAGGCTCTTCCCTGAACTGGACTGGAGCCAGGTTAGGGTGAGGATAGGCAGTTGATGTGAGGGTCAATGATGGGAAGTCTTATAGTCCAGAGATACATCCAAACCTGGCTTAGCCCAGTACTGCAAGGACAGCCTCAGCACTACCAGGCCACTCACCAGGTTGTGAGGGCAGGGCCAGTACCCTATGTGGAGCTTCACCTGGGCAGGAGGCCCAGGTCCACTACCACACCTGGAAGGTGCCATGGGCTGTGTAGAAAGACTCTTATCATGAGCCTCACTAGCCTGCATGGGCCAACTCAGAGCCACACCTAGGCCTCATAATGCATCCAGGGATTCACAGAACCATCGCTGGGGCCCAACTGCAGTTGTATGAACAGACCACAGCCTCATTCGGGGACTCCCCAGAAATGCAACAGAGGAAGAAACCACCAATGGGCCACACCCGATTTTGCTAGAGAAGAGGCAAGACTTGGTGAACCACTTCTAAAGCCCCTGCAGGGCTGCAGAGACGGGCCCAGAACTCCACCTGGGGCCTCCAGAGAGGTCAAGGATGGACCTAGAGCTTTCCTAGACCTGAAGTAAGAGATGGATAACCTGATTTGAGATTCCACCAGGAGTCCTAAGATCGAGTGAGAAATACTCGCAGTATCAAAATCTCTGTAACAGATCCACAATGATTCCAAGGCCTTCCCAAGTGCAGGGATGGAGCCTGGACCTCCTGAGGCTTGACTTGGGTTGCTGAGTATCCCTAGACCTGTGAGTCTCAACCGTGGCTGGACACTGGAGTTTGATGTAGCATCCCCAGGTGATTCCAATGGGCAGCCAAAGTTGAGAACTACTCACTGGTCTAGACTTTCCCCTGGGGCTTCAGTAGGAAGAGAGGGATTGATCCACAAACTATACCTGCGACCTACCAGGCTCACAGGCCGGGATTCAGAAATCACATCTGGGGTTGTGCCAGGACTAGACTCACATGTGGGCCCTTGTCTTTGCTGGAGGAAGTGTTCTGGAACTACACCTGTGGCCTCAGTTGGCCTGGAGGTGCATGAGCTCCAGCCCATACCTGGCCCCAGTATGCCCTTCCTGTCCAGTATGTCCTTCCTGGCCCCAGTATGCCTCTCCTGTCCAACCAGGCTGCAAAATGGCCCCTGCTACCCCAGGTCGGTCTGGAGCTGGATCTACTTCCCCTCTGGAAGCTGGGGCTGGGGGCTTGAAGCCCTACCTACTTAGACTCTCTTTTGCCTCCTGCCTCTCCCAACTGACCAGCAGCCCCTACAGCCTCTCCACTGAACACAGAACATTGGACAACCACTGACAGTAGGGTGACCAACTGTACTGGGTTTGTCTGAGACTAACGAGTTTCCTGGGGGCGTGGCACTTTCAGTACTAAAACCAAGACAGTCCTGAGCAAACTGGGATGTTTCGTTCCCCTACAGACAGAGGAGCAGGTGGAAGCCTCCACAGCTGAGTCTGAGTCTGGCAGTGAGGCTCAGAGCTGGGCACTCTGGGCAGCCTTTTCATCTCTCTGAGCCCTGGTTCCTTTCTGACAAACAGGCCCAACACTTGCCTTGGTCAATTCTATACACGTGGTATTAGAGTGAAAATTTCCCACACCTTTTACTCTCCAAGTCATTTCTCGTTCATTAATTCAACCAGTATTTAGCCCCCACTAGAAGCCAGACATAGTTCACTTTGCAGCCATCAATGACAACACGCATGCCAGCTGTATACGTGCTTTTGGAAAGGCATGGTGGTTCTTCCTAATGGGCCAGCTGCCAGGGGCTCCCAGATAGCGACCCATCCTGTGCCATCAAGGCCATTCTCATATCATAACGATGTTCTGATTATCTTTCCAGCTACAGCCCATAGTCTCAATCCAGGCTACACATTAGCGATGTCTGGGAACTTAAAGAAGCACTGTCGCTCAAGTCCCTTCTCAGATCCATTAAAACAGAGTGGTGGGTGGGGAGGGGAGGGGAGGTTTCAGGCACTGGTCTTTTTGAAAGCCCCCCAGCTGGTTATAATCACCCAGAGTTTGGAACCCCTGAGGGAGGAGCAATGTGGTTGTTGTCATACTGGAAACGCAGGACTTCTCCCCTGCCCCTCATGCCCTCTCAGAGGCCCATGGTCCTGGACGCAGCTGCCTGGAGCAGCAGTGGACATGCATCAGGGTTCACCCATCTGGGGCTCCTGGGAATGTGGCACAGTGGCACAGAGAGACCAGGCTGATGAACTGCATGTGCTGAGCTCTAAGTGCAAGTAAGAAGCCAAGAAGGAAGCAGAAGGGTCTCAGAGAAAGTGGCAAGCGGTGGTGATGGAACTCAAGTGGTAGGGGCAAGGCTAGGAAAGTGGCAAGAGGTGGTGATGGAACTCAAGTGGTGGGGGCAAGGCTAGGCGGAGGTGTTCAGGCCATGGAGACCCAGACGTGTATTTTCTCCCTGGGTTCCATTAACTACCGCTGTGTTTCTTCCAGGATAGTCCTCTCTTGCTCAAGCTACTTTGAGCAAAAGGCCCCTGCTCCTTTCAAAGAAATGATTCCTGACCAAGAACTCTCCCTGGAGCCTGGCACCGTGCCTTGGCCGGAGCACAGGGTAGCCCTGGTTGACTGAATGCATTTGTCACCACTGCCCAGGAGCCCAGCTTATTAATTGGTTAATAGCAAAAGCCACAAAGGGGGTGATGTTGAACATACCCCTCAGGCATGGGCAATGGAGCTGGCTGGAAGGGGTTGGGGGGACTGGTTTTTCATGAAAGCCATCTGTGCCTCTTCAGGGAGAGCTGACAGGGCGCAAAGCAGTCCTTCCATAAGGAGCCTTTTCTGGAACCCCCATGGAATCTTGTTTTCATTTTTTGGGAAGATCTATCAATATTCCATAAAACCAGCGTTCCAGGGAGTCCATTTTGGGGCCCTGGGGTTGTGGGGTCTACCAGGGTTTGGAGTCATCAGACCGGGGTTCAAATTTATTATTTATTATTTAGCCTTGGGGTCTTCAACACACCTCTTCACTTCTGTGGACAGTTTCCTCTTTCACAAAATGGGGACAATATTACCCACCTCATGGAGTTGTTTAGGACAGCACTGTGGGAGCTCCTCATTCATGAAAAGGCTCAAATAGTGATTTGTAAAGCACTGGATTCATTTACAAGGTCAAATGATGGGTCTAATCAACCTAGCAGGGGCACATTACTGGAAAACACACATGCATGAGCATTCATATGCCTGTACACATACACACAACGTAGGATCCAGCCACCGTCCTGAGGGCATGGTGGGGAGGGGCTCATAACCGTAATGGTCACAGCCATGCAAGATCAGTGGGTTACAGGGAGATGGCGTTTGTGGCATCCTACACATTATCTTCAGCTCCTGCTTCTCTCCTCTTCCCGCTGTGTAACTGGCTGCCAGTTGTATCCGTTTTTCCTCTCTAGTATTTCTGGAACCTGTGCCTTCCCCCATCCTCACTGCCATGCCTGCTTCAGGGATTCATCATTACCCACCAGGATCATCAAACAGTCCCCTCTGATCTCCTTGCCCTCTCCAATTCATCCCGCCTTTTGGGAGTTCAGACCTGCTGCCTGGACCTCTGCTCATTGCCTCCTCTGAGAGAAGGGGTGGGTGGGATGGGCTGGGGGATAGATGTCACCACTTTTGGCTGAGCCCACCCCTTACCAGGTCCCACTCTGCTGCTCTGGTTAGGGCCAGCTCTCCCCAACTGGGTCCTGGCTCCTCCTCCCCACCATCATTGACCTTTGGGGCTGAGGGCCCACAGGCGCTGTGCTTCTGCCACATGCTGCCTGATATCCCAGTGCAGGGAGGGGCTGTGCTACAGAGAACCTAGTGTGTGTGTGTGTGTGTGTGTGTGTGTGTGTGTGTGTGTGTGTGTGTGCGCGCGCGCATGCTCGCGTGCGCGTGCATGCATGTGCGTGTGTGTGCACTTGCCCTGGCCCGGGGTCCATCTTCTCTCCTTCCTTCCATCTATATGGGGACATCCATCTAGGTCCCCCCATCCCCACCCAGATCCTCTAGCTCCCTTTTCCATCTCCTTCCCAGGGGAAGTCACTCTGTCCCATGACCCTTGCAGGCTACCCCAAGAGCATCTTCCGACCTCTCTCACAGCTGCTGCAATGCAGTGCATGCTCGTCATCGCTGGTTCCTTCCAGCCCTGGCTGCACGCGCTCATGCCGTGGTGTACAGTGGGGGATTCACTAAGCACATTATTCCCAAGTCGGGGAATACTTCCTGCACTTGTGGGGCCAGCAGAGGCTAATACTTCCATTGAGCAGGAAGGCAGTCGAGGGAGCAGGAAGTATCAGCTTCTCCCATGCCCCCCTAGTTCCCCCACGCTCATCCACCCTGACTACTCATACCCCCTACCTCTCCTGATGTGGCTTCACGCAGCATCAGGACCCCACTTTGTTACCTCCTTCCTAGCTCCAATTGGCTTCTTTCTGCCCAACCTCTGCCTCTGAGTTCTCAAGTCTGAGTCTTCCTGGGTTGTGGTGGCTGCACCAGAACCTCTGTCCCTGTTCTCAGTGCCTGTCTCAGGTCTTTGTCCAGATTCCCAGTCTTTAGGGCCTGAGCCATACGTCACTCTGGGCCCCAAACTAGCCCAGGAAGAGGCCTGCAGCCAGAGACTGACCTCCCGGGTGCCATACTATGTGCTCACTCATCCTCCCTACCTGGCCTTGCTGGGAGCTGAGAGGAAGTAGGTGGGAGGAGATTCAGGAATTGACTGCAACCTCAGGGCTTAGAAGCCCTTGAAAGCCCCCCTCTTTCAGAATCAGCCTTGAACGAGGCTGTGTTTGACCCAAGGCCTGGGGGCCCATGTCAGTGTAGGCCTCCAAGCTTCTGCCTGCGGAAGGGTCTCTGTTTTAATGTAAACTACTCCAGGGCCTGGGCACCATGGCTACAGATGGAACGGGTCCTGGTGGCTGTTACACTTGGCTGGTCCTGCACAAACATTTTTCAATCTGTGATGACACCTCAGCCAGCCTGCCCTCCCCTTCAACAGCCCCCTTTCTCATACTTGCTGAATGAAGGTACGAACTTCAGTATGGATGTATCTGCCCTTCAGCTTTTGTCAAAAACTTGGTTGGAAATGGCCCATGTGTGGGGATATTTACTTATTAACTGCAGCTCCATTTGTAATAGCAAAAGACTTTAAATTACCTAAATATCCCTCAAGAAGAGACTGGCCAAAAAAAAAAATGATAGCATGTCCACACCATGGAATACTATAGAGCCATAAAAAAGAATGGTGATCAATGTATTCACAGAGAATCCTCTCCACAAAATAGTGAGAAAAACATGGTGCAGACTGTGCTACCATTTATATAATTATACACGCATGCATATAGATGGACAGATGTTTGCATGTATATGTATATATATATAACCCCTCTGGGAGAATGGATAAGAAACTGGTATAATGGCCACTAGGGAAGTGAACAGAGTCATTGAAGGAACATTGTCACTGTATACTTTTTTGTCTGTTTTGAATGTTGAGCTATGGAAATGCATTACCAATCCTAAAATTTAAAATAAAAGAAAGCAATGGCTATTTAAGAGGGTCCAATTGCCCATCCATTCCCCAGGCTTCTCCAAGCTGCACCCTGTGTTTTCTGGACACCAGGACACACTTCCCTGGGACCCCACCATTTAAGCCTCCTGGAATGTGGTCTTCACTGAGCATGCTCAGCCTCCCCTAAGAGCCAGCAGATGTGGCTCATGGGGGCAGGCCCTATACTGGCAGTGCCTCTGCCCTCGAGGTCATCATCATTTCCCTGCTGGTCCCCCATATGCAAGCTCCTGGGACACAAGTACTCTTGCCTGAGCAACTAGACTTTGTCTTTCCATGAGGCAATGACTATCTCATAACTAGCCGGTTTCCCTCCTTGCTCAGGCTACCAGGAAACTCTAAGATGTAATTACTTGCTTCTCCTCACTGGTGCCCACCTGATATTGGCTTTCCTCCTGAAACACCAGCCCTCCCCTCCAACTCCAATTCCTTGCTGCCTGCAGATGTGACCAGAGGTGAGGGGAGCTGGGGTGGCCACTAGTGCAGTGAAGGGGCAGGAAGGCCCATTGAGGGAGGAAAGGGGGTGGGAGGGCAGCAGCAGGCTTAGGGCACAGGGAAACTGGGCAGGCTGAGAACACTACATGTGAACAGGTTCTTCCAAACGATTTCACTAATTTCTTGAGTTTGGCTAAGAGCCCAAGAGGTATCTAAACAAAGTTGATTATATTTCACTCATATAGTCTCACAGGAAAAGTTCATCTTGATCAGGTTTCTCTAAATTTCTACATGGAGTTTTGGAATACCAGCTAAGGTTACCAAAAATTCATTCATTCTTCTAAAACTGATTTTGAAAGGATTTTATTTTAAGATCTGAGTTGGATTTTCCAGTTTGAAAAAAAAAAAGCTCAACTAGGAAGTATCTTTTGGAAAATAATTATCTCATGTTTCAGGGGAAAGAAATTGCATTAGCCCTGATGGATTAGTAAAATCTAGTCTTTAGAGTATAAATTACCTCGTTTAACAACCAGCCTCAATGTCCACTAGACCTAGAACCGGGAGACCTGGTGCAGATATTGACTCTGACATTTAGCAGCGAGTGCTCAGTGCCTGGTTAGACACTCAATTGGTATTTGTGGAGAGAGTGAACTCTGTCTATGCAAGCCTCGTCTGTCAAATGAGGATTGTGCCTCTCTTATGTAGAACCACAGTAACTGCAGGGTTACTGTGGTGGTTAAATGAAATGCTAATCGTGAAAAAGACTTTGTAATCTGAAAAGGTGCTTTATCTGAGTGGGTGGCTGACTTGGAAGGTGTGGAGACAACACTTGAAGCTTTCACGGGATGAGAATTTGACATTCCCACTGCCGCCCCAAACCCAGGATGTGGGAAGCCCCAGAGGGCATGGGGCAGAGGGCATGGGGCAGAGGGCATGGGGCTGCAGAGTCTCAGGATCTTGAGCTTTGGATGGTATTAATGGCCCACTACTAAAGCACAGGCTTCAGTGGCTGAGTCACGGCTGGGATGGGAGTGGAGGGGAGACCTTAAGTGCTCATGGTACTTCCCAAATTCAGGCCTTTGCTGCTGCTCAGTTCTGCAGCCTCCTCTTAATTGGCTTCCTGCCTCCAGATGGGTTTTCTCCTGTTCATTCTCACTTTGCGGTGATCTTCCTAACACACAGATCGGAGCCGCCCCTTTCCCACTCAGAGCCCTGCACTGGCTCCGCACTGGGTCTGGGAAGGCCTGAGCTTTGTGACATAGCACACAGGCTTTTAGGGCAGCTTTGGTGTCCCCTGCAACCCATATGCCCCTAATCACCCCCCGCACCCCAGGGCTGGGGGAAGTGCCCTTACTAGACTCCCATAGCTCTCACCCCTCTTTGACTCTCCTGTGTGCCAACAGGGATCACACTGCATTGTCACTGTCTGTTCACAGGCCGTCCCCTCACTGGATGGCAAGCCCCTCCAGGGAGGGCCCCTGCTGTTTGTCCCATCCTCCCAGTGCCAGGGAGGCACAGGCCTGGCTCCTCAGAGGTACTGGTAAATCTGTTGAGTGAAGGCTGTCAACGGAGTGTTAACATCTCAGGAGGACACTTTAGCCTTTAAAATCCTCTCCCTTGTTAATTCCAGGGAAGCCTAGTGGCCAAAATGCTTCTGTGACATTTGGTCAAGAATGACAGTCCCTGAGCTTAATGAAAGGAGGGGAGGCCAGGCAAGGATCCTGCCCCGTAAGCTCTGAGCTCACACTCACACCACATACTATCCGTGTCCTCATGAAACCACCATAAAACCTCTCTTCAGCTACTGTGTGTGTGCCTGATGATCCGATTTGCATTTCGGAAAGATTGTTCTGGCTGCAGAGAGGCCAGTGGACTGGGGGTGGGGGCACCGTGCATGTGTGGGGACAGTGGATACCATTAGCACCATATTCTCCTCTCAGCCTTTCTGGTGCTCTGTGTCCAGGCACACAGTAGGTCTGTACTTCTGCACCTCTTCTGAAATAAAGCCAGGTGGCTCACCCTGTCTAGTGAACTGTGCTCAGAGTGGATCCCTTCTGGGAAAAGCCAAGGAGACGTCTGTCACACTCCTTACCCTCAGTGGAGGGGACCATGCAGGCTGGCGTCAGGACCAAGCCTCTACCAGCCCAGGTCCCTGAGTGATCATCATGAGCAGTGGCCTCCTGCCAGCTGCATGGAACATAAAGCACAAGCAAGAGATGAGTCTTAGTTGTGCTGATGGAGATCTGGGCGTTGGTTGTTATTGCAGCACAACCCAACCTACCCTGACCAACACACCAGTTAGGAGGCCACTGCATAAGATGAGTCCAGGTGAGAGGTGATGCCAACCTGGACCAGAGTGGTGGAGGAAGAGAGGGACAGAGGGCACAGCTCTGAGAGATATACCCAGGAGGAAAAACTAACAGGGCTTGGTGATGGTTTGTCCACAGGGATGAAGGACGCTGCTGCAGCAATCATCTGTCCTTTGGTAGGGGCTTGCTTGCTCAGACCTTTTCAGGAACTCACAGGTTCTTTGAGCTAAGATTTCCATCCTATTTTCATATGCAGGGTCAGGGCTCAGTGTTGGCTTGCCTCCAGCCTGCGAGAGACCCCAGGGACCTGGGTCACTGCTATAGTGAGGAACAGTCTTGTCATAAAGGTAGAAGCCAAAGCCCCAGCTGCTGCAATTTACTAATAGCACCTACTGTGCTGTGCTAGGGCTTTCCAAACAGCATGTAGTTTAACACAGAGATGGGGAAACTGAGACTCAGAGAACTTAAAAGCCTTCCCAAGCTAGGAGGTGGCAGAGCTGAGATTTAGAGCCAGGATCTAACGCCGGGTCGCCATGGCTGGAAATTCTCAAAGCTGCCTCACTATCAGGGACAAAATAACTCCTCAGTGAAGGAGGCTGGAGGCTGGAAATGAAGGCTGCGTGTGTGAGGGGCTGTACTCTCCTCTCTGAGTCGGGGACAGAGAGTGGGGGTGTCACACCTCCCAGCTGCTCCCTGCACGACAGTCGCCCTCACGGAAGTGTTTGGGCGTTGGCAGTGTTCTGGACCTCTCTCAAGTCCACGCGTCACTGGTGCTCCTGCATAAACATCAGGGGGCTGAGTTCTGTTCTTGGCTGCACGCACACCGGCACCGGCTCCACGCTCCCACAGATTCCAGGGAAACTGGATTGTGGGGCGTGGATGCCTGCCTTGGTGCGCTTCCCATCAACGCTCAGGGGATTCAGAGTTGCAAGGTTCCCACCCAAGCAGAAACAAAAGCTGCCTTCACAAAAATCACTGGCGCGACTGTGACATATTTTCACCTGCTATTAATTCTCTTTCTTTCTCCATGTATTTTGGCAATAGACAGCAAGGAATAACAGTCCCCAGCCAGTCTTTATGCTGTGTTTGTGGATGAAGAGCTCAGGTTTTAGAATCAGGAAGACCTCCTGGGTTCACGGGCCGGCTTCTGCATGTACTTGCTCTATAACTTTGAACAACTTAACATCTTTGAGCCTCAGTTTTGTCATCTAGAAAATGGGCAAATAGTGATAACCTCACAGGGCTGTTGGAATAATTAAGGGAAGAGCTGCATGTAAAACATGCACTCTGGTGCCTGGCACACAGCAGGTGCTCAATAAATGGTATTTATTGTCATTCAGCATTTTTGATCTGGTGTTTTGAAACATCCTGCTATACAAAATTATATACATTTAAATCTGCATTCATAGCATGGCAGAGTTGAAGGGCATTTAGTAATAACTCATGGTGAAGGTCAAGCTTTTTAAAGCATGAGGAAAGATAAAATCTCATGTGGAAACCTAATATATAAAACAGTTAAAAATGAGACTGCTCTGATTGATGTGGGAATGTGGCCCCCAGGGCTCCTCAGAATGCGGCAGAAAAGCATCGACGAAGGGAAGTTGAGGATTTGTCTACAGTGACCCAGTGGGAGAGAAGGTTCAAATCCTACTTCTCCTGTGCAGGTTTGGCAAATCCTATGAAGGAGTGATGGCATCTGCCTGGCAGTGTTGAAAACTGAAATCCTTGTGTGGACGAGCCACCAAATGCAACTTCCCAGTGCTGGCTTGTTGCTCTTGAAGAAGTGCCAGCAAAGGCTGACCAGCCAGGCCAGGCTGTGAAAGTGTTGAGTGCAGGCAGACCCCAAAGTGACCTCATGAGGCTCTGCCCAGCTGGCACTATTCTCAGCCAGCCTGCACGTCCCCTGTGATGCACCTGGCAGCCACATCACTTCATTCCCTGGGCTCTGGACAACAGGGCCGCCACCTGCTGAGCCTCTGCACATGCCCTTTTGTTCGGTCCACACCTCTCAGCACACACCACCCACTGTCCTCCTCGTGGGATTCTGCTGGTTTCTGTAATAAGTGTCCTTACCATACCAGAGGGTGGGGGGGGGCACTAAAGCCCTTTTCTGGCCTTGGGCTTCTCAAATGTGACCTCCCTGAGATTAAATGTGATGAGATCACTGCCACTCATCCTCTTCCACTGCCCATAAACCTGCTTGTCTTCAGCTCTCCCCTCTCTACTGGTGACACGCATATGCCTGGTGGCCTCAGGCAGAACCATGGACATCAGGTTTGATCCTGTCTTCTTTTCTGTTACAACCAATGGGATGGCAGGTCTTGCCAATTTTCCACCTGAGTGTCTCTTGGTAAAGTTTTTTTTTTTAATCGTAAAGACCCCGTTCCTTTATCCTCTCGGCTTCCACCTCTCTCACCTGGACTCTGGGTTCCAGCAGCCCCTGATTAGTCTCCTGCCTCTGCCTGCCTCCTGCTCTCCTAGTGCTTATGTTCCAGTGGGGAGAAGGATGGTTTGCAACTGGCCAAATACATGAAGTAATCACAGACTGTGATCAGCCATATGAATGAAGAGTCCAGTGCTGTAAACGCACGTGATGACGGAGGCGATGTTTAGGCTAAGACTGGCAGGAGAAGAAGGAGCTGTTCATTCTAAGGGCATGGTTGGTGGGAGATCATTCCAGGTGGAGGGAACAGCTTCTGCCACAGCCTTGAGATAAGAAAGGGGAGGCATATGCAGCTCTGAAAAGTGATGGCCTGAGCAGGATGAGGAAGGAGGAGAGGGGATGGGTGGCTCTGGGTTAGAGAGGCCAGCAAAAGACGTGGATCTCACTGGGTACTCCAGGTCATGGTCAGGAGTTTGAATATTTTTCTAAAGGCAATGGGAGTCACTGATGTTTTCAGAGTGTCCCAGGGTTCTGTGTCTAAGGGCTGCTGCTTTTAGAGCAACCTTATTTTTCTACATTCAGCTTTTCATTTTTCTGATTGGCTGAGAGGTTGAATGTGCTGTAACTCCAAGGAGTGTGTGCTTTGTGGTGACAACAGAATAGCTACAATAAGTCTCAAGCAGGGTTCCATGAGCTCCTGAACCAAGGCAAGGCAGGGAGAAAGAGTCCCAGGCTCTTCAGGAGGGAGAATTGCCAGCACTTGGTGATTACTGTGGGAGTGAGTTTTGAGGAGAGAGGCGAGCTCCCTACTCAACTGTGAGTGTTTTGAAGACAAAGATTAAGTTTTCTTCTTCTCTGTGACTGCAGGACCTACCACAGGCCTGACACTAAGGGCCAAAATGTTTCACCAAGGGGGTGAATAAACAATGTGGAATTTTAGGTCAGGCTTGTGGATGTATGATTTGTTTCTGATCCTCACCACACTGTCACCAAGCATAGGCGCAAGGAGCCAATATTCCCTTGTCCCACTCCAGGCATAATTACTGTGCCTCTTCAACTTCATTCCAACTCTAGGAACATTTGGGGGATGGGGCGGGAGATGAGTAGCCCACACAGTTGATCCTGGGGCCCCACACCTGCTAGGGTTGGGCATGGTCTGGAATGGGTTGGGTAGTCTTGCTGGTTTCCTGTAGGTGCAAGCATCTTACAGTCTGTGTTGTTGGCACCATATGTATACCAGCGTCCCAGGGTTCTGTGTCTAAGGGCTGCTGCTTTTAGAGCAACCTTATTTTTCTACATTCAGCTTTTCATTTTTCTGATTGGCTGAGAGGTTGAATGTGCTGTAACTCCAAGGAGGGTGCGCTTTGTGGTGACAACAGAATAGCTACAGAGTGAGAAAGCCAGAGAACGCATCTCATTTCTGCCATTGCCTTGCTGGGCAGCCACAGATGAAATTGTTTCCTCATCTGTAAAATGAGCATACTCATTAACCTCAGGGCTGTTGTTGATCTGAATCTGCCAGGCCAACCAGTAGTGTGTCCTGTGCATGAGGACCAGGAGTGGGGCTTTGTCTTGTCTCTAGAGAAGGGCACAAAGTGGGTAGACAACAGGTTCTAAGAGCGCCCCCCCCGCCGCCCCAGCTTCTGGGACCTCCACCAATATCAGCTTCTGAGGTTCTGGCTGCAAGGATTTGTCTGAGTCTCTTCTGTCCTAAGAGAACCAGGAAGAGCCTGGTGCCCACGTTTTGAGCCTTCCTGGTTGGGAAGAATGAAAGGAGTGCTGGAGTTGGTTTGGCTGGGCACCCTGCTGAGAAGCTGGGGCTGGACATTTTATTTCAGGGAGCTTGGAATGAGAGTGAGAAAAGCCGGGGTTGGGGGACTGCATGCCAAAGAAAGGTATGGAACCCCAAGGGCCAACCTCTAGGGAAGCTGAACCCAAGCTCTAAGTCAACAGCACCTGGGCTTTCAGTGTGTGTGCTACAGGGCTGGGAGCAGAGGAGATCAGGACTGAGCAAAGGGCCCAGGTCAGGGAGGTGGCTTGCAGCTGCTGGATGGAATAGGGGGCATGGCTGTGCCAGTCTGACTTCATGAGGCCTTAAGATCCCAGGCTAGAGCTCCTGGACACTGGGGCTGCACCACAGGCAGTCAGACTGGTCTGGATACAGCCAGATGAGACTGTACAATGTTAGGATGGGCCTGGGGCTCGGTGCCAGAGCGCCTTGCATATCCTGCTATTAGAGCATCTTCACAGGGTAAGGAGCTCACCCTTATCTATGTCTGTCTTCCTCAGGGGCTCATGGCCTGTGACAGTCAGCTTCTAGGTTGAGGACATAAAATATGGAATTAACATATGATAGGCTAACAAGTCCAGCTCAATGTGCATTTCCTGTGCATCTACTATGTGCATGGTCCCTGACTCTGCCCCAGCCACTTAGGGGTTCCCAGCCAAGAACTGGTTTCTATTCCTTCAAAAACCACCGCTGGCCTTTCAGGGAGGAAGCTGTCTGCTTGGACATTGGTAAAATGGCTTCCTGCTGAAACCAATTCTTTATCAGACACCAGCTAGTCTAGTTAAACAGATGGCTTTGTAGACGCCTCTCAACTCAGGCACTCTGTACTTGCCCAGCAGATTGAGCCAAAGCTTCTCGTAGGCTCAAACCTGGTCACAGAATGGCCTGGAGTTAGGCCTATCATGCTAGGCTCTGTGGCTTATGCCATGGGGCACCCAAGTCAAAGAGAAACATGGAGCAGCTGCTGGCACCATCAATTTTCCTCAAAGATTGAGAAAAGAAACAGTGACGAATTTTTGTACACATGTGTAGCCGGAAGGAGCAGGATCTAGTTTTCCACAGGAGTCAAACCTGGTCTAGAGGCAAATGGAACCTATATAAACATATGTGATTAAAGTATGAGCCTTTAACAGAAATTTGCACCAGACCATCATCTGCTACTTTTAACCCTGTTCTGTTCTCTTGTGCCAGGAGGGCTGCTCTCGTGAACACACCTGAGGATCTCTGACTAGTAGTGTTCTGGGGAAACAGCCCTGAACATGAGTGCATCTCATCTATTAGTTTTGCACTGATGTTCCTCCCATGATCTACTGCTAGGATGATTCAGTACCTGGGCCAAGAGTTGGATGATTTGAAATCAATGTAGGGTCTCATTTTCAGGAATTCTTAGGCATTGGATGAATTCTAGGTCTGATTCTGCCACTGATTTACTCCGTTGCTGGGTAACTCCCTTTCTTTGCCTCTCAGTTTCTTGGTCTGTAAAATGGAAAGGCTGTGTCTCTGAGGTTCTGTTCAACTTTAACATCTGGTGACCTAAATAGCTCTGTCCAGGTGGGTATAATTCAGAGTCAACTATGATTCGTCTAGATCTAACTAAAATGTATTGGGAGCATACTTTCATATACATATATAATGTAGGGCTCTCAAAACCCCAGAAAGGTAGGTGTTATTATCTTCATTTTGTAGATTACAAAATGGAAACTCAGAGAAGTTCAGCAAGTTAACTGAAGTCACACAGCCAGGAAGTCATAGAGCTGAGATTCAGTCTCAGGCCTGTCTGTCTTCATGTCCAGGAGGCTGAGAACAGATAATATGAGTCCATACCAACTTGACTTCCCCCACCCCTCACTTCCTGCCTACCCAGGAGCTCAGCTCTGGGATCTAGTGTAGTGGGTTGAGGGATGGAGGGGGGTTCTGGCTGGGGCTGGGGCTTGGGCTGCAGGCCCTGGGTAGGTATGGGTAGACACTGGCCGGAGAGGGGCAAGTTCTGAAGGGCTGAGAGCAAATTCTCTAGTCTGGCCTGGGACTGGCTCTTCTGCATGAGTTCCCCAGGCTCCATTTGAGCTTTAAGCTTAAGGAGCTGCCTGCCCTTTGCTCTTCTTTCCATCTGGGAGCCCCTGCTCACCACATGGCTTGTCATTCCCAAGGACACCCTCAAAAATTCCTGTCCACACTTCCCAGTCCTCAGAAACCATCTCCTAACACCCATTGGCTGAGGGTAGGGAAGGAAGAGATGTGCTAGAGAGACTGACAATTGTCTGTCCTGACAATTGGGAGGAAGACTTCAAGCGATGCTTCTATTTCAACCAATTCAACCACCACCAGTCTGTGTCTTCATGCAGCAGTGGCTTTTGAGATCTCGGTTGTCTTTTCAGAACATTGGGGCGGCCTCAACTACTTGCATGACGCTGGGCAAGTGAATTTCTCTCTCTGGGCCTCAATGTCCCCATCTAGGCAATCACCAGCCATTGGGCCCTATGGATGGCAGGTTCCTGCCGGCAGTGGCATTTTAGGATTCACTATCATCTGCTTTATCTTCCTAGAGGCAAGGGGCTGGACCAGATGCTTTTGGAAAGCGCACCAAGCTTAAAGGTGGCTCTCTCTGCAGGTGCCCCTCCTCCCTTCACGCCAGAGGCTCACCTCCACCCCGCCCGGGCTCCCTGTTAGAGCCAGGCCTGGCTCTTTAGCCTTGCAGCTCAGGAAACCAGAGCGCAGCGCTATAGCCGCGACTGCGGCGGCGGCGCAGGGGGCGGGGGAGGAGAGAAGCGCCCACTTGTCCCGCTGCCTCCGCAGCAGCCCTGGCCCTAGCCCCGGCGCATCAGAGCGGTCCTTGGGAATCTTTGGGCTCGTTGCTCCGGCGGCCGCCAGCTGGGAGCCCACCACCGCTCGATGGTACCGAACCTACCCGTGTAGCCCCGCAACCCCAGCCCAACTCCGCGGAGCTAGCGCAGGGTGCTCTCTGCCCTCAGCTGCGGCGAGGCAAGGGCTGGCAGCGCTCGGACGCCTCCGTCTTGCCCTTCCCATGCCTAAGCGCGGGGAATTACACGTTCCTGGTGTGGAACAGACGATGGGGCTATTAGGGCTGGGCGGTGGGAGTGGGGGTTGGGAGCACCATTTTTGGCTGGACGTGTGTCCAGATTCACCGTCTCTGTCTGGTCCTTAGGACTCCATCTTCCTCTGCACCTCCAGGTGTCGGCCCGCCTGTACCCGCCTCCCACGGGGCTCGTCCGGCGAAGGGCAGCCGCAGCCCACATCTACTCCCCGCCCTCAATCCCTGCCCCCTCTGTCCGCCGCAGTCACTCGCCCGGCTGGGAGCAAGCCTCCCCTCTCGCTGAGGGTGCAGACAGCGCCTAGGGCGCCAAGAGTAGGGGGGCCAAAGTTCAAGCGTCATCAGCCAGCTGAAGGCCCTGAGCCCCCAGGGCCGTGGCCGGGACGCGGGGAGGTCAGGACGCGACGCTCGCCTCACCTGTTTCTCCAGCGGCTCCTTGGCCGACAGCGCCGGCTTGGGGGAGGGCGCGCGGTCGCAGACGCAGCCCTCCAGCAGGTAAAGCCCCGAGGGCCGCGAGCTCGAGTCGCTCTCGAAGTAGAAGAGCAGGTTCTGCAGCAGCGCGAACCACTTGGTTTGCCATTTTGTGTTGTCCGAACTCCGCTTGCTCAGGTAGCCTTTGCGCGTGCCGTCCTTGCGCGCCAGCAGTCCCAGGGACGCGACGTGGCCATCATTCAGCCGGATCCCCTTCTGCATGGTGCTCAGAGGCCAGCGAGACCCCACGCGCTTACATCTTCTCCGCGCAGCAGCCCCCAGTCCGTGCGCGCTGCGCGCTGCCTCTCTCTGGCGCTCGCTCGCTCGCTCCCTCTAGCTCTCCCCTCCTCCCAAATATCTACACTCCAGGATGTGGCGCCGAGCCGCGACTTCTTGAATCCAGATATACCATTCCCCGCTGGAACCTCTTCTCCGCTCCGTAGAGCCCCAGTGCCCGGAAGATGCCGCCCGACCCTCCTCCGGCGCCGGGCAAACTGAGGGACTGGCGATCTGCGCGCTGGCGAGGGGCAGGCGGAGTCATGTGACGCCGATCCCTCGAAGAGCCCGTTTCAGCAGCGCGGACAGGGACACACGCACGCAGCCCCGCCGAGGCGCAGAGCCGCGCGCAGGCTGCACCTTGGCGCCTCCTCCGCCTCCCCAGACACACACGCAGACGCACACGCACACACACAAACCCTGCCCTCCCTCCCCTCATCTCCCCTTCTCTCCTTCGGATGTTAAAAAGCAAATCAGATCAATTTTCGTTTAACCCAATGGAACCCCGAAGGCTCGCCATCCCGGGAGTTTGCGGCTTTGCGCCCCACCGCGGCGCACTGTAGACCTGGGGTTAAGTGCCATTTGTCATTTTCTCCTCCAAAGGCCCCCCCACCCCCTACTTTATTTCTAATACAAGGTGGAAGGAGGAAGGTGGGTGGCGAAATAGAGCTGCAAAAGCGTCCAGTCCTAGTCTTTGCATAGTCAGCCGGGTCACATTGAATTCCACCATCCGGCCGCACTCCCGGCGGCTTCCCCAGCTACCTGAGGACAGTACAGGGGGTGAGATGGGGTGGCGGTTGGTGAACTTTGGTTACTTTATCTTATATTATTTTGAGAGTTGCCATAATTACCGGCGCCACCCCCCCTGCACCCTGAGGTCTGGTTGGCGAGCCGCTGCCGGGAGTTTTCTGCAAATACCCCCCAAAGCCTGAAGGCGGGCTTCAAACGCAGGCGCCGGGGACCATGGGAGCCTTCAAATAGCTGCGCTGGCGCAATGATACCTTAATGATAGATTTTCCGTTCTTATTTTTAGCTCTCATTCGCCTACACAGTTACACGGCATTTATCCGAGAACGTCACAGCGCCCGCATGCTGCACCGGGAGGGCGCGCGGGCCGCCGGGTGAGCCGGGAGCTGGGGCGGGGAGCGCGCATCGCTGTCTGCCGCAGAGGGCAGCAGGCTCGCCCCGACCCAGAGCAAGCCGCCCCTGGCCCGGGCGCTTTGCAGCGGGGATGGGTGCCCGCGCAGTCCTCTGAAGGAAAGACACCATCTTTCCGCACAGAAACTGCGTACACCCCTCCCCCGACACACACACACACCACACTCACACGCACAGATACACACCACACACCCACACACCCACACACCACACACACCATACACACCATACACCACACACCACACACGCCACACACACCATACACCACACACCACACACACCACACACGCGCCACATACACGGCATACACAAACACCACACACCACACACACACACCATACACCACACACCAACACACCACACACACACCACACACCCACACACCACACACACCACACATACACCACACACCCTACATACACACCACTCCCCACACCCCCCACACCCGCACCACACACACACCACACACATCACACACAGACACCACACACACGCCACACACCACACACACACCACACACATGCCACACACCACACACATGCCACACACATGCCACATACCACACACACACCACACACCTGCCACACACCACACACATACCACATACCACACACACACCCCTCACACTTCCCCACACCCCCCACCACACACACACCCCACACATCACACACCATACAAGCACCACACACTACACACACCACCCCCACACTCCCCACACTGCACACCACACACACATACACAACTCGCCCACCACACATACCACACACACCACACACACTACACACACACGCCACACACACCCCTACACAACACACACACCCACACACCACACATACACCACACACCAGACCACACACCACACATACCACACACACACACCACGTAACACATCCCCCCCACACAGACCAAACCTGGGCTGCACACACACACACACACACCACACCCCATACAACACATGCAGCACACCACCACCCCCCCCCGCCCCCCCCCACACACACCCCTTAGTTTGGAGCCCTAGGGAAGGGCTTGGAAACCAGGCAGCCCTGTGTAGGTCAAGGAAAAATCCACGGAGAAACTCTGCTGTGGAGGAACGGAGCTGCCCCTGTCCTGAGCACAGTGAGGCAGGCCTGTGTTCCTGGAGTGGGAGCATTTTGGGAGAGGAACTGGCCTTGTTAACCTTAGTCCTCCCTCTAGTGCCATCGTTCCAGTCTGAGGGACCCCAAGGACTCAGTGGTGCTGATTTTTCTTCACAAATAATGAAAATAGACTAGATGGCTAAGCCTTTTCATTCAGTCTTAATTTTCCCTACACTATCACCATCTTTTCTTCTCACTTGCTCTCTTCATGGAAGCAGAGTGTGCAGGATTGAGGTTCTTAATCTGGCCTTTCTTTGTCTAAACTCTTTTGTTCGGAAGTCTGTTACAGAAGCCAGGAAAACTTCAGGGAAGGGGCACTGTTCTAAGTGCTTTAGATCAATTAAGCCATTGAATCTTGATGCAACCCAATGTAGTAAGTTTATTTTTTTCCCTAATGAGCTCCATTGTACAGACGGGGGAAACTGATGCATGGGAGAGTTGAATGACTTGCTCAGGACTGCTCAGCTAGGAAGCAGCAGAGGTTGGATTTGAACTGAGCAGTCTGTCCCAGAGGTCTTTTTAGAGCTAAGTGGGTGGTCCCTGGATTGCAGGGAGGTTGGCTTTTATCCCAAGAGGGGGTAGGATGGTCAAGAGAGGGTCTCCCAGGTAGGCTGGGGTCAAGGCTGAGCCTGCACAGAGGCTGCTGTGGCAGAGGGACTTATGGTACATAGGTTCTGAACCGGGGCTGCATGTCAGAATCACCTGGGAGCACTTAACAAGCACTTCCCAGAGATCATAGGTGGGCTAGCTACACTTTCATGGGTAATTGTAATGTGCAGTGAAGGTGGAGAACCGCTCATATACGGGAGAACTCATGATATGGTCATGAATCACCTGGGGATCTTGTGAAAATGCAGATTCTCTTTCAGTGGATCTGGGACAGGACCTGATAATCTGCATTTCTAGCAAGTTCCCTGGTAGTGAAAAGCTGCTGGTTTGCAGACCACACTTTGAAAGTTCTAGGGCACTCGAGAGGTGGGAGGTGGTGGGATTCATTCATTCATTCACTCATTCACACACATTTCATTCCACTAGTGTTCATTTAGCCCTTCATCTGTGCCAGGCATGGGTGGGCCACTGGGGATACAGTGATAAACAAAATACAGTCCCTGTCTTGCAAGGGATGCCCAAGCATGCCTTCTCTGCCTGATCCTTAGTGTAGCAGGAAGAAAACTGTCTTCCCCTGGATCTGGGGGAGAGATTCCGATCAGAGGTGGCAGGCGGATTGCCTGAGCTCAGGAGTTCCAGACCAGCCTGGGCAACACGGTAAAACACTGTCTCTACTAAAATACAAAAAAATTAGCCAGGCGTGGTGGCACATGCCTGTAGTCCCAGCTACTCAGGAGGCTGAGGCAGGAGAATTGCTTGAGCCCGGAAGGCGGGGGTTGCAGTGAGCTGAGATCGCACCACTACAGTCCAGCCTGGGTGACAGAGTAAGACTCTGTCTCCAAATAAATAAATAAATAAATAAATAAATAAAAAATGAACCCATTTCAGTGGGTCTCAGCCCTGGTGCACTTTGGAACCACCTGGAGATGTTTTAAAAATGTCTGTGCTCAGGTTGCACCCCAGGCCAGTTAAGTTAGAACCTTTGAGGGTGGGCCCTGGGCATCTGTGCTTTTAAAAGCTCCGCGGGTGATTCCAATGCACAGCTGGGGTTGAGAACCACTGGTCTAAAGCCTGGGCCAAGAACATCTGCTCTCAACTCCCTCCTTCCCCTTGCTGGCACTGGGGAGTCTGAGCCACCTCCTTTTGCTGGTCTTGGAGTTACAGGAATTCCTGAGGGGCCAGTCCATGCTGGAGGGCTGGGCTTGGCTTAAAACCTCTGTGTGAGAAAGAGGGGGGTGGCATCAGCCCTGGCGCTTTGATGACTCTGAGCTGTGTGCATATTGATTTCTCTCCAGTTCCCACAGCCGGAAACTGGAGAAGAGCTCCTGACTGGCCTCTCTGTGGTCGTTTGCCTCAATGCTAGTCAGAGTTCAGAGCCCCTAGAAGGTGCTTAAATTAGTTGGCTAAGAAGACACCGTTTACCAGGCTGGCCCCAGCTTGGGCTGGGGTGGGGAATGCCAAGAAGGGGGTAGGCATTCCCTGCCATAGCTGGTGGAAGTGGGCACACCTAGGTCTCATGTGTGCTGTCCACTAGGCCTGAGGTCAACCCTCCCTCAAAGGTGGAGAGGATGTCTACAGGAGCACTGTAGGTGCATCTGGGCTTTGCCATGCTTCATTCCATTCTCCCAAGAAGGATTTGCATAAGGGTTAATAACCCCATTTCACAGATGGGAAAACTGAGGCCCAGATAGTGGAAACAACATGCACAGAGTCTTACAGGGAGGAGCTGGGATGAGGTGTTCTGACTGCTCGTCCAGGCCTCATCCCAGAAGAACTGGCTTACTGGATTTCCCACCTCCCAGCCCTGTGGGCTGAGGTCTCTGTAGATAAAGAATCAAGAAGGAGAATTAAGGAATATGTTGGTGGGTTTGGTCTCTGCAGTTAGAAATGGCTAGCTAATGACAGGGACATTGCCCAGTTCCAAATCCTGCTAAGTCTTCATGTGGGATTTCGATTAGACTTTGGACTGGAGGTCAACTTAGGCATTTGTTGAGATGGGTGTTCTGTGGGTCTGACTGGATGGGAGGTGCCTGCTAGTGAGGATTTCTAGTGTGTGTGTGCGTGTGTGTGTGTGTGTGATGTGTGTTGTGTATTGCATGTGTGGAAGTTTCTGAGTGGTATGGTGTGTATGTGTGTGGGGCATGCAGCGTGTATGTGGATGGAGTATCTAGAGAACCTTTGCTTCTTTGGCAACATATTCCAAAAGAAAAATGTAGTTTCCATGTCATTTAAAGAAATTTAGACTTAAGCACAAGGGGTCAGAAGCAGACTTGGAAATGGAGGCTTTGCCCGTGGGGATTTACTACTCCAACTTTGGGCTCAGTTGGTCATCTTTGCCCAGGCATCCAACTGCAGACACCAGCGATTTACGCTTTTGCTTTCTAGCCAATGAAAATAGCCATAGTATTCCGTTTGATTAAAATTACTGCAGGCTCTTTGTAAAAAGCTAAGACAATATAGAAAATAAGCAGATAATTTCTCCAATGATCTTTTTTTTTCTATACAATCCTCTTTTCCTAAGTAAATATATTTACCAAAGTGTGTTTCTGGAATACAGAAACTATGCTATGCTATTTTATGATCTCAATCTCTTGCTGTCTCCTTACTTAACAGTATGTGGGGACATTTTAAATACTGCTACAAATTTAATTAATGGATTCTTTCTGATTGGGGATTTAGGTTGTTTTCAATTCAAAGTTTTTGGAAATAATGCAATTAATATCTTGTTATATACACTTCCCTCTCTTAGGCTGAATTTCTGAAAGTGGCACTTCGGAGTTAAAATGATACACATTGACAACATTGGCTTGTATTACTTGATTTCCAGAGAGCTTTTACTCCTTACATGGCTACCAGCAGTGGATGAAACAGTCCATTTCTCCATCCACTTGTCAATCCTGGATATTAATATTGCCAATCTCTTAAATATTTGCCCATTTTGAAAGGGCAAAAATGATATTCCTTCTTGTATTAATTTTAATTTCTTTTTAAAGTTGTGAGGTTAGACATTTTAACATGTTTACAGTCATTCACATTTGTTCTTTTTGAATTTTTGTTTTATAGCTTTATTTTGGCAGTCGTGTTTATATTTTTCTTGTAGATTTATCACAGTGTTTTATATATTAGGGATATTAACCATTGGCTATCATACATGCTGGAAATAGTGCTATCTTTTTCTCATTGTGGTAAAATACACGTGATGTTTACATGTTGGTCATTTTTAGGTGTACAGTTCAGTGGTATTAAATACACTCACCGTGTTGTGCAACCACCACCACCATCCATCTCCAGAACTCTTTTTATTGTGTAAAACTGAAACACTGTACCCATTAAACAACAACTCCCCATTCCCCCTTCTCCCCAGTCCCTGGCAACCACCGTTCCACTTCCCATCTCTATGAATTTAGCTATTCTAAGTACCACGTAAGTGGGATTGTTAGGGAAGCAGAAGCCTAGGAGAGCCAGAGTAAAGCCATTTTAAGTTCAGCTCCATCTTAGAACTAGCAAGGCACATTCCTTGCCAGTCGCAACCCATGGTCCAAAGATGTTTATAGTTGAAGAAAACCCGCAAGGACACACACCTACAACATCAGAAAGCCAGATGTCTGAATACCCATAACAACATGTGCTTTCAAGATAATAATAGTTAGGCTTCGGTGTACTCACACACTAAAATGTCAAGGATAGTTTTCTTTAAATCAATAGAATAATGAATTTTGTCATGCTGCCTGCTCACCCGCATGTAGGCACAGCTTAGTTTTATCTTTGCATAGACAAGACCCTATAAAATAAAAATCTTAAAGACGGTGCATTTCTCTTCTTGCTTTCCGAGGACACCCCACTCTGTAATGCAATTGCTTTCAATAAACTATCTCTTCTCACTATACTCTGTGACCCACCTTGAATTCTTTCCCGCCTCAGATCCAAGAACGCTCCCTTGGGGTCTGCAGTGAGACCCCTTTTTCTGGTAACTGAATCATACGACAGTATTTGTCTTTTTGTGACTGGCTTATTTCACTTTGTTGTTTGTATTTTAATCCTGTATATCCATATCTATATGTTGTGTATGTTGTAACAAATTTTAAATGAATGTTGACAAATCTTTTTTTAATAGTTTCTGATTTTAGATCGCCCCCCTACCATGCTAGCTCAAGATTGAAACATATTTGCTGTATTTTCTTTTGTAGTTTTATTTTTTGCATTTATCATTTAATTCATTTGGATTTATTTTTGAGAAAGGATTAAGGTTAGGGTCTGGCTTTATTATTAATTTCCTCAAATGGCTGGCAAGTTGTCTACCACCACTTGTTTGAATAATTCAAACTCTACTACTGATAAGAAGTAGCGTTTTTATCATATACCAAATTCTTGTCTATGCTTGGGACTATTTCCAGATTTTACTTTTTGTCCCATTGTTCTGTCCATCTGTTCTTATGCCACTGACACATGATTTTATTTCTTATTGCTTTATTATTCATTTTGAAAGCTGCTAGTACAGACACGTCTTCATCACTTTTCCTTCTTATACTGTTCCTGAATATTCTTTTGTATTTACTTTTCAAGATTAATTCATACTCAGTTTGTCTAGTTTCAAAAAAGTCTCATTGAGATTTCAGCTGGAATTACATTGAAAATATTTATTAGTTCAGGAAGAATGAAGACTTTTATAAATGTTTTGTCTTCTTATTCAGGAAAAAGGTATCATGCCAATTCTTTGTTTTTAAAAATCTTTTGGTGGAATTTTATACTTCTCTTTATACCTATCTTGCATATTTCTTATCTAATTTATTTCTAGATATGTTTTGCAGTTACTGTTGGAAATATGATCTCTTTCCTATTTTTTTTTTAAAAAGGGGCAGCCTTAGTATATAAGAAAACGATTGCTATTTATATATTTATTTTTAAGCTGTTATTGTCCTGAATCCTGAATCATTCTTGTTTCTAAAATTTTAATTCATCTGTTTGTATTTGCCAGCTAGACAACTGAAGTACATTAATATATTTTCCAAAATTTAGGCATGCTTGTATTTCTTAGATAAACCCCACTTAGCCATGGAGAATTTTTACATTATCATTGATTTAGTTAGTTTTTCCTGTCTCTTTTTGAGTCAGTCTTGGTAATTTATAATTTCCAAGATAATTTATTTACATTTCCCAATTTATTAAATAGCCCTACCAAATATTATCTTACTGTTTTTCTAATTTTCTCCACGTGTTACTTCCCCTTTTTAAGGGCTGATTTTGTGTTTTTATATTACTTGTCTTTTCTTACAAGAGTTTAAATCATATTATTAAGACTTCCAATTCATTTGTCAATTCTATTGTTCTTCTAGCTCATTAATATATACCTATATGTTTATTTATTTGATTATTTGTCCTGCTTTCTTTAGATTTGTTTTGTTGTCCCCCCAACTTCTTGAATGCCTAGTTTATTTTCATTATTTCTTGTTTAATAATAATAGTGTTTAAGACTACACCTTTTCTTGTAAGTGCAGATTTCTTCCAGATACAACAGGATTGCTATATAAATTTCTGATTACCACTATATTAAAATAGTATGAAGCTGATTTATTCTTTAGGTAGATATTTATCAAAGTTTAACTGAGTACTTTCTGAATTTCCAAGTCGATTTTTTTTGCTTGCTTTTGCTTATTTCTAGCTATATTGCATTGTTCTCAGAAAAATGGTCTGTATTATTTCTACAGTTCAAAATTTATTACTGTTTTTGTTTTGTCCTGTATCTGGTCAATTTTGTGATTGTTCCATGGACTTTGGGAAAGGGAACACACACTCTTTTCACAGGGTGTAGAGTTGGACACATATCTAGGCACGTATCAGTTTAATAAATTATATTATTCAGGAACAAATCTCTGATACTGATCTCTGTTTAGAGTAGGTGCAGCTGTGCACCGAAGTTGCAGATGTTTGTACTGTCAAGAGCACCAGGGCTGGAGAAAGCTGATATTTTTCTCCTCTAACACTGTCCAGTGTCCCTGAGGCTCAAGGACTTGCTAAAGTCTAGAGCTCAGCAGCAGGCCAGGAAACAAACATAAAGGGCCCCTGAGTAGCCAAAAGGAAGACCACTAGTGTCCATTTACTCCCAAGCTCTGATGTTACCAGAGTTAAGCCCCCTAGGTCATAGCTCATTGCCTCTGCGTTTACATTATACAGTGCCTTTTAGTGAATCTGGTGATGCGGCTTCCTAGCACATTGAGGATTGGGCACGAAAAGCTCATACATGAGTGAGCCAAACACGTGGTTGACAGTAAGTGAAGAGAAACATATCTAAGCCCTCAATGAGCCCAGAGGATAGAGTATCATGCACTAGTGCAATCACCGGTACAAATTTTTGCTGGACAGCTCCCATTTGCCACTCCAGACCTTCTCTCCACTCTTCTCCACCCTGCTGTGTCCCAGGAGGCTGGTATCAGTTCTGGGTCTCACCTGCATCAAGGGCTTCTGGTGCTGGTTGGACCAAGAGAATTGTTTTCCTAGAGGGAGAGAGGAGAATGAGGTTGGTGTTGCATCTCTCCTGCCAGCCCTGTGCCTAGGTTCCTGTAACTGCTCCCTGCTTTTACTGCTCCAGTACTAGGGATGTTCTTACTCTAGGGCAGTGCACCGGCTCCTGTGGTTTCCCTACTCCCAGCTCAAACCGTTGCAGATAGTCCCTTTTTTACACCCGCCTCTCAAATTACCCGATTTGTATGTTTCATCTGTTTCCTACTGGACCCTAAACGATACAGAGCTGGTAGGAAACTTAGGAATAATTTAGCCGAAGCTCCTCACCTTTTGATTGGGAAAAAGGCATGCTAAAGGTCAGAAGTTTATGGCTAGAACTAGAATTCCAGACCCTGGAATCTTAGTTTGCTATTCTTGCATCTCCAGTATTCTTTCAATCCAATTTTGTTAAATACAGAGAGCTAGAATTGACTTATAAACACAGAAGAATATGAAAAATAAGTCAAAGATTTACCACCCCCTTCATTGGAATCAGGCCCAGCTAATCTGATCTTTTGAATCATTTTAGGGGAGTGGGAGGGGAGGTAGGCATATGTGCTCATTTTCTTATTTAGATTCAATATTCTTTTTTCTCTGATCTATATTTTCTACTTTTTGTAATAAAAAGTTATGATAGTAAAGAAATAAAACACTTTAAGAAATGTTTTCAGTCAAAAACTTCTGGTGCTTAAGAGAGTAGGCAAATCTTCAGCTATTCAGAGTGTTCATCTATCCACAATGGTACAGTTCTGGAGAGTTTCTAGAGTATTCTGGAGCAGAGATTTTTACTGCCTTACTAAATGAGGAATGGTTGGTCCAAAATCCCATACTGATTCTTTGGAGTAGGTTTGTTGCAGAGTCCAAAATAGGAGAGGATTTTTAAAAAATGGAATTCAGAGAGTTTAAAAAATATATTATCATTAGGATTATTGCAATATTTCAAGTAAAAAAAAAAGGAAAAATCAATGAGGGGTTTCTTGTTGCAACTGTGGTGCCCAACATGGAGAATTGCTTTATGAATCACTTTTCATGTCTTAGCTTATTTTGTGTTGCTATAACAGAATACCTGATGCTGGATAATTTATAATGAGAAGAGGTTAGGTAGCTTATGATTCTGGTGCTGGAAGGTCCTAGAGCCTGTTACTGGCATCTGCTTGGTTCTGGCAAGGGCTTCCATGCTGCATCATAACATGGTGGAAGGTCAAGGGGGATCGAACACGTGTGAAGGGACAAAACACAAGAGTGTCCTCACATTATAACAACTCATGCTCACAGGGATTAATCCAGTCCCATAAGAACTAATTTATTCCTGTGAGAACTAAGACATTAATCTATCATAACAAACTAATCACCTCTTAAAGGCACCACCTCCCAACACCATTACATTGGCAACTAATCTTTTTTTCTTTTTTTGAAATGGAGTCTCGCTTGGTCGTCCAGGCTGGAGTGCAGTGGTGCAATCTAGGCTCACTGCAACCTCTGCCTCCCAGGTTCAAGTGATTATCATGCCTCAGCCTCCCAAGTAGCTGGGATCTCAGGTGTGTGCCATCACACTTGGCTAATTTTTGTATTTTCAGTAGAGACAGGGTTTCACCATGTTGGCCAGGCTGGTCTCGAACTCCTGATCTCAAGTGATCCTCCTGCCTCGGCCTCCCAAAGTGCTGGGATTACAGGCGTGAGCCGCTGCGTCTGGCTGGCAATTACATTTCAGCAGGAGTTTTGGTGGGGACACTCAAACCATAGCAATGTCCCACCTTTTGAGCTCTTACACTTTGCACAACTCCTTGAGAGACGTGGCCTAAATACACTGTAAATGAACTCCCAGGTCTGTTTCTGGGTC
The DNA here is from genome assembly GCF_028878055.3 of Symphalangus syndactylus. NCBI lineage: Eukaryota > Metazoa > Chordata > Mammalia > Primates > Hylobatidae > Symphalangus > Symphalangus syndactylus. Next base: position 26,716,724 of record NC_072427.2, on the reverse strand, counting down.
TTAGCTGACACAGGCTAGACTTTATAAATGAATCCAAAAGTTTATAGCTTAAACCCAGTGGAAGTTTATTCCTCTGATTTATTAATAGTCCAGGGTATTTGGGTGAGTGTCTCTCCACATGGCGATTCAGGGATCCAGGCTTCTTTCATCTTGCGGTTCTGCTGCTCCCTAGGGCCTTGTTCTAGTCAGCATGTTACTTAGCCAGATTCTAATCGTGGGAGGGGAAATAGTGGGGCAGAGGCACAGCCTCTTTCTTAAAGCTCCATCTCAGAAGTGGCATATTTCACTTCTGTTCACATTCCATTGGTGAAAATTAGTCATTTGGCCACTCATTAAGTGCAAGGGAAGTTGGGAAATGTGGACTAGCCATGTGCCTGGGAGGAAGGGGATAACAGGTTTGGATGGAAACGAAATCTCAGAGAGATTAAAGAAACCGCCCAGAGTCACACAACCCATATGTGGCAGAGTTTAATTTATGGGATTCACATCCCACGCACTTTTCACGATGTCACACTGCCTCCTAAGAGCCCAGATAACCAAGAGGGAGAAGACTGCCGCCTTCTGTCTGCAGAGTGTGTTATAGTTTTCAAAGTGCCTTCCAAGTCACCATTTCAGCTGCTTCTGGTAGCTGTTAACTTCTCTTCTCTTGTGCTTCACCTTACTGGTCTCTACCATCCCAGCTCTCCGTAGCTGGGCACACAGATGCGCCATCTTCAGGTGTTGCTCTTCTCTAGTTCCTGAGTGATTCCTGAACATGTTGGGTTCTGACTCTAAGGAAATGGGCGTGGAGCCTGCTTCTCATTTAACCTAATTCTGGTCCCCAGCATGGTTCCTCAAGTGGCTGCCTGCTTTACCCACTAACAGTTCTGATCCTGTGACAGGGCTTTTCCGCCAGTTTCTGAGCTTGTGTCCTCCTTGCAGCCCCTGCCTAGATGCCCCCATCTTGATCCCAGTTCCAAGTTCCTCTCCTCGAAGAATGCCTAGGGCTTTGATACCTTTGGAGGCTCACAGTACAGCCTTGAACTGTCCTCTGTACCCTTGAGGATAACAAACTCCTTCTCCTAGGAATGGAGCCAGGGAGTATCTTTCTTTCCAGATTCCTTGTCTCTGGCTGGACCCCATGGTGGGGACTCCATCACCTCCTGGGGAACTTTGGTGCTGAGAATGTGGGGATCTCTGTGGCCTATGTTATCCCTCTGCAGGTCACCTGGCCTGATTCTAGGCTGTTTGCCTTTAATCTGCTATGAGTTATTGCCTGTTGAGCTCTGAGATACAATAGCCCTTTGAGATAGGCATGAACAATACAATGAGATTGTTGTCATCTCTCCTATTTTTACTGATGAGGAAAAGATGGCTCAAAACGTTAAGTGATTTCCCCAGTGACACAAACAAGACTTGAAACTGAGTCTCTTAATCCTGGAATCATTCATAGTAGCACAGGGAGTTATATTTGAAAAGGACTGTGGAAATCACTGAGTCTAACCACTCTACATGCCCTTCATTCATCCCAACCTGTGGGAAGGAAGAGAACTGAGGTTGCCAGGTTAGCCAGAGGTACAGTACAACTGGAGGGCCAATTTCTTTAGCCCCTTTCTGTGATGTTTTGCTGCTCCAAAAACTGTTTTGGCTCCTGCCCTTGTCTCATTGCAGAATTTTCCCCTGAAAAGCTCCTGATACCTAAGATGTCAGAGGAATCCAGGGTGGTGTGTGCCAAAGACATTGCCTTATTTGTAGGGTGAGGAACAGGCAGCTTTCTTTTTTTTTTTTTTTTTTTTTTGAGACGGAGTCTCGCTGTCGCCTGGGCTGGAGTGCAGTGGCGCAATCTCGGCTCACTGCAAGCTCCGCCTCCCGGGTTCACGCCATTCTCCTGCCTCAGCCTCTCTGAGTAGCTGGGACTCCAGACGCCCGCCAACACGCCCAGCTAATTTTTTTGTAGTTTTAGTAGAGACGGGGTTTCACCGTGGTCTCGATCTCCTGACCTCGTGATCCGCCCGCCTCGGCCTCCCAAAATGCTGGGATTACAAGCGTGAGCCACCGCGCCCGGCCGGCAGCTTTCTTCTTATCCAAAGGGACCAAGTGCTCAAATCCAGTCCTTGTGCTGAGAAGGAGTTGTATACACATGGGAGATAAGGAAGCATGTTCCAAATCATCTTGGGTATGTGAAGGCAAGGGAGTTACGGATTTTGAGGTCCTTAGGTGGGCAGTTCAGCAAGCAGGAACTGAGTCTGCAAAATTGATTACATCGAACATCAAATCAACTTTAATTTACAAGTTGCTGAGAAATGCACTTAGTCCTGACTGGGGTCAAAAGACCTTGGTTCAGCGTACCACAAGACTGCTGATTTTCTAGTGGGCAAGTTGCTCCACTTCTCTGGGTCTCAGTAAAATGCCTCCTTCACCCACTGCCAGATGGTCACCAAGTCCCAGATATACAATCTCTTGAGTTCTCTCTATTTCTCCTTTTTTTCTCCGTCTCTACTGCCAGATTCTCAATCCCAAACAGACTCTTCACTGGCCTTCCTCCCTGCAATCTGGCTTCTCTCTAGATCCGAGAATAAGAAGCCCCTGATTTGCTCTCCGTTACTGTTAGAATAAAATGTAAGCTCAGCAGCATGCCATTCAAGGCTCCTCCTTTTCTGCCCTGCATCCTCTGCTGACGTCATGCTGAGTTGCATGAGGCTCCCTAGTCCTCCCAGGCTGCTTCATGCCTCTGGTATTTGCACATGCCATTCCTTCTTCTCTTGGCCTGCAGTGCTCTTCCCTCTTAGCAGTCAATGTAAAGTGTCTTCCACCTGCAGGTCTCTTAATCTCTCTTTGATTCTCATCTGTACTATTGCCACCACTACTTTCTTATGATAAAGCCTCATCGTAAGGGTTGCCACTTAAGCTGATGCTCCTCCGCTGCAAACTTTAAAGCCATGAGAACAGGTTCCTTTCAGTTTTGATGCTCTGGAAGAGAACTGGACTCTGCCTTGGGAAAGCCAAGGGGTCACATGGAATGGGCCATGGATTAGACATGGTGTAGGCAGGAATCAGATGACACACTCTGAGTAACAGAGGACAGTTATTAGCAGAATTATTTGAAAAGGTGTGTCAGGGTTTATGAAAACCACAATAGATGGTGCAGTAGCCCAGGGCCAGTAACAATGGGGAGCTGTCACCAAACAAGGCTTGAAGGGGTAGTTGCTAGTCCCAAAGGGAGAGCCATGTGGGGAGGGTCATGCAACAGGAGCTATGACCTTCATTAAGGGATAGAGACAACCCATGGTGACCTGGAAGGAATCGACATCCCAACTTCTCCCCACCCTCACCCGATCTCCTATGGATGCTTCCCATTGAACAAACCTAATCAGAAGGTGGAGGGCCAAGGAGCCTGTCAATGAAGTCCATAAAGATAAACTTCTTAGGACATGGATCAAGGTGGAGAGTCAATCAGGAGAGGCACATCTGGAAGAGATCCAGCATCATCCATAAACAGATCCGTTGGAAACAAGTCTTGCTGGTGAGACCTCTACTGCATGGGGAGCTCAGGCTCTGTGTGGGTTTGGTTTTGGGGCCCAGGGGAAGCCATGTACACAGTGGAATGGAGTTTGAGATGCACAGTGGTCATGTCCCTCTGGCCAGAGCTCAGGGATAAAGCTGCCGAGTGTAGGCATCCTGATTTGCAGAGGGGCTCGAAAGGGTGCTGAGATTCTGGACTCTCTGATGCTGGTTTGTGTTCACTCTGTGGATCATCACCTCTTGAGGCCTTGCGTTGGGGCTGCTGTGGTGGGCAGGGAGGCAGGTGGGTACTTGCCAGCTAGCTGATGGGGAGGCATCAGCAGACGCTTGCATCCTCGTTGTAGATAGGGACAGCAGGACTCACCACCCTATCTTCTCTGCCTCGGACCTCACACCCTGGAATGGACACCTACAGGGCAGGCTAAATACAGTGTTGCCCACAGGGCTACAAAAATATCAGATGCTAGAATTCTAGATTGGGGACTTCATCTCATAGAAGAGCAAGAGCCAATGTAGTGGACATGTCTTTTTTTTTTTTTTTTTTTGCTGCTCAGCATTTATTCCCTCTTCTGGTAACAGTACCCTGGTTTCGTCTGGGGCTCCTCTTTCCCACTTCTCAGCCATATGGCTCAGATGAAATGTGACTCTACCTGCAGCTCCATGCCTGACCAATCATCAGGACACCCTCTGACTTCGGTGAATGGCTTAGGGATGGTCATGTGACTCGAGCCAGGCCAATCAGAGCCAAAGAAATTAAATTCTAGGGGCATTCTGAAGCTCTCAGGGAATATGCATTTTCTTTTTTGCTGGGGATGCTGAAAAGCATATGTTATGAGCCTAGAGCTGTTGGCAGCCAGTCTTGCCAGTATCAGTGAGACTGAAGCCGGCATGAGAAAAGCAGCAATAATGAATGAAGGAGACTGGTTCTTGATGGTTTTGTTTAACTGGATCCAGCTGTGCCTGAATCTACTTTTCAGTTAAATTAGTCAGTGAATTCCCCTTTTCTGCCTAAGCTAGTTTGGTTTTCTATCACTTGCATCCTACAGAACCCTGGCTAGTACAGCTAAAAGGGAAATGAACTGAATGGCTTTGCCTTCTGAATTTGCTGTGTGTGCTCAAACTGGAGCCACCAGGCGTTGAGGTTGTAGAATCCTTTGGAAGGCCCTCTCCCTGACAACAACCCCACTTGACAGATAAAGATACGGAGGCTCAGGAAGGGGCAAATGTCCCATTGGAGTAGCCCACGTGCCACTCTGTGGCAGGTCATGTCCAAACATGGCAGCTTCAGGATGTCCACAGAGCATCCGTGGCAGATGTTCATGCCTGTCCTGCTGAAGTCCTTCTCCACCTCTGGTGGGTGTGGCATCTTGTGGGGAAAAATGCTGTTGGTCCCTGGGGAGGGATTTCAGAGTTTCAAAGTGGTGCTTTGTTCTGCTGTTTGATGACAGAGATGACAGAGGTATGTGAGGAGTCATGGTGGGTAGGAACCTGTGTGTGGAACCCAGAGTTGTGTCAAACATAGTCTAAGCTTTGGCCATCTCTATATTTTTTCTGGGTCACTGACTGCTATCTGCTGTCAGGGAAGAAGTTTGAATCTGCCAGGGAATTTTTATTAACAAAGGTGAGCTGATACCTGGGGACCTCCTCATCTTTGGCTAGTTATGCCATCAGTCACAGGTTGGTTTAGGAGATGAGAGGCTTTTGCTTTCAATCCTGTTGAGGTTTCCTGGTAAGAATTTTGGTGCATGACCCGTTCAGTGAAAGCATGGACTTTCTCTTTCAGGGGCCTGAATTCCAGCATTTCTGAGTGCTGAGTGAGGAAAGGGTGGCCAGATGGGAGCTTTGCGTTTCCTTTAGGGATCAATGCTTTCTTCCAAGCATTATGGAACCCTATGACTCAAGTTGTACATATTTTGTTACGTTGGAATGTAAGAGTCTTTCCACAATTGTGATCCTTCTTTTTTTTTTTTCTTTTTTTTTTTTTTTTGAGACGGAGTCTCGCTCTGTCGCCCAGGCTGGAGTGCAGTGGCACAATCTCGGCTCACTGCAAGCTCCGCCTCCCGGGTTCACGCCATTTTCCTGCCTCAGCCTCTCTGAGTAGCTGGGACTACAGGTGCCCGCCACCACGCCCGGCTAATTTTTTGTATTTTTAGTAGAGGCGGGGTTTCACCGTGGTCTGGATCTCCTGACCTCGTGATCTGCCCACCTCGGCCTCCCAAAATGCTGGGATTACAAGCGTGAGCCACCGCACCCGGCCACAATTGTGATCCTTCTTTCAGCCACAGGGTCTACCTTTCTGTCATCCTTCCACCCACCCCAGGGGCACCTAAGTGGGTCAGAGGATTCCAATGTTTCAAAATTGAGCTCTCTAGGTTTTCTTTTATTGGTCATTTTACATCAGGTTGTGATAATGTGATAATGGCAAATCTGCATTCAAACAAGTGCAGCAGCCACTCAGGCCATAAACTTATATGTGCAAGTCATGTATTTTTCTATAATTGAGCTTCGTTTCTATTTTGTGCCTGATTCTGATGGGAGGCAGAGAGTAAATCCAGTCGGTTCACATTTTCCATTTAGTCAGGGTTTCACTTCCCTTTGCTTTGGTGTTCTGTCTAAATTCTGGGTGGCAGTAGACTGTAGAAGAGCAAGCACCCAGGAGTGGTGAGCTTTTGCTGTGTATGTGTGTGATCACTGACAGGGGCCACTGGAGCATCTTCGGAGATGCTCTTTATTCTATTTGGACCTTGGTCACACACAATACACAAGGTCACTGCTGTGCCCTCCTCATCCCTGACTTGCAGAATTTTCTAGGTACCACCCTCTCTCAGCTGTTTTAGTAGCACCTTGGGGCAAGGAACGTTTGGTTCCCCTACCCTGTTCGCTGAGGAGTGGAGACTCTGAAGCTAACTTGGGCCATTGCCCAGACACTTTAAGAAGTCAGCTCTGCTCTACTGCCCTAGCACCAAGCTGGGTGGGAGGGAAACTGAGAGATGATGCACAGGGCTTTTCTGCTGTATGATCCCTACATAGAGAGAGGGTTTCTGCTGTTTCCTTTCCATAGGGCTGAATCCAGGAGTGGTGGTACAGGGCCCCTTCTTGGGGACCCACTCTATCTTCTAACTCTCCTCATTGCCATCTGACTTTTTTCCATCTTCCAGTGCAGGGATTGTATAATAGGAAAAATAAAAATAAAAAATATATAGTTGCTTGAATAATAGTGGCAAGAGTACTTGTTCTTGCCTTATTCTTGATCTTAGGGAGAAAGCATTTAAGCTTTCACCTTTAAGTATATTAGCTTCAGGTTTTTAAAAATAGATGTTCTTTATCAAACTGAGGAAGTTCTTCTCGATTTGAGGTTTTCCAAGAGGTTTTATCATGAAGTGATAAAGTGTTGAATTTTGTCAAATGCTTTTTCTGCATCAGTTGATATTAAGATGTGATTTTTTTCTTAGCTTGTTAATATGGTTGATTGACTTTTAAATATTGAACCAACCTTGTATTGCTGGAAGAAACTCCATTTGGTTCTAGTGTGTAAAAGATCCTGGACCCTTTTATATATTGCTGAATTCTATTATGCTAAGATTTTATTAAGGATTTTTTGTATCTATATTGATGTAGGATATGGTCTGTAGTTTTCACATTTTAAAGTGTGTTTATCTGATTTTGCTATCAGGGTAATATTGGTTTCATAAAGTGAATTGCGAAGTGTTCTTTATTCTATTAATATTTTCTGGGAGAGATTATCTACAGGTAGTGTTAATTCTCCTTTAAACAATTCAACATAGTGCTGAAAGTCCTGGATAGCTCAATAAGGGAAGAAAATGAAATAAAAAGCATACAAATCAGAAAGGAAAAAATAAAACTACCTATTTTCAGATGACATGATAGTCTATATAGAAAAGAATCAACAAAGAAAAAAGTCCTAGAACTATAAGTGAGTTCAGCAAGGTTGTGAGATATAGGAGCAACATATGAAAATAAATTGTATTTCTATATAATAGCAACAATCACACAGAAACCAAAACTAAAAATACAATGCCATTTACCATTGCTAAAAAAGAAATTCTTAGGTATAATTCTAACAAAATATGTATAGGACTTGTATACTTAAAATTGCAGAAGCTGATGAAAGAAATAAAAAAATCTAAATAAATGGAGATATATGATATTCATGGATTGGAAGTCTTAACATAGCTAAGATGCCAATTCTCCCCAAATTGATATGCAGGCTTAATACAACTCCTATCAAAGTTCAAGCAACATTTTTTTGTAGTATAGGCAGGATAATTCTAAAATTTATATAGAAAGATGAAGGACTTAAAATAACTAAAACAATAATCAAGAAGTAGAAGAAAGTAGGAAGAATCAGTCTATCTGATTTCAAGATATTATATAACTGTGTGGTATTGGCAGAGGGGTAGCCACATAGACCAATGGAACTGAAGAAAAGATCCAGAAATAGACCCAAACAATTATGACCAACTGATTTTTGACAAAGGTGCAAAAGCAATTCAATGGAAGAAGGATAATTCTTCAAGAAAGGTGCTGGAATAATCAGACATCTACAGTCAAAACTATGGACCTCAACTTAAGTCTCACACTGTATACAAAAAAAATTTAACTCAGAATGGATCATAAGTATAAATATAACATATAAACTATAAAACTTTTAGAAGAAATTATAGAAGAAAATCATCAGGACGTAGGACTTGGTGAGAGTAATTTGATATGACAACAAAAATGATTTCTTAAAGAAAAATATCAAAAACGTGACCTAATCAAAATTAGAAATGAGATCCAGCAATCCCATTTCTGGGTATTTACCCAAAAGATTTAAACCCAGTTAGCCAAAGAGATGTCTGCACTCCCATGTTCATTGTAGCACTATTTACAATAGCCAAGTTCCAGGATCAACCTACATGTCAATCAACCAGATGAATGGATAAGGAAAATGTGGTATATACACACAATGACATACTATTTAACCTTAAAAAAGAAGACAATTCTGTCTTTAGCAACCACATGGATGAAACCAGAGAACATCATGATAAGTGAAATAAGCCAGGCATAGAAAGACAAATACTGCACATTCTCATCTGTATGTGGAACCTAAGACAATTAAACTCATAGAACAGAGAGTGGAATGGTGGTTACAGAGGCCAGGGGTTGTGGGGAGTGGAGAGATGCTGGTCAAAGAGTACAGCATCTTAGATGGGAGGAGTAAGATTTTTTTTTTTTTAAATATCTATTGTATAGCATAGCATGGTGCATATAGTTAATAATAGAGTTCTGTACATTTCAAAATTGCTAAGACAGTAAATTTCAAATGTTCTCACCATAAAGAATGATAAGCATTTTGGGTGATGGATATGTTAATTAGCTTGATTTAATTTATTCTCTAGTGTATTCATAAATCATAACATCAATTTCTACCCCATAAATATGTACAATTATAAATTGTCAGTTTACAAGAAAATAAAATGAAGTAAACAAAAAGATTTAAAATGACCTTGCCAAGAGGATAAAAAGAGGGTAAGCTACAGACTTGAAGAAAATATTTGCAAACCACAAATATTTGACAAAAGATTCATATGTAGAATATATTAAAAAACTCTCAAAACTCAACAGCAAAACAACAAAAAATACAATTAGAAAATGAGCAAAAAACCACGAGGAGACAATTCACTGAAGAGGACACATGGATGGCAAATGTGCACATGAAAAGATGTTCAGAGTCACGAGGTGTTAGGGAAATGCAAATTAAGACCGTGATAGCTATCACTTCACACCTACTAGAAGAGCTAAAATAAAAAACAGTCACAACACCAAATACTGGCGAGGATATGGAAAACCTGGGTCTCTCATGCATTGCTAGTGAAATGTAAAAAGGGATGACCACCCTGGAAAAGAGAATGGCAGTTTCTTACAAAACTAAACATGAACTTGCCCTACAACCCAGAAATCCCACTCCTGGACATTTATCCCAGAAAAATAAAAATGTATGTCCACACATGTACAGAAATGCTTACAGCAGCTTTATTGTAGTAGCCAATAAGTAGAAACAACAAGGATGTCCTTCAATAGGTGAGTAGCTAAACTAACTCTGATACAGCCATACTATGGAATCATACTTGGCAATCAATAGGAATGGACTACTGAGACACATGGCAACCTGCATAGACTTCACGGGTAGTATGCTGAGTGAAAAAAGCCAGTCTCAAAAGCCAATCTTGTAGATATGATTCTATTTACATAACACTCTAACCATGACAAAATTTAGAGATGAAAAACAGATTAGTGATTGTCAGGGTTTAGAAATTGGGGGGACAGCAGGAGAGAAATCTTTGTAGTGATTGAAACAGTTGATTGCAGAGGGGATCACATGAATCTACACACATGCCAGGAGGGCATAGAATTGTACACACACATTGTACCAATGCCAGTTTCCTGGGTTTTTCTTTTTTTTGAGATAGAATCTTGCTCTGTCACCCAGGCTGGAGTACAGTGGCATGATCTCAGCTCACTGCAACCTCCGCCTCCTGGGTTCAAGTGGTTCTCCTGCCTCAGCCTCCCGAGTAGCTGGGATTACAGGTGCCCAGCACCACACCCAGCTAATTTTTGTATTTTTAGTAGAGATGGCGTTTCACCATGTTGGCCAGGCTGGTCTCGAGCTCTTGACCTCAGGTGATCCACCCACTTTGGCCTCCCAAAGTGCTGGGATTACAGGCGTGAGCCACCACGCCCAGCCAGTTTCCTGGTTTTGTTATTGTACTGTAGTCATGTAAATGAGACCCTTGGGGGAAGCTGGATGAAGGATATACTGACCCCTTTATACTCTTATTGCAACTTCCTGTGAATCTATAATTATTTTAAAATAAAAAGTTAAAAATATACATATGTATTAGAAAAAACTGTTCTGATCTATCATAAATGTTTTGTAATCTACTGTTTGTGCCTTTAGTGCCTTGGCTTTAAAAGATTGATTAAAATTTTATTTTGTAAATTTAAATTTATAACATTTAAAAATTATGGATTACAGATAGATTATATTGCTGTTATCCAGTGTGTTAAAATTGGTTATTTTAATTTTCATGGGTACATAGTAGCTGTATATATTTAATGGGGTACATGATATATTTTGATACAGGCATAAAAAAATTCATTATTTTTAAATGATAATTTTCAAAGCTATTATTTATATTTAGTGATATAATAAATGTACATAGTTTAAAAAGTTAGTATCTCACTTCTTCCTATGTCCTGAAGTCCATTCACTAGAGGCAACTACCCTCAACTCCTCTGAATTTTCTTCTTTGTATTTACCATGTCCCTAAATGATATGTTTATATGGATATCATTTTATTTATCAACAATTGATATTATTGGTTTACATTTTGTCATGGTAGATATGAACTTAACTCTCCCACAGCTTTCCCACTGCTAACCTCTGCCTACCATAGTTTTCTCACATTTTGGTCATTTTATTCGCTCATGTATACAGTATTATATGTGTTCAAATACTGCTTCACGATAAACGAAGAGTTCACTCTTACGATGTTTCGACGCTGTTTAACTCTGTGTCCTGGAGTTCATAGCTGCCTTGCCTTTCATGTGTCTGCTTTTCTCTGCACCTGTGGCTACACGTTTTCTCATATACTCCCTTCCTGGTTACCCTTTAGGCCAACTGTATGCATTTTCCTGAGATTCCCCTTCATGGCTGTCCTGTATTGGAACCCCTGATTCCTGGAAGCTGTGTCTTTCTCTTTCTTGTTTTACGTTTGCTACCTAAAGAAAGGGTGTGTGGGAGACAGAACATTTGAATCTTTGGATGTCTGAGAGTGTCTTGGATCTGCTATCCCTCTTGATTGATAATTTGGCTGGGAATAGGCTTTTAGTTTGAAAATGATTTTCTCATGAAAATTTGAAGGCACTGCTCCCTGTTTTCTAGCAACTGGCTGCTGAGAACTCAGAAGCCATTCTGGTTCTTCTTCCTTCTTGTATGTCATCTGTTTTTACTCTCTGGAAGTTTGTGGGGTCTTTTGTTGCTGGTATTTTGAAATTTCACAGGGATGTACAGTATCCAGGCTTTTGAAATTAGAAAAACCTTTCTCAAAATAATGTCTTTCCCGTGAGTTCCGACAGTTGATTTTGTAACTCAAAAGCCAAGCATTACCTCTTTTATTTCCTGCTTTTTTCCATGCACACTCATTCCCTGAGGTCATTAGTGCCAGTGGCTGACTGGGTGAAAAGCTGGCAAGTAGTTGGAGGTACCAAGGGACAAAGGAAGATGTGATCCTGGGTCCCAGGAATCCATTACACACTACTGTGAGTTGCCAGAAAGAGGCCCATGGGTGAGGGTAGGGGAAGAGATCCTAATGAAAATTAAAATCCAAAGAAACCATATGCCAAAGGATTACTCCACCCTGGGGAGTAATCAAGCAACCCCCAAAGCTGTGTGCATTCTTGCTTCAGTGCCTTTGCTTGAGCTGTGCCCTAGCTGGAATTATAACTGGCTGCCAGCAACACAGAATTCATTCTAGCGGTCTAAATACATGCAGGTTCATGCTCTCATGTAAAGGAAGTCTAGAAGTAGGTGGTCCTGGGTGGTTTGGTGGCTCCATGGTCATGAGGGACCCAACCTCTTTCTACCTTTTTGCTCCAAATTCATTAACATGTTGTTTTAATCTTCAAGGTCACAAGATGGCTGCTGGCATTCTAGTCATCACACTCAAGTTCCAGGCAAGAAAAAAAATAGGAAGAGGCAAAAGGGCATTCTCTGACTGGCTGATTTCTCTTAAGAAGCCTTTCTGGAAGTTTATCCAACAACTTCTACTTATATCTTATTGGCCACTGTGCAAGGGAGGCTGGAAATACATTCTTTTAGCTGGAGATATTGCTGGCCAAAGTGGGTTTCTGTTAACAAAGAGAAGGGGAGAATGAATAGTGGTAAGGGACTAGCAGTCTCTGTGACCGTGTTCTGGACTCTTAACTACTCTTTAGCTACTGAGGCCTTGTTCCTTCCAGAAAGCACAAGTGAAGTGGCACTTCGGTTTTCCTGATGCCTCAGGCAGAACCACAACTGCCAATGCCCTCATGCCCTCGGAGACCTCCTCTCTGTGTTTATGTCCTTTTTATTTCTGCCTGAAAAGTGTTCATCTCCTCACCCTAGCACATCCCCCGCCTTCCCATATGTTCAAATTCAGCCTTAGAGACCTAGCCAATGGAAACTTCCTCCAGAATTCCTTGATTTCAACTGCCCAGCCAAAAGTTCCTCCTTTTTCTCCTCTGAGTTCCATAGTAGGATGGGGGATTAGAGTGACTGTTCCTGTTTACCCAAGATGAAGAGGTTCAAGGAACAAAGGACTTTTGTACTGAAACCATTCCTGGACAAAACCTGGTTTGCTTGGGACTGAGAGGTTTCCCAGGATGCAGGACTTTCAGTGCCAAACCTGGAAAGGTTCTGGGCAAGCCAGGATGCATTGATCACTTCACAGGGGTCAGAACACTGAACGTGGCAGTCAGAAGGCAGGAAGGAGAGTGCTGGTGCTGCACTGATGGACCATATAGTTTTGGGCCTCCCTGACTCTCAGCATCCAAATCTGTGAAATGGTACTATTATCAGCTTTTCAGGGTTGTGAGGAGGATGGCAGGAGATCCTTTTTATTTATTTTTTGTTTTTGAGATGGAGTCTTGCTCTGTCACCCAGGATAGAGTACAGTGGCATGATCTTGGCTCTGCCTCCCGGGTTCAAGCAATTCTCCTGCCTCAGCCTCCTGATTAGCTACGATTACAGGGAGGCACCACCATGCCCGACTAATTTTTGTATTTTTAGTAGAGACAGGGTTTTGCCATGTTGGCCAGACTGGTCTCAAACTCCTGACCTCAGGTGATCCACCTGTCTCAGCCTCCCAAAGTGCTGGGATTACAGGTGTGAGCCACTGTGCCCGGCCTGGGCAGGAGATCTTGTACATAGAAAGCTCCTTGCAAATGTGGTAACATATAAAATGGGTGACAGCCTTTTTTTTTTTTTTTTTTTTTTTTTTTTTTTTTTTTTTACTATATTGGTAATCCTTCTTATGGCCCATACCACATTCTGTTGGGCATAATGGTTATTTGAACGCATGTTTCGTTTTCCCCTCCTAGACTGAGAAACATATGTCCCCATAAATCAGATGAACCCAGCAATCTGCAGCAGGTATGAATTTGCATCCCAACAGTCATGTGCAAGAACCATGGCAGTATTTTATTTTTGTAAACCAAATTAAATCTGGCTGTGAGCTCCCAGTCACCATGGTTGAGTCATTGCCTGGAGCACCCCCTCCTTAGGGTGGGCAAGGATGGTTTACATAGTCCAGAAACTTCAGCGAAGCTTGTGTTCTTCAGCCCCATATGGTCACTGCTGGAGCCTCATGCTCAAGTCCAAATGGTTCCTTCCAAAGAAGGGTGGCTCTTCTCTCTCCATGCCAAGCCAGGCTCTGAGATCTTTTTCAGCAGCTCACAAGGTCTTAGAGCTTGCTTGTCAGTCCCTGGCACCCAGGGGCCTCCCTGTCAAAGGTCCTGCTGCCTCCTGAGGTGCTGCATTTAGCTGGGCGCGCATTTCCATGTCAGTGGTGTGCTGGAGCTGGCTTGTACTGGCTCAGGAGAGCCGACTGTGTGTGTCTCTTCCCAACTTCCTGCTCAATGACATAAAGTTGGTAGCTTGAAATTGACCATGGTGGAAATATTTACACCACAGAAACTGGTAAACACTGTAAATCAGGAGGCCCGCCCTCCAGCCCACCACCCTGAGAACACGTTGTTAGCTTTCACCAGTACACCAACATATAGCCCACCATGCCTTTGCTTCCTGTCTCTGGAAAACCTGGGTCTCCCTGTGGGTTCAGCCTCTTCCTGTCCATCCCAGAGCCCCTGCCCATCCAAGACAAGCCAGCTCTTTGCGCCCAGTGCCTAGACTTCAGAAAATAAAAGCCTTTCATTTCTCCTGTGGAACAGATCTCAGGACACAGGGCTCTCCTGGTTCTCTTCAGAGGAGAAAGATGAGGTTCCTTTAATTATGTTTTCTGCAACCTTCTGTTTCAAATGAGTCTATAACATCATAAAGCACAATCGGTTTGCCCATTGGGCAATCCTGCCACATTCAAATTCCTCCCGGCAGTGTCTGGCATTACGCTCTTACTTCAGTAGAGCAGCTGGATAGATGGATAAAGGGAAGCTGGACATTCACCACTCCCGGTGAACTGGGCAATACTCTCAATGTCCCCCTCCCCCATACGCACTGTCACTGCCTCCCACGCCTGCCGCCCAGGCCCATTGCCGGGCCTTGCTGTAGCTCTGCCCTGATCTCCTGGCTTCTGTGGCTCTTTATGTAACTCAGCACTAAATGTTCCGTCTGGGAGGCTGGCTCCAAGGAATTTCTCATTTTCAGATATTTATGCCTTAAACTGAAGACCAAATACTGCTGGTTCTTGTCTCCTGTCTCCTCACGGCATCATTAGTAGTTTTCAGGAGCTGCATTCTGTAAGTGAATTTGCCAGCTTGTCACTGGTGAGTTCTAAGTTACCAATGACACTTGAAGAAATGCCCAGAATAACTCCAGCCAGCCAGCAATGCATAACCAGGGAGACAGGAGCTCAGACACATGAATTTAGGGAGAACAGTGGGGATCTCATCTATAAAACCCTGGTAATGGCTTGTATCTTTCTCCAAGGAGATAAGAAAACTATTGTTGCTTCCATCCACCTTCTCAACACTCCTGGGAGGAAGATAACAAACAGATGTTAGTGTTTTCCTGTTGCAGATGGGTACACTGAGGTGCAGGAAAATTACAAAAATTAAATATAGGTAAAGGTTGCTTAAGTGAATATATGCAAAGGGAAGTAGTGAGGTTGCAAAGAGATACTCTTTCGTTTATACACACATTGATTCAGCTCTTTGCCTGGCATGCCTTTTGTATGGGTGACAGACCCAAGGATTAATGAAACAGGCTGCTCACTCGCAAAGAGCCCTAAGTCTGGTGGAAGAAGCAGGCACACTTAAGCCAAGAATTTCACTGTTACATGTGCAGGGCTACCATGTACAGTTGTTCAGGTGCTCTACTGCACAAGGGTGCTCTGCTGAAGAGGCAGGTGGAAGAGGCAGGCTAGAAATCTAGCACTTGCCCTGCTGGCCGAGACTTTGCCCTGGTGTGGAGCTGGGACACCCTGAGGAAAGGGCACATTTTTCTAGTGGTAAAAAACCTGTATGGGGGATTTCTGGACTGTCCAAAGGACCCTAGCCCTAGATTTTTATAGCATTATCTCCTGTAAACCATTCAAAATCCTAATCACAAATGGATAGCCTGATCATCAACAGCAGCCACCTGATTTGAGCTCTAGATTTTGCTCTGCCAGTGAGACCCCGTGCCTCTTCCTTTCTCGGGGCTTCAGTCTCCGTGTGCACTGTGGGGATCAGCAAGATGGGTATGAAGGCCCTTCCTGCACCAGCAGTCCAGGTGAGTTTGCTTCTTGCAGAACACTTGATGGGAGATGCTTCCTGCCTTTGTACTTGGGAGGCTGGTATGAGCAGAGAGAAATATCAGTAGAGGAAGGATATTCTAATGAGGGGATCTCAGGTAAAAAGTCCAGGATTTTTATCAGAACAGAAGGGTGACCTGCACTCTACTGCCCAAAAGGCAGAGTTGGGCCAATGCTGGAGACCATTCTGGTGGGCAGGGATGTAGGAAGTGTAGGCCAATTGGAAGGCCCAGGAAGTGGTGATTGGCATATAGAGATCAGCAGGAGGCCTAGGGGAGACTCCAGCTTGTGGGTTCCAGGCTGTTTTAGACTCAGAAGTAGGCATCAAGCAGAGGCATAGTGGGTGGAACACAGGGGCCTGGGGACACTGGCACAGCCTTTCCTGAGTCTCTTTAACAACAACGGGTAAAGGGGGCAGTCACCAGCTGTGTCTGCCAGGAACCCAGATCCCAGCTTGGGGGCCCACAGATGAGGAATGCTGTGAACCCACCAGCTAAGAGGAGCCAAGGAAGGCAGAGGCCAAGAGCAAGAGGCAGGGATGGAAAATGTCCATGAGTGAGGCAGAGACAGTGTGGTGCCCAGGACAGAGCTTGGGGTGGGGCACCTGAGCTCAAAGCTCGGCCCCAGCACTGTCCAGCTGGGTGACTTGGAACCAGCTACCCTTGCTGAAGTCTCAGTTTTCTCATCCATAAAATGGGCTAAAAAATCTTCATTTTGCAAAGTGGTTGTGAGCATTAATGGTGTTGGATGTGAAGTCCCACCACAGGGCCTGGCTCATGGTAGACTTTAATAAACAATAGCTTCTATCAATCTGAACAAATATCAGCTGGAGTGTAGTACAGGCATGAATAGGGAACAGCTTTCTAGCGCAGTGAAAGGGGATGTTCTGCCTGCCCCTCAGTTTATTAAAATGCCACCTCTGCCACACATCTGGATGAACGGACTTGATGTCTAGCTTCTGTGGCTCCTTCCTTTACTAGAAAGAATTCTAAGTGAGCCCATCACCAAATTTATCTTCTAAAGACAGTGACAAGCTGTATCCAGGGTAGCTGGAGATGGGATTTCTATTTTGGTTGTCGACAGTGTCAAACAGATACTTGCAACATGCCGTCAAATTGGGGACAGAAAGGACAGGAGATTCCAGCTTAGGCAAGAATCTCATACCTTTGTGAGGGGCATATAAAAAAAACCCGATATGTGTCAGCATGTCCATGAGATGATTGGGCCGAGAAGCTCTGGGAGTTTCAGAGAGTACCGTTGATGACAAGACAGGAACATGTGGCTGTCACAGTGTGGGAGGAATTAACCACAGTTCTGTACGCTGTACCATTTAATAAGCATCTCTTGTTTGATCTTCCAACAACCCCATGGGAGAGATGCTGCCCCCGTTCTACAGGCAGAGAAACTGAGGCTCCAAGAGGATAATAGACTAGGGCAGGGTAATAATACACTGAGGAAAGGGTGATGCCTGGACTGGAACCCAGGAACCTGATCCTAACAGCAGGATAATTTCTACACAGGGACATTACAAGTCCTGTGTCTTGCTAAAGGCAAGCTGTAGGGAACAAAGCTAATGGCTCAGGTCTGGGTTTCCCTCTCTGATTTATTTCTTTATTGTATTTTCTACTTTTTGATTCCATATGGGAATATTAGACCAGTGTGCTGGCTCCTACAGAAAACTTTGCACAGCCTTCCCTGCCCCGCCCAGATGGGTTGAGGCCCCTCATTGTAGTCTCACAGAATCCCCCGTGCTTCTCTTTTGAAGCCCATATCACAGGTGGAATTACTTAAGCCCTTGTGGCCTGATTGGTTTAGTGTCTTCCTCACTATACTTTAAGCTCCCTGAAGACAATCATATCTTTCTGCTTTACCCCAGAGCTTAAAATGATCCCTGGCACATAGTAGCTGCTAAGCCAACGACGACAGCTTTCCTTTGGAGGAAGAGTAGAATTTGGTCCAGAAGAGATGGGTGGTGGCCACTCCAGGTGGAAGGGCAGGCCTGGTTGGGAGAAATGCCCCAACTGAACGTCCACTTTGTCCACATCCTCTCAATATGGAAAGTGCAGGGCCTGACACGTAGTAGGTGACAAATAAAGACTGATTAATTTAATGAATGAATAAAAATCAGATGCAAATCCTGTCCAGGCTTCTCTGTTCCTATTAGTTTCTTTGCGTGGCTGGTTTGAGTGTTATTGGCTCAAGCATACATGGCTCAAGGAGCAAGAATGCAGGGAACTTATAGGGGGTTCTCAGGCATCATATGTTTTATATACATCTTTCATTATCCTAAGAATAGGATAATGAAAGAATCCTACAGGATAATAGTGAGAACCTTCTGGGCTTATAATGGTGGGTCACTTGGGATTCCAGGGGTTAAAGATTGGATACTGGCTTAGACTGATGGGAATGATGATTGGATGTCTAACCTCACCCTGCAGGGTTCCTGACCGCTTGAAACTCCTTTGCCTCAAACCTGAATTGGTCCAGCACCTGGGCAGTGGGGGACTGGGCTGAATAGACTGACATAAGGCTTCTTGTACACAACCTGTTAGGGCAGGATGCCTTAAGGTGTGGGCAGCAGGGGAAGCAGACACTTACTGATGGTAAGGACAGAGATGAGGTGGATCAGTGCAATAAAGTATGCATAGTTCTGTGGTATATTTGTATCCAACTCCTTTCCTGCCACAGGACCTTTGCATGTGTTATTCCCCATTCTTAGCCTCCTTTCACCCCTTTGCAAGACTAGCTCCTTTTTGTCCTACAGGCCTCAGCCTATTTTTTGTTCCTCAGAGGAGACTTTTCTGACTACTATATTATAAATAGATCTCCCAATTTCTCTTATTCTCTTAGTCTTTTATTTGTTGCTTTCATTATACATATTAGAATTTGTAACCATTTTACTTATTTCTGTTTACTTGTATACATAAAAATCTATTTTCCCCACTAGAATGTAAACTCCATGAGGTCAGGGCCATGTCTATTTTGTCAGCATTGATTCCCTGTGCCTAACAGTGCCTGGCAGAGCAGGCAGCCATCAGCCTTGGCAGGATGTTTGATTGATTGAATGAAGAATTATGTAACTGATAGAGATTCCCTTTGAACTTTGGTTGCCTAGAAATTCAGAGCTAAAATTTTAATGCAGCTTTAATAACTGTCGAGGTCATTAAGATGGGCATTTCTGAGTGCTGACCTTTTATCTGACTTTCCTTGCTCAGTGGACCTTGTTTTAATTGGCCTATGTAACTGATGCTTATAATTTATGGTAAGAATCACACTTTCCCTTATGATTTCAAGCAAACATGTCACTGCAGGCCAGACACCTTATCTTTTTGTACTTTCCAGAAAACAGAACAGTGTAAATAGGTGCAACAGAGCTATGACCAATGATGTTTTCTCTTCATCAGGACTGCCTTTAGCAATAACTCTTTGGCTAGGCCCTGGTACCTTTGGGGTTCAGGCCTGCTAGGGGAGCCCTGTGATGGGCGACGGTTCTGCCACAAGTGGACAAAGGCCACAGCTATTCTACATAGAACTTTTGTGCAAATTAGAAAAAGGTACCCCTATGGGTGGTTATAGCACTGCACAAAAGCAAAAAGGTTTGGGAAATGGGGTGTTGGCTGGATTTCGGTCCCTCCTTGCTGCCTTGGCTGAATATCTTTGTGTAAACAACCTGAATCACTGTATATGGTGGTCTTGAGTGGAAAGGTCTCTAAGGCTGGGGAGGACCCTACTTGGCTTGGTATTTGGCGCCCTCTCTGTAGGGGCTGCCCAGCAGACAGGGCTTCCTGTCATCAGTCATTGCTTCCCTCAATCATGTCAGAGTCTGCTCAACCCTTTGGAAAATATGGCTGGGAGGGGACAAGGGAGTTGGGGAGAGAGGAGCATTTGTCAGGTGTCTAGCACTGGGCCAAGTGCTGGGCATATAGCGGTGAATATGACCTGGTCTTTTTCTCACTGTCTGATGAAAGGATAGATAGGCAAACAAAGTGGGAACAAATTCTTACAAGTAAATGAGTGCAAAGATATGGGAACGGAGAGAGGAGCAGCCTGCCTCAGGAGTCATGAAATGGCTTCTCAGATGACGTGCTTTATGACTTGGGTCCTTGGAGGAGTTCCTAGGCCAATCAACAAAGGAAAGGGCATTCCAGGCAGGAGAAACAGCAAGTACAATGGCACAGAGCTCTGAGTCTGCGTGGTTAGGTCTAGGAACAGAGGCTGCCCAAGATGCACGAATGTCCTCCACCCACACACCCAACTCCTATCCACCGGACAAGGTCTAATGTTACCTCTTCTGTGACGCCTTCCTTTTCCACCCAGGCCCTTCCCCTCAATCTCCGTGGTGCACACCTGATAGCACCTGACACCACATACTACTGTCATTTACTCCTCTGGGCTCTCACTAGAGCCTGAGCTCCCTGAGGGCTGGGGCCGCCCCAGACTCACCTTTGTGTCCCTTTTTCTCACACAGTGCCAGGCACATGTCAAGGGATAGAAAATGACTTACATGAATGAATGATCAGTGTGTTTGAAGCAGAGTGTAGCAAAGCCAGTTCGGAAGCCAACCTGGAGAGGAATTCTGGGTCTTGTAATGCCATGTAAGGGATTCTGGACTACAGGCATTGGCATCAAAGGTTTGGGGCGGAGGATGTCAAGGTCACACCTGTTCTGTGGCAGGTAGCAGGGTGTTCAATCTGGAAGGCAGATCCCAGCTGTAAGATGCACAAGCCTGTGACCCTCTGGGTCATGCAGGTGCCTTAGTGCACAGAGCAGAGTCCAGGCAGGAGACCTCAAAAGATGGGAGAAGCACAGGGCTGTCTCTACCACGGCATCTTTGACTACAGATGACAAACAGTAATGCCTTGTGCTATCTCGCCTGATATGAAGTCCAGAGATCGAAGAGTTCTCAGGGAAACAGGGCTCAATAGTATAATAATCTCATGGAGCTTCCCTCCATCTCCCTGTCTTGTGATTTCACTTTCAACTTCAGTGAAAGATGGTGGCAGCAGCTCTAGGAATCACACCCAGATCCATCAGCATCCAATGGTTTAAGAGTTATTCCTTCTGCCATCTCCTTCCTAAGAGCAAGGAATCTTTTCCCAGAAGTCCCCTGACAGACCTCCCCTGACATCTCATTGGCCAGAGTTGGGTCACATGTTCACCCTTGCCCCAATTACTACTAAGAGCCTCACGATTGACCTAGACTAATCAGGTACCAGGCCTGGGGCTGCCTTTCCCTATAGTAATTGGTGTGGCCTGGCAGAGGAGAGGATGCTGAGCTGCAGAGGACCCTGACCCAACTTCTAGACCCTGAGCTGGGGGTGTGTGCATGAGGATGAGCAGTGAACCCCCCCAGGGGGTGCAGGGGAAGGACATCCTCAGCAAAGCCACCACTCAGGTGGAAGGGGAGAGGGAGGGAGTTTGTTTGCCAGGGCACGGGGATTTAGGGGCATGGCTGATGGGAAGGCTGGGGAGGGAAGTTGCAGAGGGCGAATGGGTGAGATGGGGAGGCTGGGAGGCAAGCATTAGAGGAGAGGCTAGCACGCTAGGATGGTCCCACAGGCGGGTGAGAAAGGCTCTCCCATTGGCCTCAAGTGCTACATTATGTGCTGGCTGGGAGTGAGGTCCTGCGGTCGCGCTGCGGGCTTGATGACTTAGCAGTCTGGGCTGGGCCTCGAGGCGACAGGTGTGGCTGAGGCTTGGTCTGTAGGAGGGAGGCTGTGAGGGGCGGGAGACTGCACAGCCTGTTTCAAACACTCCGCCCACAAACCACACACTCGCATACTCATACACACGCAGCCTTGCCACTTACAATGGTAAACTCCTCAGATGGCACAACGCAGCTCTTTGCCCAAGCAACAGAGGAAAGGCCCTGGTTGTTATTCAGAGACATATAGGGGAATGATTTGTATCTAACTGTCCTCTTGACATCTTCACTTGGACATCTCAAAAGCTCTCAGAGCCCATGCCTCTCAGCCAGGATGGCTAGAACAGCTGGGGACTGGCTGGAGACTGTTTATGTCCGTGGTGTCTCTTCAGCAGGGTGTCAGGGATTTTTACAAGGGGGCTGGCTTCCAAGAGGGCAAAAGAGTGGAAGCTGCAAGCTTTTCAAAGCATGGACTGAGAAGTCCTAAGTCCATATCACTTTTATTTTTCTGATCAAAGCAAGTCATATGGCTGGGCAAGCCCAAGGCCATCCAGAATCAAGGAGAAGGGAAATAGACTCCATCTCTTGAGGAGAGGTGTGGCAGGTGTAACAAAGAATGAGAAGGATAGTTGGTAGCCCTCTCTGGAGACAGAAGTGCCACAAAACTGGTGAGCAGCAGAGTTGAGGCTCCAGTCCATGCCTGTCTAGTGCCAACTGCACACCACCGCACCACTGATCAGATCATGGACTTCTCAAGCTTTGGATTTGGACCACTGAATAACTCTTGAAATCATCCAGTGGTCCAAATCCATCATTGTCTTAACCTGGGTTTTCTTAGAAGCAGGACTTGAGGCCCAATTCGAGTATAAGTGGTTTATTTGAAAGGTGACCCCAGGAAGCCCTGATAGGGAAGAATTATGACAGGGATGGAGGGATGGAAACCATTAAAGAATGCCAATGAGAAGGTTATGTTGTAGGCACCTGGACCTCAGTCTTGCTGGGATTCTGGGAGGTGGTCCAGAACACACCTGAGGGGCCAGGAAGCTGGGGTGTTTATTCTTCCGCTTCCCACTCTGGGGCCAAGATCCCATCCTAGACCCATAGAAATTCTGTTTGAGCTGATAACTCCTTTTCAGGCTTGTTCAGGATACCTTCATTCATTGGCTCCCAGTTACGGAGGCTTCTTAGTGTTATGGCCCCTGGGCTGGAGAGGCTGTATTGCACCATGGAGTCACATGCAACAACCCGGTCAGGCTCTTTAGCTGCTAATAAAACTCCAGACTCTCCCAGAGCCAAACGTATTTCCTCTGCTTGGATCTCTGGGCTGTCCCTGTGTCTAAAAACCCAACAGTGTCTTCTGGCTGCAAGAGCTGGAATTAGAAATTGTGATAGACTGTTAATTTGTAGCTGTTGAAGAATTATGCCTCCCAGTATTTCTGTTCTTGTGTAGTCTTCTTCCACATAGACTTGAGCCTGGCCATGTGATTTGCTTTAGCCGATGGGACATTAGCAAATGTGATGCAGGCAGAGGCTCGATAAGTGCTTGCACGTTGGGCCTTTTCTTCTTGCTCCCCAGCCACCATACTGTGAGGAAGTCCAGGCCATCCTGCTGGAAAGAGAGATCATATGAAGAAAATACACGGTGAGAGAGATAAGCCACAGGGATGAGCCCTGAGCCATCAGACATGCGATCTGTATCTTCCAACCTAGCCCAGTCACCAGTCAAATGCAGTGAAGAGACAATACATGAACTGCAATACAGAGCCATACAGAAGAACTGCCCAGCTGGGTCTTGTCTGCATTTCTGACCTTCAGAATCTCCAGCAAACTAGATGGTTCTTGTGTGAGGCCACTGTGTTTTCTAGAAATAGATAACTGAAACAGCACTGCGGGCCTTGCTACCCATATGCATCTTTGTAGCTTCTGCTTCCTAAGTTTACTGACACCACACTTCTTTCCTCTGTAGGTTGAGAAAGTGCTTATTGAAAGATACTCAACACCCAGTTTGAGGAAGTAGGGAATTAGGACAATGAGGGCTGAGTGCTGCCTCTTTTGTTCTGGGCAAGATGGGAGTGGTAGAGAGGTAATTGCATGCGTTTGATGGTTCTACCCAGCAGAGATGCCCACCGATGCCACTGAAATTCTCAACAAGGAGTGTGGTGAGTTCTCTGCCTCACTGTGGGGTTCTGACTTCTCACTTGAAAGCAAGAATTGAATGCTTAGCTCTAGGCATGGCCTAGGAAGGCCACAGGAGCTCTGAGTAATAGGCCAGCTTAAGATCCCTTTACCAACTGGTGAGAGCTGGAAGACCTGCCTCATCAGGGGGCTCGATTGGACCCAGGTGCTGCTGACAATCTTGTCTTGGCTGCTAAAAATCAGCTGAGAAGACACAGATACAGTTGAAATCCCAGGGCTATATAAAAACAAAAGCAGAAAACAGTATTAGGGACTAATCATCCTGTAGAGTTTCTCAGTAAGTTCCATTGCTATTTGTGTCCAAAAAGCATCACTGAGTGAAAATGTCACGTCTGAGCACTGAGTTTTGCATCCAGTGGTGAATGCGTACCCAAACTACAGGGGAAAATTTTTAATTCCCATAAAAATATGCAAAGTTACTAATTAAAAATTTTCCCCATCCGCATTAAGATCACCAAGTGAGTAAATCTCACAAGCTGATGATTGTACCCAGTTCAGATTTTATTAATAAAATCTAATTTGTCTTCCCAGTTTTATGGATTAGATTCCCTAGTTATGTTATTTATTCCTACCACCTTTTCTTCTTGAATCACAAAATAAATGTCAATTTCAGAAGTTAGATGGTGAATATTCATCTCTCTCCCTAGAATATTGTGGGTGGGAGGCTTTTTTTCCTGATTTAGAAGGGGAAAAAAATCACAATTTAAATATGAAGTACGCATAAAAGAATTGAAAAGGTATTATAAAATGTTCTTTTTTTATTCTCTTTTTATCTCCATTCCCTACTTTCATTATTCTCCTCCCTGTAGAAGACCATTCTAATATATTTAATTAGTATTGTTTTGTTTCTATGTCTTCCTGTAAATGTGCACTGTTGTTTTGTGGGCATGTATTTAAAATTGTTGTTACTAGTATTGTTACAGATCCCATTGTTTCTTCCTTTTTAAAAAATTCAGCGCTGTGTTTCTAAGATCTATCTATGTTGCTATATGAACCTGATCTACTGTTTGTAAGTGCTGTAGGGTACTCCAGGAAGTTCATTCTCCACATTTCACCTATTAATTCTGCCGGGGATGGACACTCTAATGGCTTCCAACCCTGGCCACATTAAGAAACATTATACTGAACATCCTTGTTCGTGTTCCCTAACAAGCCCAATAAAATAAATGTCCATGTATTTATTCATGGATCATAGTGTAGGTTCACACGCCTTTATGTGGTACCAAAAAATCCAGTAAACACACTGATTTATAAAGCTGAATTTAGATTTCTTAAATTGTGTCTCCATTGTCATAATGAAAATGTCCAAACAGCTCAAAGAGTTAACATTGTGACTTTGAAAGTGCAGATAATAATTTTAGGAAAAAATAATCTCCAAATTAATCAGTACATACCCTGAGAGGGAAAAAAATGTTAAAAAACCGAATGTGTTGTATTCATTCAAAATAAACATGCATTCACAGTAAAAATTTCCTAAGGTTTGTACAATTACAGTGCATTTTCCCAGTTGAGCAATATTATGATTTGTTGGAGGGGGCTACAAAGCCACTTAGCAAATGGATCACATGTGCCCACATTTGCTAGTACATGGTCTGTTCACACAGCCTGCTTCTAAAACAGCAGCGTTCTTCCTTTTCTTTTCAGTTTTAGCTCCTACTTGAAAAAGTCAGATACAACTATAGACATAGGGTGGCTCTTAACCTGCCTTCTTTCTCCATGGGAGGTTACAATTTTATGCAGTGAATCGCTCTTGCTTGTCAAAATGTCCAACAGATTCAAAAGAAGTATTTTCCAATGTATTCTCTTATTCTTTTTCCGGGATCTGACATTCTTGGTTCATATTGCCATTTGCATCTGACAGCTCCCTGTTAAGCTCCCAGCTCAAACTAGAGACCTGCTTGCTTGGGAGTCTGGCCATTCCATGGTCATCTCAGCAAAGTCTTTCCCCTTAAGTTTAGCAGGTCTTTATTTCTTTTGTGACCTAGCTCCAGCAGTCTCAAAGGATTCAAATGGGGCAACAGACTTTCATATTTTCAATCTCTCTCTTCAAATGACTCCTTCTCCAGTCTCCATTTTGACATGTAAGCCTCCATTTTGACTCTTGCCATTATAGATGTAGGAAAAAGGAGTTTTTCCAGAGATTCCTGAGCCCTCCCAAATTGTTGGGAGAGTGAATCATCTGAGCTTTGGTTTGGCCAACCCTCTGCGCCTCAGTGTGCACATGGGGAGAGTTTTCCTGGAGCTAGCTAAGCCCCCAGCACAACAAGGACCATCTGGGTACACTTGGATCAGTTTCTCAGGCCTTACCCCTCATATCCTTCCTGCTAAATCTGAAACCTTGAAACATTTCCCCCTTTCTTCCATCTCTTATGCTTTAGAATAGCTCTCCCCAATTCATATAGAAGCTTCCTTTAAAAAATATGTGCAACAATAGCTGGAAAATTTTTAGAGATGGTTAACAAAGAAAGGGAGCTTTGCCAACCAGATGTGAAAGTGCCTTGGGCTATGGTAACTGATACAGTTTAAGACTGCCACATGAATTGATACATAGGTGGAAAAGAGGAGAAAATCTCAACAAAGACCAAGAAACTAGAAGGATTCAGCATATGGAGATGACAGCATCTCAAATCAGTGATGAAATATTGTGTGATACAATATACAATGTTGGGAGTACTGGTTAATCATTTAGGGAAAAAAAGAATTAGATCCCTACCTCACACCAGATAGGTGAAACATCTAAATGTTAAGAAAAGAAGAATGAGAGAGAAGTCATCAGTATATTAGAGAATATTGGTGAATATATATACAACCTCAGAATGAGAAAAGCCTTCTAAAAGCACAGGAACAGAGGCAAAAAGCCATACAAGAATATCAATAGATTTCACTAAAAACAAAAGCTAGGCACTTCTATATCTATAAACCCATCATAATAAAGACTTAAAGGTAAAATAAAATGGGGCAAAATGTAGCATAGATGGCAAATTATTAATATAATTAGTATATTAAGCCTTGCCACCAACCAATAAGCATAAAGTTGAGACCGATGTTGAGCCCTATGCTAAGGCATTATTGCTCAAGGAAGGCTGCCAGCTACTTGACTACAGGTTAATTACATCAGACTCTTCTTCTAATGGGGCAGCAATTTGTTCATTTTAGATTTTTACCTCCTGTAGATATGAGTTTGCCTTCTCTATCTATAGTGTTTCTGCCAACACTCCTATCTGTGGACAGACAGAACTGGTATGGTATTCTGAATAACATGGCCCCAGCTTGAAGGACCTATTTTATGGAAAAGGGAGGGCTGACAATGGCACACTGCAAAGGGTTCCCTTGGTATACCCATCAGGTGGAAGGAGCAAGCCCAATGCAACAATGACACGACCTGTTGGCTTAGCTAAGGGACTGGCTCTGGGACAACAATCTGCAGGGTTGGCATGCTGAGCTCCAGGATGCCATATGCACACTGAACTGGTGAGCAAACTGTGTCACCAGAAGCTAGAATACACAGGTCTGGCAAACGAAAGGGGAAGCAAGTTTGGTCCCCTTCACTATTGCTCCCAGTGACACTTAGGAAAGCTGTATTTCCTTGTCCTGAACGCTTAGATTCTGTTGTATTAGGGGTCCTATTTCCCAAGTGGGGAATGCTTCTATCAGGAATTCCTTTCACTTGGAAGCTATGACTGTCATCTAGTTGGTCACTTTGGCTCCTTATGCCCATGGTCCAGGAGGCAAAGTAAGTTATAGTGGATTCTTAGAATAGATTCTCCCAGAGGCAGGTCCTGGAATCAGGATTTGAGTGCAAATAGTTTATTTGGAAGACGATTGCAGGAAATACCAGAAGGGGAGTAGAGAAGTAAGACGGATTGAAGAAGGAAGCCAACATAAGATTGCTCTTGAGGAAAGAGGCACTCAACTCTGCTGAGGACATCTGGGAGAAATGTGGAACATGCCTTAGAGTTGTCTCACCAGAAAGGCAGAGAAACTGGGGTATTTATACACTAATTTCTGCTGTTCCCAGAAGCTTCAACTTCAGGGCACCCTGTCCTGCACTGAGTGGCAGCTCGGCATGCTCTGAAGGCTGGAGAAAGCCCGCAGTCAGGGAGCAGTGGTGTTCACAGCAGGAAGCTGCTGAGTGCCCAACCACAGCAAATACTTAAATGATATGGGTGGGCTCCGTGTTGGAGCTTGATTTTCAGTACAGTCATCCCTCCAGCTTTTCAAGATAAGGGCCTTTTTAAATGCCTCATGGACCCCTCTGGCTTTTACACTGTGCCCTGAGTTGATATCTGGCTGGCCCGTGGTTGTTATTTTCTTTCTTCATCGTTCCTATGGCCATTAAAAACAGCTAGTCAGTGCCATAATCCTTATGATCACCATCATCCCCTGATTTTTCCAGATGTCAGAACTATTGTTTAAGCCTTTACATCTCCTTCCCCTATGCCCCTCCAAACCCACTGCACATGAGCGATGCTGCAGCATGGCAGGGGTGATGACCACTGCACTTACCACCAGAATTTCAATTCTTCTTGCCTTCTGGCCAGTGAGACATTCAATTCCAGAATCCCAGCCTGATGATCTGCTTCCTGGGGCCACTTCCAGTACCAAATATCTTAGTTTAGGTTCCCCTTGAAGCAGACTCTGAACTAGACTTTCTGGATGAGTAGTTTGTTAGGGAGTGAAACACCAGTAGGGGCATGAGAGAGTGGGATAAGGCAGGGAAGGAAGCCCATGTGGTGCAAGGGGTGGACTGTATACAATGCCCATTGTGTATCTTCATATCCTTTCAGCCTCACTTTCTATCCCACTGTCCTTGTGGTTGCCAGTTCCACATAGGCTTTGACCAGCTTCATGGAGGGGCAGCATGATGTCTCCTTTTTTCAGGCCTGTGCCAGTGCCTTTCACTTCCTGCCCCAAGCATACCAAACCCCAGGAACCAGCTTTCAACTCACACATGTGCAACCTGGATGTTCAAGCCAAGTTCAATCCTATGATCAGTGGATGGGAGTAGGGGGCAGAACCAATGGGTACATGCTTTTTCTTAAGGAGCAGGTCACCACTGTGGGTAACTGGGGCTCAGTCCTGCTAAGGATCTCCAAAAGACCATGTGGACATGCCTCAGAGTTGTCCCAGTCCCATCAGAGGAGCCACATAGCTGGGGTATTTATCTACCAACTCCTAGTCATCATTAGTTGAGACTGTCCCCAGAGTGTGCCCTTCTCAGTACCTCTGACCTGCTCTGAGGGCAGGCTGAGTGTGTTCCCACAGCCAGATGGAGGCTTCTGCAAGGAGTCTCTAGAGCTTGAGGTACGTAGCTCATGTGCACGTGACAGTGATTGTCAAGGGGATATGAATGGAGCACTGACAGCTTTAACTTGAGGGGTGGGGCATGTAATTTACCCTAATGACCACAAGGTGCTGGGGCAGTGCTATACAATGGGGTCAGAAAGGAGCAGGTCTGGAGCCCAGAGGATATACTGGAGTTTTATGGCATTTCCATGCCTGGTGATCATGGTGAGTGGGCTGTTTCGGCAACCACAATCCCACAACCGGCAAGGTGATTAAGGGCTCACACCCTTCAGTGTAAAAGAACTGGGTCACCTTGCCCAGTGAGCAACAGAGATCAGCATGCTGGCAAAGGAAACTAAAATATTTCGTCCCAAAATATGCTTTGGCGTATTTTGAGATGGCTGTTCAGAGGGTCTACAAACAGAAGGTGTCTTTTGTAGGGGGAGATTTGCATCTGTAGAAAATCTGCACTGATGCTGCCAGGCATTTTCTGAAGCTTCCCTTTGTCTGGATCTAGGAAAGATGAACTGAGTCTGACACCTTTAAAGAAACATTTACCATCTATTCTCTCTGAGGGCTGCTACCTTTGAGATTTCATCTACATAACAAGATTACCTTTGCCAGCGAGGCCTCCTCTTCTCTCTCTCCCATAACCTGTTTTGCCACTATAACCTGATTTACCACCAAACTTGTGTTGCCATGGTCCCAGCCCCTATTCTTTCTATAGCCTTAAGATGGTATATAAACTTATGAATCCCACTGGGGAGTTGGAATAATTACTCTGTGGTTCTCCCCTGTCTGCACATTAATTCATTTGTATGCCTTTTCTCCAATTAATCTGCCTTTTGTCAGTTGACTCTTCAGCAAACCTTCAGAGGACAAACTGGAAGTTTTCCCTTGTCTCCTACACTGGCTGTGGGTGAGGCAAAGCTAGGGTGAGTGGTAGAGGAGAAGGATAATGCTTACTTATGGCTTCGGGGCCAGCTGCATTCTGTCTTTGAAGATATTATGGCTGACCATCACCTTGACCACCACCTTGAAGGGAACACTATATGCACTGACCTTGATGAAGGACATCTGTAGAACTGAGTGGTGCAAGGGGTGGACTGTATATAATGCCCATTGTGTATCTTCATATTCTTTCAGCCTCACTTTCTATCCCACTGTCCTCGTGGTGGCCAGTTCCACATAGGCTTTAACCAGCTTCATGTGGGGGCAGCATGATGTCTCCTTTTTTCAGGCCTGTGCCAGTACCTCTCACTTCCTGCCCCAAGCATGCAGAATCCCAGGAACCTTCTTGCAACTCACACATGTGCAACCTGGATGTTCAGGCCAAGTTCAATCCTATGACCAGTGGATGGGAGTTGGGGGCAGAACCAATGGATACATGGTTTTTCTTTTCTTGTCTTTTCTTGTCTTTTCTTTTCTTTTCTTTTCTTGTCAGCAGCAAACCCTGGGGTCTTTACTAACATTGTGGGGGCATTTAAATGTCTTTGGTTCTTCATTAGCAACAAGTTAGTAACCCAAGAATGTAAAAATCCCATTTCTCCACATCCAGCTGATCAATATGCACTCAGCAGATACATGCTTTTTCTTTTATCTCTGGGGAAGGCAGTTCTGAATACATTTCCTTTGCCTCCTCAGAAGCCATGGGATTGAGCATTGTTGTCCACAGAGGTGGCCAACTTGTGAACATATCCTTGGATCACCTTTTCCTTCTTGAGTGTCTTACTCCCCCTGTTCCTCACTTCTGCTTCTTGGGATTACTTTTCGAATAGATTGACTTCATGCAAGCTTTGGGGGAGTTTAGACTAAGGTACTTAAGTTCTCATGTGTTTATGGAATTAAGCTTCTGTGAGGTCACTTCAGTGTCACTTCCTTTTATTCCCTGTAAATCTGATTGCTGAAGTTCTATAATATCAAAAATCAACACCTTTCTGAACTTCTCCCCAGACCTCAGGGAGGCTGGTGCTGTCTGCTTTGAGGATCTATCACTTTTTACCTTTACTTCATCTGCATGTGGTTTCCTCAATGTCATTGCTGTTGAGGGGTGATCCTCTGGCCAGGGAACATAGTACTAGTTTATTGTTGGGACATAACTCTGCATGGGACTGTCATGTTTCTGCATGCCTTACAAATAGAGGCCTTTGTTCCAGACTACTTCTTTCAATGGTGTATATATCCAAATAGTCACAGAAGATAGAGATAGTATCTCCCTCTGGAGCAAAGGGCAGGCTTGCTTACTGCCCATTAGAAAATATTTAAGTTCCCTAACTTCAGTGTTCCTCTCTTGAAATGCAACTCACTGAGTATGCAGGTGTCACCTGGCCCTCTTTACATTATCCTGTGGGACAAAAAAATCTGCTGATACTCTGACTGTTGTTATTACAGTGAGTCACACAGTCCTTTTTCTCTGACCCAAGAGTCTTGTGTCTTCTGCCAGCATCCATGAAGCTGGCAGCTTAACTCATCAGCTTGTAAAAGTGATAAAACCTCAGACTCTTCACAGTTATCGATATGTACTATTTTAGTCTTTGCTGAAATTCTAAAGCCACTTTGTCAAGCTATGTTCTTCCCTCAGCCTATGTTATTGCAATAATTCATTCAACAATCATTCAACATTTTTTTTTTTGAGGACTTTCTATGTACCCAGTGCTATTCTTGGGCCTGGAGATACAGTAGTAAATGAAATAGACAAACATCCTCACCCTCCTGGGCCTTACATCCTAGTGAAGCTTTAATCTGTATCATCAGCTTCCTCTCCTTGTTTTCTCTTTCTCTTTCTAGATAACTTGGACCTAAATTCACTGATGACACTTATTCCATTCCCTCCTCTAACCCTGAGACCAAACACTTCCTCTTCCTGTGAAACTGATTTCC
This sequence comes from Symphalangus syndactylus, assembly GCF_028878055.3. Classification (NCBI taxonomy): domain Eukaryota; kingdom Metazoa; phylum Chordata; class Mammalia; order Primates; family Hylobatidae; genus Symphalangus; species Symphalangus syndactylus. The sequence goes on along the minus strand of NC_072427.2, from coordinate 26,684,705 downwards.
TTGAATTTCTGCTCAGATCAATACTGCCAACTCATCATACTTTGAGACGAAAAACCTAGATTCTGCTCCTGACACTGCCACCAACTCTATGGCCTTGAACATGTTGCTTTTGTTTTTATAAGCCTTCACTTCCTCATCTGTAAAATGCGTACAGTGATGTCTATCTTGCTGCTATTGGAGGGATTAGAGGGGATCACGTGTATAAAATCCCTAGATTTTCATGCAGCACACAGTGACTGCTCAGTTGCCCTCCCTGATCCCAGCCCTAGCCCAATCCCCAGTGAGGATTGGTTGGAAAAGAGAAACCCAAGCACCTCTAATTTCCCATGTTCCCCTGATTTCTGACTCATGGCTGCTCAGACCTCATGTTGGGTCTGTGCCCTACTTTCACACCCTGATTTCCATACAGTAAGCTCAGCCTATTTCTGCCCATGATATGGCACAAAAACTAAAAACTCCACACGAAGAACATGGCTTCCTGCACCCAAACATGTCTTCCTGCACCCAAATCCAGACAATTCATCACCAACTAGATTAGAATAACACTAACTTTTGCTACCATAGCAACTGCTGTTGGTTGTGCAATCACAGACTTTGGAAGCTACTTAAAAATGTGCAAGGCCGGGAGCGGTGGCTCACACCTGTAATCCCAGCACTTTGGGAGGCCGAGGCGGGTGGATCACGAGGTCAGGAGATCATAGCCATCCTGGCTAACACAGTGAAACCCTGTCTCTACTAAAAATACAAAAAGAAATTAGTCAGGCATGGTGGCGGGCGCCTGTAGTCCCAGCTACTCAGGAGGCTGAGGTGGGAGAATGGCGTGAACTCGGGAGGCGGAACTTAGTTAAAAGAACCATTTTAAAAAACCATTTTAAAGTTTTGCAATGGTTCCCTCATGCCCATAAAAAAGCAAATAGAAATTAAAAATAAGTGGCTTAATTCTTCCTGTCAAAAATAAGGGAAGAGACTTCCTCTTCCCTTTTTCTCAGAGCATTTGCTTTAGAAAACTTGTAAGTTATTTCTCTGTCTCTTTGATATATATGTAAACCTTTTAAAAAGTGAAATAACCCTATGGCCAGCTTTCCAACCCAGAGATCTAGGAACATCCTTTTTAAGGACTTAAGAACCATTGCTTTGAATTGTAACGATCAAGGAAGATAGGGCCCTTATCTACCAGTTTCTGTGGGAAGGTAAGAGCCTCCAAGTTGTAAAACTACCTCCTGTCAAAAAGATAAAAAGAAGTTAATTTTCCCTTTGGGTAAAGCCATTTAGCTAACATAGGGGGTCACCCAAATTATCAAGTGAATTTGAGATGAATTATGTGCGACACATGATACTATCGAGTTCTTCTACTTGAGGACTAGTTATTGTTCATCTTGAGAACATGTATGCAGTGTGCTGTATCTGCTTGGCCAAATAAAAGGATGAGAGTTCTTTCTATCTTTGCTGTCTCTCTGTGAATTGCCTGAGACATGCATCACATTCTGGTTTAATGCTCATTCAGTAATAAAAGTGTTTTCTTTCTCTTCCTCTACCTTTGTGGAGAGGTTTTCTGGGTTGCGAGGAGATTTTGTTTTAATTGTATTTCCCTAACATCCACCAGAACCAGATATTTTGAAACAGCACTTACAGAGGTTATCATAATTAATTTGTGGAAAAAGCTGGAGGAAAGTACACTGGGGAATTATAGAAGGAGAAGGAAACTATATCCAACTTCCCTCCGTTTCCTATCACCAAAGAAGGTGGTGGAGACCTCATTCAGAATGAGCCCTGGAAGTGGTCTTCTAACATTAGCCTTGGGACACGCTGGAATTCTTTACCAGATAATGCCATAGAATCATTGTCTTTGTCTTGTCAGAAAAAAAATCACTGGATATTTGCAGACTCAATTCTGTGCTAGACCTAAGGCTGTAATTCTGTGGTGCATCACCCAGGTTAGGGAGCACCTTGGCGTCTGTCACAATCCCAGGGGGCAGGGGCGCCATTCACATTGTAGCTTGTGTGGGTGACACCCCTAGAGTTGTGCAGTGCCAGTGGCGCCTCTGTATATTATGGCCCTAACGCTATGCCCCCAAAAGAGCTTATTTCAGAAAACTGGTGTTCAGTTTACCTATAAACACCTTCTGCTCCTGCCTGAAAATATCTGGGGATAAGTCCAGGCAGAAGGCTCTTGAATATCCTAAAAATTGTTTCTGCTTCTTCATGTCTTCTGCCGAATCGGAGCTAGCTATGGAAGTAGAAGGAGGCTTGAGCTGATTTTGTTCCTTAGTAGCTGGGTGACCATGAATAAGTTATTTTTAAACGTTATATACCCTTGTCTATTCATCTAGGAACTGGTGACAGCACATATATCATAGGATCGGCAGAGATGTTTCTACATGACTGTTTTCTTGTCATTCAAATTGCATCTCAGAGAGGCTTTCCTTGAACATGCAAAATGAAGTAGCTCCCAGCCACTTGCTGCTTAATCCCTCTATTTTAATTCTTTGCATTTTTTTTATCATCAGCTGACATTTCTTTCCTTCCCTCCTTTCCTTTCTTCTTTCCCTTCATCCATTCCTCCCTTCTCTTCCCTACTCTTCCCTTCCCCTCCCTCCCTCCCTCCTTCCCTTCCTTCCTTCCTTCCTTCCTTCCTTCCTTCCTTCCTTCCTTCCTTCCTTCCTTCCTTCTTTCCTTCCCTCCAACTTCCTAACTTCCTTCCTTTTCTCAATCTCCTCCATTAGAATGCAAGATCCATAAGTGCTTGGGACATAGCCTTCAACAGAGGAGGCTAGTACACTTGTTTAGTTCATTCTTTGGCTGGGATTTGGTACTATCATCTCGAAGTTTTGAAAGAGACTTTCGTGTTTGTTTCTATCCTTGCAAAGTGCAGCTTCCTGCCTGACCTTAACACCCCTCAGATACTTCAGATGAAGCCTTTTCACATCGAGCTTTTGGCCCATCCTGTCTTTTATAAACAAAGAATTGAGTTATGTCTCTGAAAAACAATCTGACCGAATAGAGTCTCATGTTTCAAGTTTCCCAAGTTTCCCATTTTTCAAGTGTCTCCTGGTGGGATCATCCTTCCTCTGTCTTTGGGAAGCATGATCATGTGTGTGACACTGGAGGGCCCACACCTCTGCAGGGAACCAGGGACTCAAGCCAAAGAGGCCCTTGCCTGAAGGATATAGTGAGAACCAAACTGCCCGTTGCTATTGTCATTCAGACAGAAGGCAGAGAAGGGGATTCCAGAAGCAGGGGTCAGACTGAATTCTGCTGAAATTTAACTGGAACTAAAGTGAGCACCAGGATCAAGGTAATGTAATGTAAAAACAACTCTAGCCAGAGCCACAGGCATTTGACAGCTCCTCAGCACACAATAAATACCAGCAGAAATATGATGCACCTGGGCCGATAGCAGAGGCAGGCCCAGACACCCAGTTACAGAACTGCCTGCCCAAAGAATGAGCAGAGGGTGCAGAGGTGTTGCGGGCATGAAGGATCACATTCCAAATTCATCCCTGAGCAGAAGCCTGTTGTCAGAAACTCCCAGTAGGGAGCAAAAGGACTTCACAAAGCTGTAATACTGTGGGGAATTTTAAATATTAACATTTCCTAAACTAGCCTTTCTTCTGAGACATGAAGTGTGTTTCAAAACCATATGGCAGGAGCACACTCAATGTATAATAAAATCCTTGGTTTTGGTAATCATGATGAAGCTGTTGCAGTGTTAAATGATGCCACTTGATGGATTGTGAACACGAAAGTGCCACAGTCAACAAGAGCTGGGAGTTTAATATTTTTAACAATCTCTGAAGGCCTGAGAAAGAAAGAATGAAGCAAAATGCCAACAGGTGCTCTTGGCCAGCTTACAGCTTGCCCAAGAAAGTAGAAGGAATGACGGGGACAACGAGGAGGAGGAATGGAATAAAGAAAAGAAAATAACGTGCAGAGGGAGTAGAATAGAATCTAGTTTTTCTTTTGGTAAGTCATTATACTGATAACAGGCAACTTCAAAGTCAAGACTTGGGTTTCTTTTTTTTTTTTTTTTTTGAGATGGAGTTTTGCTCTTGTTGCCCAGGCTAGAGGGCTGGAGTGCAGTGGCGCAATCTTGGTTCACTGCAACCTCTGTCTCCCAGGTTCAAGTGATTCTTCTGCCTCAGCCTCCCAAGTAGCTGGGATTACAGGTGCCTGCCACCACACCCAGCTAATTTTTTTTTTTTTTTTGTATTTTTAGTGGAGGCAGGGTTTCACCATGTTGACCAGGCTGGTCTTGAACTCCTGACCTCAGATGATCCACCTGCCTGTGCCTCCCAAAGTTTTGGAATTACAGGCGTGAGCCACCATGCCCGGCGGAAGACTTAGGTTTTTGGTGGAGCAGAGATACTCAGCTTGGAGGAAATGGCCGCCGGTTAGAGCGCCACCTCCTGGTCTAATCTCCTGCTGGAGCAGAAGGTGCAAACACCAAGTGTGTAGGGAGCCGAGGAAGGCAGGAAACGGGCTGTGAGAGAGATGGCCTCGGCTTCCCCGGGCGAACAGTTTTATCTGCGGTGATGGACTCTCCATTCCTCAGCCCCGTAAACACACACCCAAAAGTATGTCCTACAGGAAAAAAGAAATACACTGGAGGGCTCTCTCTAAAGAAATGGCATGGTCCTGAGCCGGAACATCCTACCTGGGTATTTGGGAGTCACCCTGCTAGACCCATCAGCTGGTTCCCTGCTTGTCGCCCTAAGCAAACGAGGCCATCTGCATGCACAGATCTCTCTCTGCTGTCTTGTTGTCTCACTCTTGCACATGCAGGGAAATCAAGAATCACTAAACATTTGAAGAAATCCTCCAGCATGAAAGACAGAGACTAAGGGAACTGAAAAAAGACCCTAAAAATAGATTAATTTGGGGGAACAAAAGGGAACTTACAACATAAAGCACCTCTAATTACTATCCACAGAAATTCTAGAAGATATATTCATTAACCAGCAAGAGGATGCTGTGAAAAAGTAGCAATTAGGGGCAAGAAAGTGCTTAGATGTTGAGAATGACATTGCCAAAGAAAGTTCAAAAGAAGAGTTGGAAGACAAATGTGAAGAAATATCTTTGGAAGTGAATGAAAATACAATAAATAGAAAAGATATAAGAAATAAAAAAAGAGTCACAGATAATCCATTAAGGAGGGTCAACATCTAAATAATTGGAAGCCCAGAAAGCTAGAATAGGGAAAACAGAGGGAAAGAAATTATGTAAATATATAAAAAGGGTGATTGTCCTGACAGGCACAAATCTTTTGATTAACAGGGTACACCAAGTGCAGAGAATAAGGAATGAAAAAGACCATCGCCTGGCCTTTTGCTGTGAAATGTCAGGTCACCAAGAAGAGGCTAAAAGACTCCAGAGATAACGTAGGTCATCTCTAGAACAAAGGTCAATTAGCAATGGTTTTCTCATCTGCAGAACTGGATGCTAGATTGTAATAGAGCAATGTCTTCAAAGTTTTAAGAAAAAAATTATTTAAAAAATAAAAAATTTATGAATCCGTTAAAAGATAATAAACCCATTATATGTTAACATAAATAACATTTATTTATTAGTATTTTTTTTAGAGACAGGATCTTGCTCCATTGTCAGGCTAGAGTGCGGTGGTGTGATCACAGCTCACTGCAGCCTTGACCTCTTGGAATCAGGTGATCCTTCCATCTCAGCCTCCTGAGTAGCTGGGATTACAGGCCTGTGCCACCACATCCAGCTAAGTTTTAAATTTTCATTTTATGGAGACAGGGTCTTTCTGTGCTGACCAGCCTGGTTTTGAGCTCTTGGTCTCAAGCAATCCTCCCACCTTGGCCTCCCAAAGTGCTGAAATTACAGACGTGAGCCACCATGCCTGGCCATAAATAACATTTTTGGCAACCTTTTAAATGTTTGGCTTAGGAAAAGACAGCTGGAGTCCCATATCTGCTTCTGCATCAAGCTGTTGTGATTTGTTGTTGTTGTCAAGGGAAAAATTAGTAACCTAGAGTTCTATACCCAGCCAAACTGAAATTAGAAGGAAGGAGTACTTTGTTTCCAGACATGCTGGAACTCTGAAATGTTACCTCCCACATTCACTTTTCTGGGGAAGCTGTTTGAAACTGTGCTGCAAAGTAAAAGAGTAAACCAAGGAAAATGAAGATGTGGGATTCAGGAAACTGAGGAATCAACTCTGAAAATCAGTGAGGAGAACTAGAGGGACTTGCGTGCAGGCCAAACAATCCTTGAAAGGGGTCCTTGGGGGATAAAAGGGACTTAAGAAAATAGGTGATATTATGGACTATGGGGGAAAAAATGGAGATGCTGATAATAGAAATAGAACATAATTATAAACTTCAGGAAAAGTAAATAGCTATGCAAGAAAGAAGGAGTAGTAATCCTACACTACTTGGCTCTGCAGTGAAGGATTGTTTCATAATCACAATCACGCAAACACTGCTTATTGAATTCTGGCATTTAGTTTTAACCTCTAGACAAGGCAAAGACAACTTAATTTTCATTACAGAACAGAATGCAAATTTTATCAGTGTTAAAAATGCAATGGTAAGAGTTCAGCTGACAGAAATAGAAATATAGAAGGAAGGAGAAATAGCTGAAGGGAAGCCAGGATTATGAGCTTCTCATCTTGGAAAGGGGAAACTGACGGAACAAAAAATACTGTGTTAGTTTATTGTTCATGTTGACAAAAGTAACCAAAAAAGGAGCTCTACCTAGTGCTATAATTGTATTGGGACACTGGGGAAGGTTGGAGGGAAGGGAACAGTTTTAGATAGCGACATTCTCATCCAATACAGCAAAAAGTCAATCTTGCAATAAATTGATAAATTAAGAAATAGTGGTGGAAGCCTCTTATTTTGTGGTAGGGATGTAGATGCCGTATTAGCTAAATATGGAGGTGGGAAGAGGAAAGACAGCAGATTACTGTTTTTATTAGCTGGGTGTTTTAAAATTAATTAACATAAAATAAAAATAAAGAAATAGATTTGTGCAGCCCAGGCCACCAGTATACATTATCAAATCCACTTAGTTCATCATTGTCTTGTGTCTGTGATACTGAGAGGTAGGAATCAGAATCTGGCCTGTTCTTTTTCAACCTACATATCAAATGTGGATCCAAATGCTCCAGGAGAGTCTTCAGGGATCATGGTATGCAAATGAAGACCCACTGTTTTTCAAATAACATGGTTCTTTCATATTGAATCCTATCTCTGTAGGAGGATTGACAAATGTTCTCTATTATCAACCATGACTTAATATACTTTCAGTGGAGGGCTATGGAGGGTGCTGGTAGTCAGGGGTGGGATGGGATAGAAGACAACGTGCCCTTTTACAGCAGCCTTAGTGGTGACCCTAACTCCTAGAGAGACTCCTAGAAAAGTCTTGATCTGTCACCTGCCACCATCCTGGTGCATTTTGGGGAATGCATTAGAAGATCAGTCCAGATACTAAAGAAAAAAATCAGTTCATCAGAACAAGCATGGGAATCAAAACTGATATTTGGTTGCAGCTTCTGACATTCAGAAGGAGAAAAAGGCACAAAGAAGGCAGCCATTAAGAGACTTCATCTAACCAGAAGAGGCAGTTCCTAAGTCAGGTGACTGATAACAACGAAGACAAACAACTAGGTGTGCCAGATATACACAGGAGGCCCAGTAGTGGCGAATGATGAGGTAAGTTTCATAATTATCTGCCTGGAAGAGATGTCTCATTATCACCTTTTAGAGAGCGTGAATCCATGTAAGCCAAATTTGTTCATTATGTAGCTTTCTCAACAATGGTTTATTTAGGGCCAACTTAATAAGAGTTTGGGAAAGAAGGTAGAGAAAGATTTCATTGTTCCAATTATATTTCTCCATGTGATAGTCTGTAGGCTTCTGGGGGTTGCTGTTTACAACTCCTAAATGTATGGAATTTTGGCAATTATCCAATTCAAATGTTTGAATGTAGATTTCATGGCTGAAAAATCTAGTTTGACGATTGAAATGGGCATTGACCACATTTTATGGATGTTTAGAATTTTTTGAGCCACACTGCTACATTCAGAGAACATCTACCCTTACAAGTCTGATCTTCCTTAAGGGAGAACCTTGAAAACTTTCTCTAGCTTTCCTGGTGTCTAGGATGTAGGGATATGACCTCATCTCTACTAATCAGTCTTACCTACTTGAGATGTTAATTTGAATGACAGTAACATGAAGAGGAGGCTCTGGGTGGAATCATGTTGCTAATGTGGCTGCTGCTGAGGTTTCTGGCTTTCAGGGATGGAGCGTCTGTGTATTAGTCCATTTTCATATGACTATAAATAATGCCTGAGACTCAGTAATTTATAAAGGAAAGAGGTTTAATTGATTCACAGTTCTGCATGGCTGGGGAGGCCTCAGGAAAATTACAATCATAGTGGAAAGTGAAGGGGAAGCAAGGCACATCTTACATTGTGGCAGGAGAGAAAGAGAGAGAGAGAGAGAGTGAGAGCAAGGAAGTGCCACACTTAAACCATCAGCTCTCATGAGAACTCCATCACTATCATGAGAATAGCATGGGGGAAACCACCCAATCACCTCCCACCAGGTCCCTCCTCAACAGGTGGAGATTACAATTCAGATTACAATTTGATATGAAATTTGAGTGGGGATACAGCCAAATCATGTCAATCTGCAGGGTGGAGTGGAACCAGGGGGACAGTGGTGGTAGAAGAAGTGAAGGAGGGCTTACAGTAGGAAAGTTCTATGGTGTGGTTTTGGTCATTGATTTGTAAATCTTAGACTCAAGCCTCAGCTTTTCCAACAGTTTAGGGAGCAATGCACTCTCCTTTAATGAACCAATTTTCTGTGTCATCAGCTAGACTTGGTCTTTGTTGCTTGCAGCCCAGAATTCTAATCAATGCAGTGATCTGTGCTAATAAAAATAACCAGATAACTCCCAGACTGCTTTGTCAAATGAAAATATAACCATCCAAAAGAAGGATGGTTAATTTATGTACTCACAAACTTATTTATTTTGTACAGACACTGCTATACGATTAAGAGTGGGGAAATTGTTCTACAGACATGAATGAGTTTCAACTCCAGCTTTAAAGACAGCACCCCAAAAGTTTGATAGATTGACATTTCATTTGGTTTTCAAACAAAGCTAACTTGGCTAGCTAACTTTGACTCTGAATTATAGTGGCAAAAATGCCTGACAATATAGTTATGATTGTGCCTATCAGTCATCTTATATTATTCAAAAAGTCGATCTTTATTCCCCACTGAACTTCTGGAGAGTGGGTGGGTTTTTTCTGCTTGCATGTGATTATAACAGAACTAAGGTTTGGATAGCTTAGAAAATGTTTTCATTGTGTTATTTTCAAGTGCACTTAAATCAGGTTGTTCATAAATAATTTTAGAGGAAATTCAGATTCAATGTGAAAATGCACCAAAATTTTATTTACCAAAAGTCAATTCAGTCCAAATTTTCTGAGAAGATTATTTCTGAATGACAGAAATGACAATAGAGGTGTTCAGCTTCAAAGACTATAACTTAGCAGGATTTCTCTTGCGGGTATTTCAGCTCGAAGGAGATACCAGAAAACAATTTTCAGGTATAAGACCAGAATTTTAAAGGAGTTAGATGGCCTAATCTAACTAAACTGGCAAATTTGATCTGTGATTACTCAAACCAAAAGGCAACCCCCAGACCCCCTTAATTATGCCACCAGAAAATAGAATTCTAAGGCAGTGTATCCTCTAGAAGGGGAATCCCTCCCCAAACCTATCTAATACATGGGCATGTAGAACATTAATCAAGGGAGATTTCCTCAGTGTGCAGAATTTGGGGCACCCATAGTGTATTAGTCTGTTCTCATGCTGCTGATAAAGACATACCTGAGACTGGGTAATTTATAAAGGAAAAGAGGTTTAATGGAAGTGCAATTCCACATGGCTAGGGAGGCCTCACAGTCATGGCAGAAGGCAAAAGACATGTGTTACATGGTGGCAGGGAAGAGAGAACTTGTGCAGGGAAGAGAGAACTTGTGCAGGGAAAGCCCCCTTATAAAACCATCAGACCGGCCGGGCGCGGTGGCTCACGCTTGTAATCCCAGCACTTTGGGAGGCCGAGGCAGGCGGATCATGAGGTCAGGAGATCGAGACCACGGTGAAACCCTGTCTCTACTAAAAATACAAAAAAAATTAGCCGGGCGTGGTGGCGGGCGCCTGTAGTCCCAGCTACTCGGAGAGGCTGAGGCAGGAGAATGGTGTGAACCCGGGAGGCGGAGCTTGCAGTGAGCCGAGATTGCGCCACTGCACTCCAGCCTGGGTGAGAGAGCGAGACTCTGTCTCAAAAAAAAAAAAATAAAAATAAAAATAAATAAATAAATAAATAAATAAATAAAAAATAAAAAATAAAACCATCAGACCTCATGAGACTTATTTGTTATCATGAGAATGGCACGAGAAAGACCCACCCCAGTTATTCAGTTATCTCCCACACGGTCCCTCCCATGACATGTGGGAATTGTGAGAGCTACAATTCAAGATGAGATTTGGGTGGGGACACAGCCAAACCATATCATTCCACCTCGGCCCCTCCCATATCTCATGTCCTCACATTTCAAGCCAATCATGTCTTCCCAACAGTCCCACAAAGTCTTAACTCATTTCAGCATTAACTCAAAAGTCCACAGTCCAAAGCCTCATCTGAGACAAGGCAAGTTACTTCTGCCTATGAACCTGTAAAATAAAAGGCAAGTTAGTTACTTTCTAGATACAATGGGGGTACAGGCATTGGGTAAATATATCCGTTCCAAATGGAGAAATTGGCCAAAACGAAGGGGCTAAAGGCCTCATGCAAGTTCAAAATCTAGCTGGCTGTCAAATTTTAAAGCTCCAAAATGTCTCCATGAGGCATGTTGACTCCATGTCTCATATCCAGGTCACACTGATGCAAGAGATAGGATTCCATGGGCAGCTCCACGCCTGTGGCTTTGCAGGCTACAGTCTCCCTCCCAGCTGCTTTCATGGGCTGGTATTGAGTGTCTGCAACTTTTCCAGGTGCATGGTGCAAGCTGTTGGTGGATCTACCATTCTGGGGTCTGGAGGAGAGTAGCCCTCTTCTCATAGGTCCACTAGGCAGTGTCCCAGTGGGAACTCTGTGTGGGGTCTTAAAACCCACATTTCTCTTCTGCACTGCCCTTAGCAGAGGTTGTCCATGAGGGCCCCACCCCTGGATCAAACTTCTGCCTGGACATCCAGGCATTTCCATATATCCTCTGAAATCTAGGTGGAGGTTGGAGGTTTCCAAACCTCAATTCTTGACTTCTGTGCACCCACGGTCTCAACACCATGTGGAAGCTGCCAAGGCTTGGGGCTCACACCCTCTGAAGCCACAGCCTAAGCTGTACCTTGGCCCCTTTTAGCCATAGACACAGGACACCAAGTCCCTAGGCTGCACACAGCAGGGGGGCCCTAGGCCCAGCCTATGAAACCATTTTTTCCTCCTCAGCCTCCAAGCCTGTGATGAGAGGGACTACCATAAAGGTCTTTAACATATGCTGGAGACATTTTCCCCATTATCTTGTCAATTAACATTTGGCTCCTCATTACTCATGCAAATTTCTGCAGCCAGCTTGAATGTTTCCTCAGAAAATGGGTTTTTCTTTTCTATTGCATTGTCAGGCTGCAAATTTTCCAAACCTTTATGTTCTGTTTCTCTTTTAAAACTGAATTCTTTTTAATATCACCCAAGCCACCTCTTGAGTGCTTTGCTGCTTAGAAATTTCTTTCGGCCGGGCGCGGTGGCTCACGCTTGTAATCTCAGCACTTTGGGAGGCTGAGGTGGGCGGATCACAAGGTCAGGAGATCGAGACCACAGTGAAACCCCATCTCTACTAAAAATACAAAAAAAATTAGCCAGGCGTGGTGGCGGGCGCCTGTAGTCCCAGCTACTTGGAGAGGCTGAGGCAGGAGAATGGCATGAACCCAGGAGGCGGAGCTTGCAGTGAGCTGAGATTGCGCCACTGCACTCCAGCCTGGGCAACAGAGCGAGACTCCGTCTCAAAAAAAAAAAAAAAAAAAAAGAAATTTCTTCCACCAGATAACCTAAATCATCTCCCTCAAGTTCAAAATTCCACAAATCTCTAGGGCAGGGACAAAACCAGTCTCTTTGCTAAAGCATAGCAAGAGTCACCTTTGCTTTAGTTCTCAACAAGTTCCTCATCTCCATCTGAGACCACCTCAGCCTAGATTTCATTGTTCATATCATTTTCAGCATTTTGGTCAAAACCATTCAATAAGTCTCTAGGAAGTTCCAAACTTTCCCACATTTTCTTGTCTTCTTCTGAGCCCTCCAAACTGTTCCAACCTCTTCCTGTTACCCAGTTCCAAATTTACTCCCACATTTTTGGGTATCTTAACAGCAGCACCCCACTCTACTGGTACCAGTTTACTGTATTAGTCTGTTCTCACACTTCTGATAAAGACATATCTGAGACTGGATAATTTATAAAGGAAAAGAGGTTTAATGGGCTTACAGTTCCATGTGGCTGGGCAGGCCTCACAATTATGGTGGAGGGCAAAAGGCATGTCTTACATGGCAACAGGAAAGAGAACTTGTGCAGGGAAACTCCCCCTTATAAAACCATCAGACCTCATGATTCACTGTCTTCACTATCACTCTTCACATATTCACTATCATGAGAACAGCATGGGAAAGAAACACCCCCATGATTCAATTACCTCCTACCAGGTCCCTCCCATGACATGTGGGAATTATTGGAGCTACAATTCAAAATGAGATTTGGCTGGGGATGCAGCGAAACCATATCACATAGTGACTGACCAAGGAATTCAACCCATGGCCAGATAGTGGAGTCTTTTTTATTCTTGTATAGTGGGATGTGGCTTACACTAATGATTTAAGACCACACTTACTCTTTTCTTATTTTCCATTTTCTCAACAAGGTTGTGTGTGTGTGTGTGTGTTTGTGTGTGTGCATGTGCATGCACTTGCACTTATAGCATCATCTATTTGCCATTGTATATTTGGTGTGCTTGGGGGTGGTTAAATGCATCATTTAGTCAGGGTGCATGCATGATCATTGGGAATACACAATACTCAGGGATTCTGGACTTGGAGATAGATACAGTAATTGGATGTAACTTTAGAGTTGTCTTCTGTTGACAAGTGTTTACATATTTTTGCTGTATGTAAGATAGTTGCATTGTGTTAGTGGGCATTTAGAAATTATATGCCAGGAAAGCAGTGTGTGTGCACATGTTAGGTATTCAAGGGGTGGAATGTAATAGACTGTTTGCTATCGTTTCTGACTATTCAACACACTTTTCCACATCCTTCCTCTGGCAAAAGTAACCCACTTTTTCTTTGGAAAACTATATCTGTCTGAAATTTTGTTGTTTTGATGCAGTTGTTAATTACAATGACTAATCTTACTTTGGCCATAGAAGTGGGGTGTGGGACCCAGGCCTGGACAGTCAAGAGTAACCAATGATCTGGACCACAGTGATTGTTTAAAGATGAGTATTTGGCCCAAATTGGGTTAGAGTTCTAACAGATTTTTCAGCTAATAGAGAAGGCTCACACTTTTCTACTGGGAATGCTAGGTTTGGACAATGTGAGACTGTAGCTGCCAGTGGCCAGATAGCCTGCCACATAGAGAGAACATACCTTACTAATATAACAGGTAGTCTTTGTTGAACACTTACTATATGTCAGGTGCTATTCTAAGTGTTGTATATGCTTTATCTCATTTAATCTGTGCAACAACTCTATAAGGTTTTTATTGTATCCCAATTTTACAAATGAGAACACTGAAACATACAGAGGTTAAGTAATAAATTGCTGACATTTATGGTGGAACAAGGATTCAGAGTCAGAGAGTCTGACTTTGTAGCTCAAGGTTTTCACTGTCTTGCCACACACTAGTAAGCTGAGCAAAGAGAAGTCAAATAGAAAGAAGGATAACTGAGACACGAGAGGGAGAAAAAACCCTGGCGATATGATTTGAGGAAGCCAAGACAAGCAGAACCAAAAGATGAAGAGAAACGAAGCAGTAAATCCAACTGTGCTGAAACCCAGCTGTACTCCAGGGCTTTGCAGGCACTGAATTCATGGTTTCCCTCTAGGACTTAATTGAGTCTTAGTTGGGTTTTTGTACTTGTAACAATAGAAATTTGAAGAAATACAACTATATATTATATTCTGTAGCATTGGGGTCTAATAGAATAAAATGTTTGACATCTGTGTAGTCCAATACAGTAGCCACAAGCCACATATGGCTATAAGATTATTAAAATATGCCTAATTTGATAGGGAACATAATTTTTAGTTTTATCTCATTTAAATTAATTAAAATGAATTTCAATAGTCACATATGGCTAGTGGGTACTGCATTAGAGACCACAGATCTAGAGGCCACAGCTAGAGCTATCCTCAGATTCTTATATTACTGTCTTTGTTTATTCAGGCTGCTAGAACAAAGTGCCATAGACTTGAGAGCTTAAACATTTGTTAATTGATACATAATAATCATACAAATTATGGAGTACATGTGAGATTTTTGATACATGCATAGAATGTGTAATGATCACATCAGGATATTTAGGATATCCATTACCTTGAACATTTGTCATTTATTTGTGTTGGGACATTTCAAATTTTCTCTTCTAGCTATTTTGAAATATACAATATATTGTTGTTAACTGTAGTCACCCCACTGTGCTATTGAACACTAAAACTTATTTTTTTCTATCTAACTGTATGTTTGGACCCATCAGCCAAACTCTCTTCATTCTCTTCTCACTTTCCAGCCTCTGGTAACTATCATTCTACTGTCTACCTCCATGAGATCAACTTTTTTTAGCTCCCATATATAGGAGAACATATGATATTTGTCTTTTTGTTCCTGGCTATTTTACTTAACATATTGACCTCCAGTTACATCCATGTTGCTGTGAATAACAGGATTTTATTCTTATTTATGGCTGAATAGTATTCCATTGTGTATATTCAACATTTTATCAATTTATCCATTGATGGACACTTAGGTTGATTCTATGTCTTGACTATTGTGAATAGTGCTCCAATAAATACTGGGGTGCTGGTATCTCTTTGATATACTGATTTCCTTTCCATTGGATAAATACCCAATAGTGGGATTGCTGGATCATATGGTAGTTCTATTTTTAGTTGTTTGAGATGCCTCCATACTGTTTTCCATAATGGCTGTACTAATTTACATTCCTGGCAGCAGTGTATAAGAGTTTCCTTTTCTCTGCATCCTCACCAACTTTGTGTTTTTTTTTCTTTTTTGATAATAGCCATCCTAACTGGGGTGAGATGATACCTCATTGTGATTTTGATTTGCATTCCCTGGTGACTAGTGATGTTGAACATTTTTTCATATACCTGTTGGCCATTTGTATGTCTTCTTTTGAGAAATATCTATTCAGATCATTTGCCCACTTTTTAATGAGACTATTTGTGGGTTATTACTTTTTGCTGTTATTGTTGAGTTGTTTAAATTTCTTGTAGATTCTGGATATTAGTCCCTTGTTGGGTGAATAGTTTTCAAATTATACAGGTTGTCTCTTCACTCTGTTGATTATTTCCATTGTTGTGGGCATCTTTTCAACAGCAGAAATTTATTTCTCACAGTTCTGGTGGATGGGAAGTCCAAGATCAAGTCAGTGACAGACTCAACGTCTGGTGAGGTCCTGTTTCCTGGTTCATACATAGTGCTTTCTCATTTCTTCACATGGAGGAAGGGTAAGGGGTCTCTCTGGGGCCTCTTCTGTAAGGGCAGTATTCCAAGTGCCCTTATAGAAGATCTGCCATTGTGAGCTAATCTTCCCCAAACCCCATCTCCTAATACCATCATCTTGGGGTGAGGATTCAACATATGATTTTTTTTTAACTTTAGGAAATTGTATTAGTTCGTTCTCACTCTGCTATGAAAGAATACCCAGACTGGGTAATTTATAACGGAAAGAGATATAATTGACTCACAGTTCCACATGGTTGGGGACGCCTCAGGAATCTTACAATCATGGTGGAAGGAGAAGCAAACACGTACTTTTTCACATGGCAGCAGGAGAGAGAAATGCAATGCCAGCAGGGGAAATGCTGGATGCTTATAAAACCATTGGATCTCATGAGAACTCACCCACTGTCATGGAAACCACATGGGGGATACCACCCCCATGATTCAATTACCTCCACCTGGTCTGGCCATTGACACATGGGGATTATTACAATTCAAGGTGAGATTTGAATGGGGACACAGAGCCAAACCATACCATTTCTCCCCTGGCCTCTCACAAATATCGTGTCCTCACATTTCAAAACACAATTGTGCCTTTTCAACCATCCCCCAAAGTCTTAATTCATTCCAGCATTAACCCAAAAGTCCACGTTCAAAGTCTCATCTGAGATAAGGCAAGTCTCTTCTGTTTATGAGCCTGTGAAATCAAAATCAAGTTAGCTACTACCTAGATACAATCGAGATACAAGCATTGGGTAAATACACTCATTTCAAATGGGAGAAATTGGCCAAAACATATGGGCTACAGGCCTCATGCAAGTCCCAAGTCCAATAAGGCAGTCATCAAACTTCAAAGTTTCAAAATGATCTCCTTTGATGCCATGTCTCACATCCAGGTCACGCTGATGCAAGAGATGGGCTTTGATGGCCTTGGGCAGCTCCACCTCTGTGGCTTTGCAGGGTTCAGCCCCCCTCCTGGCTGCTTTCATGGGCTGGCATTCAGTGCCTGTGGCTTTTCCAGGCACATGGTGCAAGCTGTCAGTGGATTTACCATTCTGAGGTCTGGAGTACAGTGGCCCCCTTCTCACAGCTCCACCAAGCAGTGCCCCAGTGGGGACTCTATGTGGGGGCTCCAACCCCACATTTCCCTTCCACACTGCCCTAGCAGAGATTTTCCATGAGGGCTCCGCCCCTGCAGCAAACTTCCGCATGGACATTCAGGCATTTCCACACATCCTCTGAAATCTAGGTGGAGGTTTCCAAACCTCAATTATTGACTTCTGTGCACCTGCAGGCCCAACACCATGTGTAAGCCATCAAAGCTTGGGTCTTGCACCCTCTGAAGCAACAGCCCAAGCTGTACCTTGGCTCCTTTAAGCCACAGCTGGAACTAAAGCAGCTGGGACACAGGGCACCATGTCCTGAGGATGCCCTGGGTGGGGTGGGGTGGTGGGGGAGGGTAGGTGGCCTGGGCCTAACCTCTGAAACCATTTTTTTCCCTCCTGGGCTTCTGGGCCTGCAATGGGAGGGGCTGCTGTGGAGGTCTCTGGCGTACCCTGGAGACATTTTCCCCATTGTCTTGGTGATTACCATTCAGTTCCTTGTTACTTATGCAAATTTCTGCAGCTGGCTTGAATTTCTCCCCAGAAAATGGGATTTTCTTTCCTATTGCATTGTTAGGCTGCAAATTTTCCAAACTCTTACATTCTGCTTCCTCTTGAATGCCTTGCTGCCTAGAAATTTCTTCCGCCAGATACCCTGAATCATCTCTCTCAAGTACAAAATTCCACAGATTTCTAGGGCAGGGCAAAATGACACCAGTCTCTTTGCTAAAACATAGCAAGAGTCACTTTTGCTCCAGTTCCCAATAAGTTCCTCATCTCCATCTGAGACCACCTCAGCCTGGACCTCATTGTCCATATCACTATCAGCATTTTGGTCAAAACCATTCAATAAGTCTCTGGGAAGTTCCAAACTTTCCCACATTTTCCTGTCTTCTTCTGAGCCCTCCAAACTGTTCCAACCTCTGTGTGTTACCCATTTCCAAAGTTGCATCCACATTTTCGGGTATCTTTATAGCAGCACCCCACTCTCTGCAGTACCAATTTACTGTATTAGTTTGTTTTCACACTGCTATGAAGAAATACTCAAGACTGGGTAATTTATAAGGGAAAGAGGTTTAATTGACTCGGTTCCGCAGGGCTGGGGAGGCCTCAGGAAACTTACAATCATGGTGGAAGGAGAAGCAAATACATCCTTCTTTATATGGAGGCAGCAAGGAGAAGTTATATATTATAAACATAATATATAATGAGATTAGTCAATCACTAGTTAAGATACACAAGACAAAAAGGGAGAAAACACAAATATATAAAATATAAAAAATTTGAAATGAGAATGGAAAAATAATCATAGAAACAAAGAAAATTAAGATTTAAGAAAATACTTATTTCTATGTAAAAAAATTTGAAGAAACTGGATTACTTTCTTGGAAAATACAAAGTTCCAAAATTAATTGTGTTACAGACAGAAGACCTAAATCTACCTGATGGATTGTTGTGGAGTAAAATGAGAAATTTGCCAAAGAGTTACCCCCTTCCTTTAAACAGCTATGTAGTATTTCATTCCAAATATATTTAATCATTTCCCTATTGCTGGGCTATTTTTGACTTTATAAGTCTTTTTTTTTTTTTTTTTAAATTGAATTCTGTATGACTATAGTTAACAATAATGTATTGTTTATTTCAAAATAGCTAGAAGAGAAGATTTTGAATGTTCTTACCAAAAAGAAATAATAGACATTTAAGATGACAGATTTGCTAACTACCCTGATTTAATGATTCACAATGTTTATAAGCATCACAACATCAAATTGTTTCCGATAAATATGTACAATTATTATGTCAATTAAAAGGGAAATGAAATTTAGAAAAAGAAAAAAATGAAATTCTATAAAATGTGAACGAAAACAGAGTTGCAAAACCCTTTAAATTGTATTAGAGGACTGCAAAAGAAACACTACAAGTTTTGCCTTAAACCAGTGTGATATGGATTTCAAATCCAGCAAAGCATAGAAAAGAATAATACCGATGAACTTCACTTATGATGATCAACACAAAATCCTAATAAAATAATAGTGAATGAAAACCAGTAGCATGCGAAAAGAAAGAGAAAGGCCTATAACCAAGTGGGGCTCATTCCAGGAGTTAAAGATGGTTCAATATTAGAAAATTTTTTTACACTTCATTTGCTATCATTCCTATTTTATTAAACATTATAAATGTTTAAAGGAATAATAATAAATCTGATAAAAATAAATGGAATGAAAAATAAATAGTGGAATAAAATAATACATGGAATAATAATAAATGGAATAAAATGGAATAATAAATGGAATAAAAATAAAATGTTTTATGTTTAGTAAAATATGAATTAGGGAAACTCATAACAAAACAGGTATTTTCTTAATAAAACAAGAATATATATATATATGTTGTACTGCTGTACAAAATTGTGCTTGTAGTCAAATATATATGTGTGTGTGTATATATACATACATATGTGTATATATGTATATATATGTATATATGTATATATATGTGTATATATGTATATATGTGTATATATATGTATATATATGTGTGTGTGTGTATATATATATATATATATATATTTATTTATTTATTTTTAGACAGGATCTCTCTCTCTCACCCAGGCTGTAGTTCAGTGGTGCAATTGCAGTCATAGCTCACTGCCCTCCTGGGATAAAGGGATTCTCCTGCCTAGGCCTTCCAAGTAGCTAGGACTACAGGCATGCACCACCACGCCTGGTTCAAAAAACATATCTTAAACCAAAAGTAAGCACTATTCTTCATGATGAAAACCTATTAATACTGTTAAAATCAGGAAGATAAGGATGCTCACTCTCACCATTGTTATCTGATAGTTTTTCTAGAGCACTAAACAATAAGAGAAAGAAATAAAGGTATAAAAATTGTAAGCCGAGAGTGAGAAGCAACCTAAATGTCCATCAATGAATGAATGGATAAAGAAGATGTGGTGTACATGTCATGTTATTTGGTCTTAAAAGAAGGAAATCCTGCCATATTCGACAACATGGGTGAGCCTGGAGGGCATTATGCTAAGTGAAACAAGCCAGTTGCAGAAGAGTAATACTGTATGATTCTACCTCTATGACATATCTAAAGTAGTCAACCATAGAAGCAGAAAGTAGAATGGTGAGTTTTGGGGAGAGGGAAATTGGGACTTGCTGTTCAATGGGCATAAAAAGTTTTGGTTATGTGGGATAAAAATGTTCTAGAGATCTCCTGTACAAAATTATGCTTGTAGTTAAATATACTTAACTGTACACATTTAGTAAGAGCGTTGATCTCATGTGTCTTTTTATTACAATACATTTTTTAAACAGAATAAAAATCATAAAGGAAAAGACAAAATTATTATTTCCAAATGCTGTGATTGTATAACTGGAAAACCCAACAAATCAACTGAAAAAACACTATTAGAAACAGTAAGAGAGGCCAGGCACAGTGGCTCATGCCTGTATTCCCAGCATTTTGAGAGGTCAAGGCAGGTGAATCACTTGAGGCCAGGAGTTTGAGAACAGCCTGGCCAATATAGCAAAACCCCATCTCTACTAAAAATTCAACAACAACAACAAAAATTAGCCAGGCATGGTGGCACGTGCCTGTAGTCCCAGCTACTTGGGCAGCTGAGGCACAAGAATTGCTTGAGCCTGGAAGGTGGAGGTGGTGGTGAGCTGAGATCTCACCACTGCACTCCAGCCTGAGTGACAGAGTGAAACTGTCTCAAACAAACAAACAAACAAAACAGTAAGAGAATTCAGGCTTCTGGTTTCCAAATCAATGTGCAACATTGATAATGTTCCTAAATAACACTTTACTAGTTAATACAATGGTATAGAAACATGTGAAAAGATATCCAATTTCATTCATATTTAATAAGATCAAATGAAAACAAGGACTCCTTTTCACTTATCAAGTTGATTAGGTTAAAAACTGACAGTATATAGAATTTAAAGTACAGGGAAACAGACATTCTTATAAAATGTTAATGAGACTGCAAAATTGGTGCAACTTCTTTGGTAGGCAATTAAACATTATCTAGCATCATAAAAAGTGCAGACACCCTTTGACTCAGAAACTTATTCAACAGATTACTTTCATGCACAGAAAGATATATATACAAGGGTGTTTATTGTAGCATAGTTTGAAACAGCAAAAGACTTGTACAATGGGAAATGTCCAGCAAAAGGGGAATGAGTAAATGCATTTGGAATAGACTCCTATATGGCTGTTAAAAGGAATGAAGTAAATCTATATGTGCAGATATGGAATGATCTCTGTTTTAGTCCCTTTGGGCCACTATAACAAAATATCTGAGATGGGGGAATTAATAAACAGTAGAAATTTATTGCTCATAGTTCCAGAGGCTGGAAGTCCAATATCAAGAGGCCAGCAAGTTCAGTGTCTGTTGAGGGCCTGTTCCTCATAGATGGTGCTTTGTCTGTGTCCTCATATGGCTGGAAAGGGGAAAGGGCTAACAAGCTCCCTCAGGACTCTTTTTTAAGGGCACTAGCCTCATTCATGAGGGCTCCACCCCATGACCCAATCACCTCCCGAAACCTTGCGTCTTAACACTGTCACCTTGGAGGTTAGGTTTCAACATCTAAACTTTGGGGCAGACACAAAGATTCAGACTCCACAATCCCCAGTATAGATATTATGAAAAAAGCCACAAGACATGGAGTAATGCCTGTAATATATTTCCATTCATGTCAGGAAAAAAGATGTATATTAACAATAATTTCTGAAAGGATAAAATAAAATAAGTGAAGACCTGTCAAAAGGTGTCCAGAAGCCCAGAGAGGAGGGAAGGCTTGCTGTTTCATGATGTTACCTTGGACGCGCATCACTTTTCTGGTTAAAAAGGCCAGTATAAGCATGTGAATGGATCCGATATTCATTATTCATTCACTCATTTATTCATACAGCATATATTGAGCCTCCTTGCCCTCCCCCTCCACACTTCTGTATCAGGTACCATGCTAGACCTGGAGGATACAGCAGAGAACAAGACATGCCTGTTCCAGTACCTTCCTTCATAAAAGTTTAGCGGTCTAGACCAGGGCTTTGCTACTCCAAGTGTGGTTTGCGGACCAGCAGCACCCGCATCACCTGAGAGCTTGCATGTCAGATTCTGCATTTTAACAAAGTCTCCAGGGGCTTCATTTGCACAGTGTGATTTGAAAACTCCCTTCTAGGGATCATCCTCAAATAACTCTACTCTCGCTGGTTCAGATATGGTTTCTTTCCTAGAAGAGAGAGAGAGCACAGCTTTAGCTAGCTGGGAACATGCTGAATATACTCACAGGAGCACTGGAGGGAAGGAGGTTAAGTACCTGCAGTCCAAATTGTGCTATAAGTTTACACAAATTTTTCTCCTGCTTTTTCTCTCAGGAGTTAACAACTAAATAGCTTTGCTGTGCTGTTGCTATAGCAACAGGGTTCAGTAGCGCTTTGACTGTTTCCTATTGCCAGAGCCTCGCGACTAGTCTCCCTGCCTCCAACCGAGCCTGTTTTCAGTTAATCAAAGTTGAAATCAAACACGTGGCGATTGGGACAATCACAGTCCCTGGATGATACAGCTGGTACAATAACCGCCTAACTTTGCCTGAATTTAGGACTGTTTAGGATTATGTGCAACTGATTCCTGAAATCAGAACGTAGTCACCCCTTGCCACGGAGCGAAAAATAACTTCTTTGACAGTTGTATATTTTTCAATTTCTAATTTCTGTAGTTTTTTTGCTATATAAATATAGTAAAAAATTAGGAAATGCAAATGAATGAAGAATATACAATCTAAGTTCACACATATTTGTTGTTTTTTGTGACTGCACCTTAAGCCACTGTTGGGTAAAATGGGATGGTGTGTGTGTGAATCACCTGGTGCTGAGCCCAGCACATAGTGGGTCTACAGGCATGAGCATTTCATCCTTCCTTCTCCAGGTGACAAGGTCTCGGGCATACACCTTCCCTTGCCATCCCCCAGTGACTGCTACCAAACCCAGGCATCAACATCTAATGTGGATCCACAGCATCTCTGGCATTCAGAAGCATTTTCATATAGGTGTTTCCTGTGTAGACACAAAGCGACAACTGTCTTTGTCCAAAGGACAGTGTATAGAAATGCAAGTACTAGGCACCCCATAAAGGGCAGCCCGGTTCCTGTTGACTGGTCGTGCCTCAATTCTTCAGGGGCCTCCTCTGTAGCTACTTCTTCTCTTCTGTTTATTTTGAAACAAATCCAGAGAATTTGGAGACAAGGAGATCACGTGGACCAGTTTCCTGACCTCTGATAAGGCTTATGCATTTTATGGATGTGATAACTGTGATCAGAAGAAGTTACATGAGGTCATACAGCAAATTGATGGCAAAGGAGAATTACTTCTCCTGGTTTATCCACTACAACATTATTTTTAAATTTAACGTTCTGTTGGGTTATAACATATTGCAGCGAAGTGTGCACATCTTACGTGTATAGCTCAGTGAAGCTTCTTATATGTGTACACCATGTAACCACCACCACCGTCAAGGCAGAACTTGGCTAGCGCCCCAGCAGGTTCCCTGATGCCCCTCCCAGTTAACATCTTCACCAAAGACAAGTGCTACCATCCTAGATTAGTTTCACCTACAATCTGTGGCGCTGAGGATCAGAGGATCAGCTACTGCTACTGCCATCTTACACATGAGCAATTTGTGACCTTCGTTAAGTAGCAAAGGCTACATAACAACAATAACATCTAATATGGATGGACTGCTACCTCTGTGCCAGGCCCTGTGCATGTGCTTATCTCATTTAATGCTCACAGCTCCGTGAGGCAAACACTGTTACCACCTGACAACTCTCTCCTCTCTCTCTCCCTTCATCTTTCTGTCTCCCCTCCTCTCTATCTTATCTATCTTTCTATCAGGATTTATCATAGAAGTTTGACCTTCACAATGTGGGGGCTGGTTAAGCAATCTCTGTGAGGCAGGTTCATTGCATCTAATGCGGAACCTTGAATTCCACAGGGCAGGCAGCTGGGAAGGAAGATAAATAAGCAGCAGAGAGCAAGAACCAGCTGGACCCCATGAGCACAAACTGGAACAAGGGGACCAACTCTCCTGTATTTCCAGGACTGAAGGGGTTTCCAGAGATTCAAGACTTTCAGTTTTAAAATTGGGAAAGACCCAGGCAAACTAGGGGGAGGTGGAAACCACGAGGACAGCCTGCGAGCCCACGTCAGTTCTTGCACCTCCAGCCTTGGCAGTTTGGGCATCCTTAGGGGAGGCTGGTGCCCTGTCATGGAGCTGAATACACAGGCCTCACTCAGAGGTTGAAGAGGCTGAACGGAGATCTCAGGGAAGGTAGAAAAGTCGCAGGCCCCACACCAAAGACGTAGGCCAGCAGGTAAGCGACAAGCTGTGTGAGCTACAAAACGGCTGCTGGCTTCACTTTCGCCCTGCAAAGCTGTTGCCCGAAGGTTTCCTGTGAGCCATCCTAGCCAGAAATACACAGGGAAGGGAATTCTGAAAAGTGGAGCTCAGCCTAGCCAACTGGACAGATTACGAAGCCACCCCTCCTTTACAGATGCGGAAACAGCCTCAGAGAGGCTAATTAACACACCCAAGCCCACACAGCTAGCAAGGGCCTCTAGCTGTAGAGTCTCATCCTAACCCAGGCTCTATTTCACACGCTCTGGGAGGTCAGTGATACCAACAGCTGGGCAAAGTTCGAGGACAAAGTTTAGGGCAGGTTCCCAGGAACAGAAGCAAGTGGAGTTGAGGCCATTGAAAGCAGGGGTCTGGTATTGCACTGGCCCAGCTGTATAATGTCCCGCAAGTTAGTGAACCTCTGCAGGCCTCAGTTTTCCACTATGTGAAATGAGTTCATCATAGTCCCTATCTCACAGGGGTTTTAGTGAGGTTGAAGGGAGATGACCCAAGGATTCAGAGAGCGCAGTTGCAACCTGTAATTCAAGAGCTGTGTAAAAGCTCTTAGGGCTGGATGACAGAGCAGGAGCTATCATTGCCTAACCCTAGGAGACTCCCCTCAGCTCCAAAGTACAGAGGAAGAGTAGGACAGAGACCCGAGGCCCCCCTGCGTAGAGTTAGTTGGGTCTAGGCTCAGCTCAGGCTGTGGAGTGAGGCATTAGGAGGGCTGCAGAGGCAGATACTGATGGAGTCAGTTGGGGGCGGGTGGGGGTCACCTGTCAGGCCTTTGAAACTGAGAGCTCCCTGAAGATTTCACCTGTACCCACTTCCCCCAGCTGAACAGCAGCCTTTCAGAGGAGGTGGGTAAGGTGTGCTTCCTGCCACCCTGGCAGCCCCGGGTGAGTCAGCGGGACTCCCAGGCCGCAGGACAGCCCAGGTGGAGTGGGAGGAATGAAGCAGCACCCTCGCAGCCTGCTTTGCCGCAGGCAGTGGGGGCAAATGCACCAGTTTCCCAGAGTTTGGTGCTAAATTTAGAACCCATCGTCCTAGTGAGCTCAGTCACTGTTTAGTCAGGAGCGAAATCCAGGGCTGATGAAACTCACCTGCCTGTCACTGCCTGGCTGGCATGTGCCACCGCCCAGGGAGGGTGGCATAGGAAGCTGACAGCATCCGAGTCTATGCCTCTGACCCTTGCCACTCCTGCTGTGCCCCCGAGGCCAGGCTGTGCAACCACCATGGCAGGTCCCTGACCCTGGCCCTTGGGACCAGAGAGCCTCACACGGTGCTGCTGCCTTGGACCTGCTGACTAGCCACGTTCTCCTAGCCAGGCTAAATCTCCAGCTGTTCTTCTGAAAGCTTCTGCTGCTTTCTGAATTTAACACTGGAAGAAATGGATTCAGCACCAAGGTTGTGAGGCCCCAGGGATCTTGCCTATTGGCTTTCAGGGATCAGTTATTTCCCAAGGCCAGGGCAGAGGGCTGGCTTAATGGAAGTCAGGCTTGGGGACTCAGTGAGTACTTATTGTGTGCCAAGACTTGTGTGAGGCCTGTAAATGCAGGAGCTGACAATCCACAGCAGTATTTTAAAACTGGGAATCCCCACCCCATCACGAAATCAATTTAGTGGATAGTGACCAGCATATAAGAAAATGAAACAAAATAGAGAAGATCAGAGGGACTGAAAGTAGAAAGGGTAGATATTATTTTCTGAAAATTTATGTGCGTAGGTGAGTACTAGATTGTAATATACAATGTATTTGTTAATAAAGGCCAAAGTCTAGAAGAGTTTAAGAAACACTGGCCCAGAGTGGGAGGGAAGTATCCCAACACAATGTAATTGTAGGTGTGGAAAGAGGAGAGACCTGGATTTAAATCCTGGATCCACTGCTAGCCATGTGATCCCGGTCTAGGCAGTATCTCTGTCTATTCTCACTGACTGCTTTTATTTTTAAGGATGATAATGCCTTCTACAAAGAGTTCTTAATGAAAGCTAGAGCTGAGGCATGCCCAGGTGCTAGCGCAGTGCCTGGTACCCTATCAGATGTTCAGGCCATGGAAACTATTTACGTTGTTATAAGCACTGCAAGAGACCTGGAGGCAAGGGAGGGATTAACTCCTGGGGGTCTGGCAGAGCCTTCACAGAAGAGCTGACCACTGCACTGAGGCTCAGACAATGCATAAGGGCATGTGAAGAAGAGTGGAGGGGATGGGGCAGTCTGGGAGGGGGAACCGTCATCTCTCAAGGTGGGGAATGCAAAAAGGTCTTTTTTCAGGGAGCAGCTGCGTGGTTGGGCTGGTGGGAGTGTAGAGTGAGTAGGAAGCGGGGCATGGCAGGCAATGGGCCTGGGTTATCATGTTGGGGCCCTTTGAAGGTGAAGGTCTTTGTATGACACACGGGAGAGATTGAGCACTGTCCTGGGGGTGCAGGGACTGCTATGGCTTGAGTGTGTCCCTCCCAAAATTCAGGTGTTAAAACTTAGTGGTCAATGTGATGATATCAAGAACTGGGGTCATTAAGAGGTGATTAGGCCATGAACCTTCCTGTCCTTGTGAATGGGATTGAGACCCTTATAAAAAAGGCTCCATGCAGCATTCATTCACTTGATCTTCTGCCTCCTGCCATGTGAGGATGCAACAAGAAGGCCTTTACCAAACACTAGATGCTGATGCCTTGATTTTGGGCTTCCCAGACTCCAGAACTGTGAGCGATAACTTTCTGTTCTTGTCTCAGGTATTCTGTTTTAGCAGCACAGAATGGACAAAGACAGGCACCCATGAGAGGAGGGGGGTAATCAGATTTGTCTTGGGGTTTAACTTCTTATTCTGTAATGCTTTTTTCCCCATAATTAGTTTTTTATTTTATTTTATTTTATTTTAGGTTCTGGAGTACATGTGCAGGATATGCAGGCTTTTTCCCATAATTAGTTTTTTTAAAAAAATCTCTCCACCTGAAAGTGCCTTCCAGTGTCTTAACTTCATGAGAGGTCCCCTCATTGGCTGGGCCATTAAATTCAGTCCTTTAGGGAGGAGACCTGGGTTTGCTTGGCATGGGCTATCTGAGCCCAGTAGTGAACTCACCATCACATCATTGGAGGAATGCAACCAGAAGCTAATATATCTCTGGGGGGATATGATGGAGAAGTAGTTAAGCACTGAAAGACATATGTGGAGCAAATGACTTTGGAGGGCCTGTCAGCTCCAGGTCTGATGCTGCTGCCTTATGTGGCAGGAGAGGGGAGTCCTAAGGGTGTCCCAGAAATAGTTTTTCTCTTCCCACATGGCAGGGTGAGGAGAGGAGGCCTGAGTGCCTGGGTCAGCTGCTGAAGAGTCCCTTAAATATGGTAGAGAAGGGGGCTCTGAGCTTTGAGCACAGGACATTCCCGGGCCTCTCTGCAGAGTTGCCAGAAGGAAGTCAGTGAAGGATTGTCTTCCCATGGGAGTGAGAGGCCCCATCCAAGGAGTCTGAGACCCCGTGAGTCACTGCATGGTGGCTGCACTGAAATGCTGACTGCATGACCTGGAGTTATTGAGCAACGAGCAGCCACGTGGAGAGGAAGAAAAGGGACTTTCAGTCCCACAGGCTTGGGTTTGAATCTGCTTCTTCATTCATGAGCCAAGTGGCCTCAGGCAATCCAAAACTCTCTGGGTCTGAGGTTACACATGTACCAAGTGGGAATTCACAACACTAATCTAGCAGGACTATAGCTCGGAGACATGTAACAGTCAATATATAGTAGCTATGATGATGATACTCATGACACATTAAGGTACATATTACTCTTTCTCTCTCTTTTTTTTTTTGAGACAAAGTCTCGAAGTCTCGCTCTTGTCCCCCAAGCTGGAGTGCAAATGGCGTGATCTTGGCTCACTGCAACTTCCGCCTCCCCGGTTCAGGTGATTCTCCTGCCTCAGCCTCCCGAATAGCTGGGATTACAGGCACCTGCCACCATGTCTGGCTTATTTTTGTATTTTTAGTAGAGACGGGTTTCACCATGTTGGTCAGGCTGGTCTCGAACTCCTGACCTCAGATGATCCATCCGCCTTGGCCTCCCAAAGTACTGGGATTACAGGCATGAGCCACCGGGCCCAGCCACATTCAGGTACATGTTACTCTTGTAAGTCTAGTATGAAATGCATAGGCCTGGAGCTACCCGAGGAACTTCTGTCACAAAAGTTTAATTACAAAGGGGCCTGGGAGAAAATCCGTGACTGATCTTCCAAGTGGGGACCTTGGGAATGACAGGTGTGGCCAGAGGAGACAGGAGGTCATGGTGGGTTCAACCAGATTGGCCTTGCTTGGAGGACCCCTAAGGGTGCTGGTCAAAAGAAGCTCTCATTTCTTAGTGTGGGGAAAACTCTGACCCAGGGTAGGAGACCCCAGTAGTAAGAGGGCTCCCAGGACAAAGATGGTGCTTTGGAGGGGATTGGCCAAAAATAACTTGGGGTGTCTAAAGACCCCTCCCCTCCCCAATCTCGGTAGGTGCTAGATGCCTGTCACCTTCACAGTGAGCATCTCCCATAGCCAACTGGAGGCTGGTGGTGGTGGGGAACACTGACAGCTCAGCAGCCCATGTGTGTTACTGGTTGTCTATATCTTTCCTTCACAATCCTCAGCACAACACACATTAGGTTTTGCATTTTTCTCAGTGTTGGCTCTTGCCTTGAGCTTTTTAACTGGACCTCTCCACCCTGATTCCTCAGAGGAGCAGGGGACAGGCAGGATTAGTTCAGAATGCAGCCTCAAAACCTGGAGTTGGGAAGCAGGAGGGGAAAGAGACAAGTCTGGGAACACATGTAGCCTCTTTATATTATTTCCTGCTGCCACTTTACTGCCAAATATGGTCCTTGGTATATAGGAATTGCACAAAAAATATCCATTAAGAAAAACATGTAAGCACAGAGAGTTGTTTCCTCAAAAATCATATCTGCAGTGAACAGACTCTAAGGTGTTCCCCAACAATCTCTACCTCCTGGTGTTTGCACTTTGTGTAATCCCTGTCCTTGAATATGAGTAGAAACTGCAACTTGCTTCCCATCAATGGAGTGTGGCAAAGGTGATGAGACCTCACTCTGTGATTACGTTTTGTCATGTTAAGACTTCATCTTAGCAGACAGGGGGAGAGATGCCCTTTTTGGGTTTGATGAAGTGAGCAGCCATGCTGGAGAATCCCACGTGGCAGAAAAGTGCAAGAAGCCTCTAGACTCTAAGAGAGGTGTCCTGTCAATAGCCAGCAAAGAGCCAGGACCCTCAGCCATGCAGCTGCATGGAAATGAATTCTGCCAACAGCCTGAATAACCTTGAATTGAATTCTTCCCCAATCAAACCTCCAGATGAGACTGCAGCCCAGCTGATACATTGATTGTACCCTTGAGAGACCCTGAGCACGTGACCCAGCTAAGCTGTGCCTGGACTTCTGAAACTGTGAAATGATAAATGTGTGTTGTTTTAAACTGCTAAGTTTGTGATAACTCATTATGAAGCATAGAGAACTAATACAATATCCATTTCTAACACTCTAAACAAGCACATGCTAATTAAAGTTTTTATCCTTTCAGTATGCTTTTCATTTCAATTTTGTTTTGTATCTAATTTATTCAGAGATAATAAATTCATATGGTACCAAAATTTAAAACTATGGAAGCATTTATAGTAAAAAGTCTTCTCTTGTTTTCCTGTTCCCAGTTCCTCAGTTTCCTTCCCCAGGGGCAACTTGTGTAACCAGTTTCTTGTTTATCCTTCTAGGGATGTTCTACACTTGTATGTGCAATTACCACTAAATAAGTATATTTATTTTGCATGAAGGGCACTATACTATGTATATACTGCACTTTGTTTTTCAGTTAATATTTCTTAAAGGTTGTTCTCTATCAGTCCAATCAAAGTTCTTGATTTTTAAGATGGGCATGTCATAATTTAATAACCAGTCTGCAATCAATAGACTTTTAGGTAGTGTTCAATGTTTTGTTTTTACAAACAATATTGTAACATACTTTGTACATTTGTAATATGGTACAAGTGCAAGTATTTCTAGACAAGAAATTTCTAGAAGTGGAATTTCAGGGTGAAAGGACATATAGCTTTGTAATAATGATAGATATTGCTTCTCTTCCATAAAATTCATAACAGTTCATTCTTCTGCCACAATGTATGAGAATCCCTATTTCTCTTACACTTTGCAAAGACAGGGTCAATCTTTTTGCTTCTTGATAAACTGTCAGGTGAAAAATGATTTATCAGTGCATTTAATTTGTGGTTGAGTATATTTTCATAGGTTCAACAAATATATGTATTTTCTTTTCTGAATTCTGTTCATTTCCTTTACCACTTTCTTATTTGTTGGTCTTTTTTCTTTTTTAAAGATTGATATGTAGAGCTCTTTATTATCTAATCATTTAATTAGATAGTTTAGATAATTAGAGCTAATTATCTATTAGGATAATTAGCCCTTTGTAATATTATTTGCAAATACTTTATTTTCCTAGATTGCATTTTGATTTTATTCATTATGGTCTTTGCAATGTTTATTTCTAAAAATTTAAATTTATTAGTCTTTTCCTTTTTTTATCTTCTCTTTCTCTGTTCTCTCTCCTTCCTCCTCTCTCCCCCCCTTCCTTCTTTCCTCTCTTCCCCTCTCTTCTCCCTACTTTCCTCTTTCCCCCTTCCTCCTCTCTCCCTCCTCGCTTCCTTCCCTTCCTTCCTTCCATCCTTCCTTCCTTCCTTCCTTCCTTCCTTCCTTGCTTCCTTTTCTCTCTCCCTCTCTTTCTCTTTCTCTTGCTCAGCTTCTGGGTTTAAGTACTATTTGAAAAGTCCTTCCCTAATCTGATATAATAATATAAACCTCCAATTATGATGCTTTAAAAATATCAGTTAAATAGAGTACAAGGAAGTTGATCCCTTTGAGACTGACCAATAAAAGGACTTCTGGTATGAACCACAGAGAAAGACGAAATTTCAACATTTCAAGCCAGAAAATGGAGGCAGATGCAGTTTCTCCTGGGCAAAGACTGAATGAATGCAGCAATTAAGGAGATCCCAACTCAGATTGGCCTGATCCCAGGTCTTGGTGCCCAGATTGTGTCCTAGCTCCAGGCTGTGTCACCCCAAGGGCCTGAGACCCATGCCAACAAACCAATTTCCCTCACCTGTAAAATGGGAATGCCATTACCTGTCCCACCTTGCCTGCCTTGCAAAAGTTGCTGCAAGGGACCAATGAGGCCGATGAGAATGGAAAAGCCTTGAAAACTGTCAAGTTTCGTACACATGCACATTGCCCTTCCCAGTGAGCCAGAGTAAATATGTCCAGCCCAATCAATACCATTGCCTACACCATCCTCAAAATTACCCTGGTTGGAAAAATCCAAGTCATCTTTTACCCCTTCTTCCCATATCCTCCATATCTAGGGAGTTGCCACAATTCACTGATTCTAATGCTAATATTTTTCTTGCGTCTGTCTTCTCTTTTCTACTTTCACCACCACTGCCATTGTTCTGCATCCATCTTTTCTTGGTTGGACCATTGCAGAAATGTCCTCAGTGTCTGTCTGCCACTGGTCCTTTGCTTTCCCCAATCTTCTGCTCCCAGGCCCAGGCCTGGGCCTGTCCTTGAAGAGGGACTGGCCATAACTGGTTGGAGCCAGTTAAGTATGAATATCTAGGCAGACCAGCTGATCATCTGTCTCCTCAGCAGCCAGCCCAGTTTAGTTCAGTATCAGGTGAATAGGACCCTGCTCTAGCCCAAGGCAGTGTGACTCTTTATTATTTTAAGCTAATCATGGGAGTTCCATTCCCCTTGCCAGTGACTGGCATAGGAATGGATGTGGGGTACAATTCTGGCCAAAGAGATGTGATGTGAAGACTATCAGGGGAATTCTGGGAAATATTTTTCCTGGTTTTTTTTTTTTTTTTCATTTTTTTAGAAATGGGGGTCTTGCTATGTTGCCCAGACTGACCTGAAACTTCTGGGCTCAAGTGATCCTCCTGCCTCAGCCTCCCAAGTAGCTGGGATGACAGGAATGAGCCACTGCACCCAGCATTCTGGGAAAGATTATCTGGCTCTGAAGTAATTTCATACTGCTGCTTCCTGTTGGTCTGCATGTGATGCCTGAAACTGGTGGACATTTTGAGACCATGAAGGGGAGATGAGGCTTCTTAACCTGATGATGGTAGAAAGGGCAAATGGAAAGAACCCTAATAATGCTGACCTGCGGAACTGATCAAACCTGGAATTGCCCTGCTCTGGGCTTCTTACAGGGCAGAATCAGTGTGTGGAATGCTGTGCTGGGTTTCTGTTACTTGCAGCTGTGAGTAGTCCTATAGCTGAAAATACTACTGCCACATCTATGGACATAACAGGGCATGCTGACTGGAGCAGAGCTGCCATGTGCATACATCTGGCATGGAAGACACCTTGTTCTCCAGGGATCTGGTTGCTTGTGTTAATATGTGTGAGGCTTTTATTTTGGTCTAGGGAAGGAGGGAGGTTTAGGGGTATATGCAAAGATGGGGAAATGAGGAGAATGGGAGAATGTCAGTGATTGTCCTTTCTTTCCCCCAAGACCGTTACCATTGGTCTGCCCTGAGGATCAATGTATTAGTCTGTTCTCATGCTGCTATAAAGAACTACCTGAGACTGGGTAATTTATGAAGAAAAGAGGTTTAATTGACTTACAGTTCTGCAGGCTGTACAGGAAGCATGGCTGGGGAGGTTGTAGGAAACTTACAATCATGGCGGGAGGCAAAGGAGAAGCAGGCGAGTCTCACATGGCTGAGCAGGAGGAAGAGAGAGAGCGAAGGGGGTAGTGACGTACACTTTCAAACAACCAGATCTCGTGAGAACTCTATCAGGAGACAGCACTAGGGGGATGGTGCCAAACAATTAGAAACCACCACCATGATCCAATCACCTCCCACCAGGCCCCTCCTCCAACAGTGGGGATTATAATTTGACAAGAGATTTGGGTGGAGACACAGAGACAAACCATGTGAATCAGCTTTGAGCCCTGATGGAGAGAGGTTTGGGCCAGGAGTCAGAAGAGTGGCATTCATAAAAATGTTGTGAGATCCTGAGTCCACATCACCTCAGGTCCCAGCAGACAGGGAAGAGTGGCAGCAGGGGATAGTTTAGGAGGCTGATGCAATGGCCCAAGTAAAGAGGAAGAAGGGTCCTGGTCCAGGAAGGTGGTATGGCATGGCGAAGAGTGACCAACAGCTTTCTTTGGGGGATGGATAAGGAGAGGAGAGCTCCCTAAAGGCCTCAGCAGTGAGAGTGATCACAGAATCTGGAGCCCCGGCCTGGCAATCTGGGACTGACACATCTTGGCGTGCCTGATGTCTCCTTGAAGATACCACTGCTGCTGGGGACAGAGTAGGTTGTGGGGAGAGGGTCACATGGGTAAGCAGGGACCAACAGATAGGAGAACAGGATGGAGCCTGGACTCCCATCCTTGGTTTGGAGGTGAACATGGGAACAAGTAACAGATATGGGGGATGAGCCTCAGGTATAAGCAGATTAAGAATTTCTGGTGGAAGCAGGAATTATGGTGGCTGCCTCTCCTGAATTTTGAATCCACCAGTGCTTGCCTATAGGAGTTGAGGTACCTTGTATGCTCACAGCTGGCCTGCCACAGAAAGAGGGCAGCCTTGGGATTTTGTGCACACACCAAGGGGACTCAGGCAACCAGCTGAGAAAGTCAAGAGATCTGCATCCTAACTACCACCTACAATTTCCTGGGGCTACACAAGGCCTTTTCACATTTGCTTCCTCCCTTCCCACACTGACAGGCATGTTCAGATGCAATCAGAGTCTGGCCCTGGTGTTGGTGACAGGTGGGCACCTGCAGCTGGGTTCTGTATTGCCATGGTAACAAGGTAGGGAAAACTGCCCCAGAGCTCAGGGGCCGATTAGACCTCAAGGCCAGCCCATTGTCGCCTGACACCATGTCTTCTGGGGCACTGCTGTGTGTAAGCGTCCAGGATGAGATGGGAATTTTCTGAGACAGAAAATTTAAGTGGATGGAAAATTAGATGCTCAACCAAAGATATTGTCCCCTTCCCCTCCCTATATATACTTGTCACTACCAGCTACAAATATACAGTTTCCTGTCTCCTTGTCAACTAGTAGCAGCTGCAAGAAAGGTGGTCCCTCTTCCTGCTGACATTCAAAGTTGTGTAGAATAAGACATGCTTATTTTGGAACATTACTTGGAGTGTTCTGAAAACTTACTGATAAGTGTTACCCAACATTGAACTTAAGGTGTCTTAGTCAGCTTAGACTGCTATAATAAAATACATACTACAGACCAGGTGGCTTAAATAACAGACATTTATTTCTCACTGTTCTGGAGGTGGGAAGGTCCAAGATCAAGGAGCTGGCTGATTTGGTTCCTGTTAAGGACTCTCTTCCTGGCTTGCTGATGGCTGCCTTCTTGCTGTGTGCTCCTATGGCCTTTCCTCTGTTCATGGAGAGGGAGAGAGCAAACACTCTGGTCTATTCTTAGAAGGGCACTAATTCCATCATGAGGGCCCACCCTCATGATCTCATCTGGCCTTAATTACCTCCCAAAGGCCCTATCTCCAAATATCATCACATTGGGAGTTCTGGCTTCAGCATATGAATTTTAAGAGGACACAAATATTCAGCCTATAACATGGGGTTTATACAGTTTGAAAGTGGCCCTTCAGCACTTATCAGGAAACATTTCTTATTTTATCCATTTATTTGTTCATTCATTCATTTAGCCATTTTTTATTTTGAGTGCCAGAGACTATTCAATGTCCTAGGATATAGCAGAGAACAAAACAGACAAAAAATTTCTGCTGCCATGAGGCAAGTAAGCAAGTAATTACATAATCAGTGGTGATAAGAGCAATTAAAAAGCATGAAGCAGGGAAGAATAAAAGGGCACTGAGGGGGACTTGCTCTTTCATATGGAGCAGTGAGGGAAGACTGAGGCATCTCAGCAGAGGTCTTATGGCGGCCATGATAAAGTGTCTTGCGAGACCTTCTACTACAGGGAGCATAACTGACAGACGGCCACGGCTTTTTCATTTTGAAATTCATTGCTGCTTTTGTATGAAGGCTACGTCTCCTGGGAGACTTGGGACTTCCTCATCAGCACACTTTAGCTCAGGGACTCCCTGAAGGTTTTGTCAAAACTTTCTTAGCCTGCCCAGCACTAGAGGAGGCTTCCACTCTACCTTCTCTCTTTTCTCCTTCCCTTGGGGTCAGACTTGCATCATGATCCCACTACAACCCCCGACTTCCTCTGCTCCATTCCTAATTCCTTTTGCAAGGCATTTCCCCTAATAAAAGCCTTACATGATTAATCCATTGCAGCATCTGCTTCTCAGAGGAAGGACTAATGCAGATTTGAAGGAAGTTAGAGAGTCAGGCATGTGGATTGGTGAGGGAAATGTATTCCAGGCTGAGGGAACAGAGACTGCGATGGTCTTAGGAAGAGCATGGCCGGTTTGTATTAGATCTGAGATTTGATTTTTACCCTATTCATATGCTAATAGGTTAGTGTGTAACTGTTTCATAGATTCTGGCAGAAGACATGAGACTCCTGGGTCAGAGACAAAGAACTCAGTACTTATAGCACAGCCACACATCCTGTTGGTCAAAATGAGTTAATAGGACAATCCAGGGTCAAGAGGAGGGGAAATGGACTCTTTCTCTTCATGGGGGAAGCAGCAAAGTCACATTGCAAAGAGGTATGGATATAATGGGGAGAAGAACTGCAGCCAGTTTTTCAAACCACCACAGGTAAGGACTGGAGCCAGGTGCCTCAGGAGCTTGAGGACAAAGAGGAAATTCACTGAGTGATCAAGCAAGGCTTATGGAAGACTTAAGTGTTTAGCCTTGCCAAATTCCTTTTTGTTGTTGTTGTTTTGAGACAGGGACTTGCTCTGCTAGGCTGGAATGCAAAGACATGATCATGGTTCACTGCTGCAGCCTCAACTTCCTGGACTCAAGCAATCCTCCCAACTCAGTCTCTTAAGTAGCTGGGAATACAGGCACATGCTACCATGCCAGGCTAATTTTTAAAATTATTTTTGGTAGTGATAGGGTCTCACTATGTTGCCTAGGCTGGTCCCGAACTCCTGAGCTCAAGTGCTAACCTCCCATCCTGCCGAGAGCCAGCTGCTGCCTCCCTGTGGGTCTCAGAGAGAACACAACCACCACCTCTCCTGATGGCCGGGGAGGCAAGGCTGAAACAGATCATGTGAGTCTTCCATTGTTCACATTCTGTTTGGTGACAGAGGGAGAGGGGAAGGCGGAGACAGGCCATGAATAACATGCTACGCCTGCCCTCACCTCCACTGTAATTACTCTCCTGCTCACCACAGACACTTGCCCTGCCACCGGGGTCCAGCCTGCCACTGAATCAGGAAAGCAGTTTGTTCATGCAGAACGTGTCACTGTTGGAAGTTTCTCTCTCATCATTAACTAATTTGCTGTGCTTTGCCACAGCCCTTGTTATCTATAACCATGGTAACAATGCAAAGAGCTGTACATGCATTTATTTTGGACTCTAAAAGCCCAAGCATGGTTTATTTCTGTCTCTTGGCTCCAGAGGAGCTGGGTGGGTCTGGAGGCAGGGGCTGGAGCTAGGGGACTGGCCCTTAGTCCTGAGCCCATCAAAGTGTGACTTCAAACACACAGCTTCTCTTCTGGGACCTCAGTTTCCCTAAGTGTAAGGTGAGGGGATTGGGGTCGATGGTCTTTGTGGAGCCTTCCAGTGATGTCTTTCTATTAGTTAAAGAGTCGTGTGTATTTAGGATCTAGAGGGAGAGTTCCCCAGCCCACCCCAGAGACTGTGAGCCGGCTGTGAACATGGGGATGTAGGCAGTGGTGTGTGGCTGCTGCATCTGGCAGTCCCTTCTTTCTGCTAATTTGGTGTCCTCACTATATAATTATACTGTGAAATTCCCTGACTGAAGATAATTTTTTAAAATATCTTTCCCTGACTCCCACTACTCATTGCCCAGATTCGTGAATGGGGTAAGTGGGTGTTTGCAGCTTTTGGCGGAGAACGAGGATGTTATGCAACCTGCCCTTCTCAGAATTTCCCAGCACCACCTCCACGCTGGGCCCCAGAAGGGAAGAATAGGGCTTTTCTGATTGGAAGGATGCAGATTTTGACTTCTCTCCATTTCCTCATCTGTGAAGTGGGGAGAAAATTATCTTTCATGTGGGGTAACATGAAGAGTGTGGGACCATGAACTGCTCCTCTGACCACAGGGAATGTGATGAAAATGTGGGCTTTCTCCCTCCTCCTGTGATCTTGGGCTGGTAACTTCACTCCTCTGAGCCTCGGTTTCCCCATTTACAAGTGGAGTCAATAAAAGCTATCTATCTTTCAGGAGTGTTGTGAGGGGGTTAAATAGGATACGAGCAAAAAATGCCCTGTGTTGTCGTTACTCAGCAATTGGTATTTATTATGACTGCCAGCAAAGGCATGATGTCCTGTTACACCCTGCAGGATCGTGTTATCTGGGCGTGTCTTCCAGCTGGCTGTGGGCTGCATTGCCAGTCCAGTAAGATATGGCCAGAGCTGACAACTAATGGACCTGTCAGCTCAATGCAGAGCACTTCTTGAAGCTCCCCAGAGGCAGGTGCTGATGCCACATCGATAAACCCTATTCCCCTGATGGGCGCCTGACATTTCCTGCCTGCATTCCCCTGTCTGCCTGGGTCAGTGGTCAGACTGAGTCACAGCCACTCCCTGCAGCCCTGGCTGCCCACTGACCCAGGGCACAGGGCAGGAGGCAGCTGTGCAGGGTCAGTCCACTGATAGAGTGCCCTTTCTATTTATATTTTAAAATATTATAATTTTTTCTTCTTATTTAACATGCTTATTATTCTTTCTTATATAAGGAAGATACTTAGAATGCCTTTGATCATTATTTGTCTATTGCATATGTCAACATGTGTTTATTTAAACAGAGATAAAGGCCTGGAAGGAACCACCAGGGAGTTAATAGTTGTTGCCAGTGGGGAGAGGAGTTGGGAGAGGGGTGAAGCATTCACTTCCTTATAGACTAAACAAAATGGTGGGATTAGCAAAGGTGCTTAATTTTGGTTTGAGTGAATGCTGCTCAGTATATTTTATGTTAAAAAATTTGTTTTTATATTTAAAAATTTTTAGAAAAGGTAAATAACATGGATTGCTATAGAATTAGACATAAAATCTCAAAATGTAAAGAGACAAATGATAAAAACACTTTTTAGCAGAAGAAACATCATCATATTTTGTTTGTTTGTTTAAATTGGGCTAATCTGTACTGGGCACCTATGCCCAGGGATTAATGTGTCTATTCAAACTCCCCATGGAGGTGAATGTTTTTCTTGTTTATTCTTCTCATTTCACAGATGAGATGGTACAGCCTCTGACCTGGGTTCTTTACACGAATCCTCTTAGTTCATGCACGTTTCAGTTCTGGAGGGGGGGGCATTCTTTTGTTATTGTACACTCTGCATAAGATTTGTACTGAGGCTCTGTGGACCTGCCTCCTTGCCAAGGCCAGGCTGAACGCAGGCTTCATGAAGAGTTAAGCACCTGCAATATCTGTAGCTCCCTTGGGGAAAGATGCTCTGCAACGCAGACCCCTGCGCTGGCCACCCCCATCCCTGTTCCAGAGAGAACGCGAAGACTGGTCTGGTGGGAGGCAATGCTTCCTGTTTCAGGGGATGATCTCACCTTGAACCTGAGGGAGGTCTAGCCGGTGTTGATTCATTTTAGCAGGGAGGGGCAAGGGGCCTCCAGAGCAGAGGGCCTTGCCTCTCCACCTGCGATTTTCAGCCTTCTCTTGGGTCAGCATCAGGGCATTTGTCTTTTAAGACTAAGGTGAGCAAATTTTAAAAGGAGAAATTGAAAGCCTGTTCTCTGGTTGTCTACATGCCTAGGAGGGGGCCAGAGAGGAACAGACAGCCATAGACTGTCATAGGTGGGTGAAAGTGTGTGGACATGCTGACTCGCTCTGGTGGGGTTTTGGCAAACGGTCTGAATCCAGGCTCTGCCACTAATTAGCTGTGTGACCTTGAGTAAGTTACCTAGCCTATATGAACCTCAGTTTCCTTATTTGCAAAGGAGGAATTCAGAACACCTTGCAGAATCCGAAGAGGGCTCCATTACATGAGATTGAGTACGCTGGATGCCCTCCAAAGTTAAAATTAATAGTAATGATTACAAGACAAATCACCAGCCATATGATAGGGAAACGGTCTGTGCAGGCCAGCTCAGGGCACGTGAGTGCTTAGGAATGCTGCTGCCCATGTGTGAGAGAAAAAACAGCACTCTCAGTTCCGTGTCGTTATAGGGGAGGCCACCAGGTGCTGTGGAGGCACCATGTGATCTGGCATCTGCTCCTGCCTCCGCTGCCTACCTGCAGGGTGACCTTGGGTGAGCCTTTCCCTTTCCCAGACTCCAGAGCTGAACTGGGCCAAAACCATGCTCCTTTTCAACCCCAAAGGAGGTGCTGACCCTGCAGGGTCCCCACATCCATGGTGTTACAAGGTCTTCCTCATCAGGCCCATCCCTGCTGACCCTTCTCTCCTTGTGCAGAACGAATGTTGTGTCCAGAGGGTTAGTCAGTGGTTGGCGGGGGGGCAGCTACCGCTACTCTTTCTCCCCCACTCCTTGAAGGGGCTGCCTGTGCACACCAGACTGCTGCATTTCTGAGCCAAACCTCTCATCCCATCGCCCTGCTTGTCACCTTGCTGGGCTCCCTGGCTGCCCCAGACTTGAGTCTTCCCTGGGATCACATTGACCTCAGATTCCCAGGTCCCGGGCCCATGTGCACCCTCACAGGCCTTAGAAGCCCGTTTCAGTTTGGATCATCATGCCTGGCTCTTCTGGGATTACATCTGGCTCTGAACACCAAAGTGCCCACCCTCTTCTGCCAGCCCTGTGCTGGGCTCCTGGGGACATCCCAGCAATTTCTTCTGGAGCAAGGCAGAGATGATTACGCTTCCCCTGACGCCACCCTGCACTGGCAGGTGGCCCCTCTCTAGGCACCGCCATGGAGTGGATCAGCTGTTCCCTTTCTAAAGATTAGTCTCCCCTGCCCCCACATCCCACTGGCTGTCCAGTGCTATGGGCTTTACATGCCTTTCCCCTAAGTTGCACCCTGACCCAGAGCCTGCAGTGCTGCACAGCACAGACGTGGCGACACAAGAATCCACTGGCCCCTCTCCTAGCCACTGTCCTTGGCTTGACTGCACTCCCCTTCGCTCCAGGCTGGCCTTAGTCACACAGATTAGCCCTCCACATGCATCCCTGCAGCTCTTCAGAATTGGGAGCCACCCTCCAGATCCAGCTCTGGTACCAAGAACATACTTCCAACTGTCTACTCCGCCAGTGTTTCTGCAGCTCCAGCTCATCCCCACCACATCAGGAGGTCAGCAGGAATGCGGGGTGGCTCAGAGGCCACATTTTCTGCTGGGGTTTGCATCCAAGCCCAGATGGCATCACACAGCCTGGAGGCCAGGACACGGGATGGGGATTAGGACTGCTTCTTAGGGTGTGCTGAGGGCAGCATGACTGGCTCAAAGGTGAGTCCTTACATACCCAATAAAAAGGATGTAAAAGCATCCCTTTGCTTGCTTCCCCACAAAGCTGCATTTGAGCATGTGGATGCTAAGTCCCAAGGTGGGCAGCACAGGGCAGTGGCAGGGACTGAGAGTTAGTGGTGAGAACGCAGTGTCATCAGGAGCCTGCGGGGAGTTTGTGGTGAGAACACAGTGTCATCAGCAGTAGAGAATGGACAAAGGTGTCCTGACTCCCTGTCCAGGGCTCTCCCATACCCTGGGCCTCTAGGTGTTTCTAAGTGACTGACAGCTGGCTCTATGAATTGGGTGTCTCTTCCTCAAGTCACCCAGGTGTGGCTGCTGGGAGATGCAGGCATTTAAACTCACTGAGCAGTCTTAGTGCCTGGCCTGGGTGGTTTCCTGTGACACCAGGTTGGACTGCTGGTGACTGTGCTGGGGCACACCTTTGCAGTGGGTTTAGCTGCCCCTTTTCAAAACTACAGGCTGCTCCAGGGCCAGCGATTGACATGAAAGAAGAAATGTAATGAGCTGGGTAATAGTGGAAATTAATAGTGGTAATTGATTGCTAAAAGCATGCAGAGACCATGGCAACGGTTGGATGACAAAGGTAGAAACCTTACTTCCTTTTGTAGGAAGTGCTCCAAAAGGCTCCAAGTCTCTGTAAACAACTTGCACAAGCTTTGTGAAGATGCAAGGAGCTGCAGGTCTCCAGTGGCTTTGGAGTCAGCCTTCAGTCTGAACACCACTCTACTTGCCACTTCTTTGCTGGGTCATCTTGGGCAACTTGCTGTAACTTTCCTGAGTCTGTGTCCTCATCTGTAAAATGGGGAGAAGTCCCAATTTACAGAGCTTGTGAAGAGCCAATGAAGTGACAGATGTGAGAAGGAGATGGACTTTGGAGCCAGCTCAAATTCTGGCATATCGCATATTAGCTGTGCGACCTTGGGGCAAGTCATCAACCACTCTGAGCTTCAATGCCATCCTCTGTAAAATAAGGATGATAATAACAGTTCCTATAATACATTATTATTATTGTGAGGATTAAATGAGATAATAAAGTGCTAAGCACATACAGCATATGGGACATTGCAACATTCAATATAATTTACCTATACAACACTCTATTATGAAATGTTTATAAGGTCCCAGCTCTGTCCATGATACTAGCAGCGATAGTGACATTTATGGAATGTTTCTCATGTGCTAGGTGCCTTTCTAAGCTCTTAATATGTATCAGCTCCTTTAATTCCCCTAACCACCCTATGAAGTAGATACCATAATCATCCCCGCTTTACAGATGAGGAGACTGAGGGCTAGCGTTTGGTGACCAAGTGAAGCCGAACTTGAAGAAATTATCTGGAAAAGCTAAACAAAGCAGGTAGCTTTTCTGGGGAGGTCTGGCCACCCAAAACTGTTTTGCTTCTCAGCACATTATTCCTTGGGTGGAGGCCGCTGTGGCGTCGTGTCCTTTCTGGGCACATAAAGGCTCAGCATCCCTCCTGGCACTCTTGGAGGACTCAGTCCTGTCCTGCCCAGAAGTGCTCCCCATCCAAACCTCATCCCATATTTGGGTGCCAACCTAAACAGGGTAGATGAGAGCATTCTGGGCAGAGGGAGCAGAATGTGGATAAGGACATGAAGGCATAAAATGGCATTAAATTCTTAGGAAAATGCAAATGACTGTACGGCAGGAGCTGGGCAGGAGGTATGTGTTGGGGGACCCTGGAGGTGTGTGGCTGGGAGGTAGGCAGGGTCTAGAGCAATGGTTCCCAACCTTACATGCACCAAAGAATCACCTGAGGAGCTTTAAAAATGCCACTGCCTGTGTCCCACCCCCAGAGGTGACTGAGTATTGGGATTTTTTAAAGCTTCCTAGTTGATTCAAATACCAGCTGAGACCCAATGTTCTAGAAGATCATTTAAGGATATGTAGACTATATTAAGCAAGTAGACCTGCACTGTACAGTAAATTAATATACTTGAGGTAAAATAAAAAAATTCAGGTCTTCAGTCACACAAGCCACATGTCAAACATTCAGTAATCACGAGTGGCCGCCATATTGGACAGCACAGATAGAAAGCATTTCTCTTCACCTCAGAAAGTTCTCTTGGGTCAGATTGATGTAGACTTTATCTGGTAGGCAGTGAGATGCCACTTAAGGGTTTTAAGAAGGGGAGTGAG
Source organism: Symphalangus syndactylus (assembly GCF_028878055.3). Taxonomy (NCBI): domain Eukaryota; kingdom Metazoa; phylum Chordata; class Mammalia; order Primates; family Hylobatidae; genus Symphalangus; species Symphalangus syndactylus. The sequence goes on along the minus strand of NC_072427.2, from coordinate 26,641,694 downwards.
GCGGCCAAGGTTTTGCTTTAGAAAGAGGATTCAGGGGCGGTACAGAAATGGATCCAACGGATCTGATGCTAGCAAGAGTAACAGCAGAGGGAATTATTAGGGAACTGTTCCGATAGTCCAGCTGGACAGCAAAGCCCTGAACTAGAGCCTCAATACTGGAGCTGGAGAGGTTGGGATAGATTTGAGAAGGGTGAGAAGAAGAGGCACTGTAGGATAAACAGGCCCAATTGGATGGGCGTTGAAGAAGGAGGGTGAGTGTAGGTTGCTGCTCATATTTTGGATCAGTTACCGGGAGGTTCCTCTGTGGCAATGGTTCCCAACCCAGGTGATTTCCCTCCCAGGGGACATTTGACCACAGCTGGAGATATTTTTGATGATTGCAACTCAGGTGGTTGAGGGTTTACTGGCATCTCATGGGTAGAGACAAGGGATGAAGTAGAGGCTGGTAAATATCCATAAATCACAGGACAGCCCCCTAGAATGAAGAGTTATCAAGCCTACAATGTCAATAGTGCAGAGGCTGAGAAACCCTGTTTTGTGGGATAAAGGCAGGAGATCAGTCTGGGTGCAGTGATAAAGATAATGAATAAAAGTGGAATGAATTGTGCTTTCAGTTCTTCTGAGAGTGGTTGGTGGAGATCCCCAGTAGACAGCAAATGTCACATCTGGAGCTCAGGAAAGAGGAGTGGGGCAGTGATAAGCAACTGGGCATCCCCCCTATCTCTCTATCCAGATTACCCAGTGGCTGCCCTGGACTGCTGTGGAGGGTGCTGAGTGAGAACTGGGGCTGAGAGTGGAGCCTCAGGGAGCAGCCACACTCCAGGGACAGGTGGAAAGGGAGTAGGCTGTGCTTTGGAAAGGTCTTTGTATGAAGTCAGGTACTGTCTTCCTTCAGCCCATGCTTTTATAACATCTATAATGTCCCAACCATCCTGCATCTTCAGGCATTGCAGACAGTAATGATTCATTCTTGCTGTCCAGCACTCAGACCTTAAGGCTGAATCTCCCCCGAGCCTTGAGTTGTTTGTGAGTGACGTCTTCCAGACTCCTCGTGCTCCAAGCTCTGCTCCTCTAGGTGTGGTCCTTTGGCACTGGAGGAAAAGATGGGAAGAAAGGCATGCTTCTCACTCCCAAGTGCCCCTCTGTCCCACACAGTCTACATATGTACATAAAGTGTGTGTACTGCAAGGTAGCTGAGAACGGGGCTTGGGCCATTTTCTGGTGATTGTCCCTGTATTGGGTTGAATACTGTTCTTTCAAAATTCATGTCCACCCAGAACCTCAGAATGTGACCTGATTTGGAAATAGGGCTTTTGCAGATGTAGTTAACAATCTTGAGATGAGATCATCCTAGGTTTAGGGTAGACTCTAAATCCAATGACTGGTGTTCTTATAAGAAGAGAGGACAGAGAGACACATAGAACTAAGTTCACGTGAAGACAGAGTCTGGAGTTGTGCTGCCACAAGCCAAGGAATGCTCAGAGCCAGCAGAACCTGGAAGAGGGAAGGAAGGATTCTCCCCTAGAGCCTTCAGAGGAAGCATGGCCCTGCTGACAATTGATTTGAGACTTCTAGCCTCCATAACTGAGAGAATAAGTTTCCATTGTTTTAAGCCACCTGGCTTTTAATAATTTGTTATGGCAGCCCTAGGATCTAATACAGCCCCCTGTGTTTAAAGCAGACATACCCTGACACAAATATCTAATCCTAGACTTGCTTGTCAAGCTTCCTGAGGTTTATCGTTTGGGTGACAAAGGTTGGAAATGGGAGACCTCCAGTGTCTCTCTCAAAGGACTGTCTTCCATCATTTATCAATGGGTAAACAGTCTTAGAGGAGAGGGAGATTTGGGGGATGCAATAAACCCTGGGCTCCAAGGCAGCTTCTGGTAGCTGGCTGATCAGTTTCATGGCAGATTGAGCTTTGGTATAGCTTCTAATTCTGAATAATAATAGATTATAACGCTGTTTATGGTAACTAACATTTATTAGGTACTTATTATGCACTAGCACTTTATAGACAGTGCAATGAGAGATCTGTACTCTTTACTTCAACCCTATTATTATCCCCATTTTATTGATGAAGAAACTGAAGTTCAGAGAAGCTCTCTAAGGCCTTACAACTTGTAAGAGGCAAAATCCAGATAAACCCGAAGGAGCCTGGCACGAATGCTGGTTTTTAGCCATTGTACGTGCTGCCTGCAAAGCGATGAAGTTGTTGGGTGGGCAGCTCCTGGTGGATGATCGTGGCCATCTTCAGGAGCTCTCGGGTCACCTGGTTCTAATAGTGTGGGCACTAGGTGAGCAGAGGAAGGCAGACAGTAACTGCTGATTAAATGCCTTCAGGGGATGCTGGAAAGATCAGACTATTTTGGGGACACCATGGGCCATCTTTCAATACTGGGATGGGAGGCTCTCTAAAGAGAAGGAGCCCCACTTGCTGCTGTCACTGATGCTGTGGCTGCACATGATACCTGTCTGTCCTGACCTCTGACCCTCTCACCTGCCTACTTGGCCTTGGGTGGAAACTAAATGAGGGCCTCGAGACCCAGAGTGTGGTCTGTGGACCAGAAGAGCTTCAGCATCACCTGGGAGCTTGTTAGAAATGCAGACTCTCGGGCTGCCCCGGATGTACTGAGTTAGAATCTGTTTTAAGAAGATCCCTAGGGGGATTTGTATGCACATTACAATGTGAGAAGCAGGGAGAAAAATGACCCAAAGAAGTCCATCACTTGCAGTGAATTCTGTGCTCTCTTGGTGCAAATGGGCAGAGATCAGGGCAATGGGAACTTCACACAGGGACTTCGACTTCAAGGATCTTGGGCCCTGGATCAGACGGCCTCATTCAAGGCTATCTTTGGCCCCATCTGCCCTGTGATCTGACGCACTCAGTTCTCTACTCCAGACCCCCAAGCTGGAGATGCCCTTCTTGGCTGAGCATCAAAGAGTGACCCTCCAGTGGTTACCAGGAAATTGACTGGCGTTACTTCTCTCTCTGTACCTTCTCAGGGGGGAGGGATGGAAACTTCTCGATGAGGTCCCTGGCAGCTGAGCTCATGTGAGGCCCAGCACATCAGATTTCATGGCTGATAGAGCTTTTGATGTGTACTTTCACAAGGAAATGCTAGCCCCATCCCCTGCTCTTTTTCCACCCCTGCACTCTGAAAGGTAGTTGCTCTCAAGCTCAGAGATGTCAAAGGGGGTGGCCACTACAGATGAATTATGCTGCTCTGTTCACGGCCCTCAGATGATTGTGAATGCATGGGCTGAATGGGCTCGATGTAAACGATTTGAAGTGTCTTATCACTTTCCATTTTCTTTAACACCGAGTCCTTACTCGCTGTGCGACAACAGCAGTTTCTAGAAGGCGAGGTCTGCTTGGGTTTAGCAGAGAATTAGAGGTCAGGATATTTTTTGATCAGTCTCTCACAATGTTCAGCCCTGCAGCCTGAAGGTCTGAGAACACCGGCGGGGAGTGGGTGGTGGGTGCGTGGGAAGGACGACAGCTCCGCGGTCCTGCCGTCAACGGCGGCTCTCAGAGACAATGTGGATCACCTCCAAGATGACTCTGAAGGCAGGTTGTCCTATGACAGCTGACAGGACAATCTAGACCATGCTGGGGCCCAGCTGGCCTCGGCCTGGGATGATGACTCACAGCAGCGGGGCCTTGTTAACCTGTTTACAGTGAGTCATCGGAGCCCCCTCCCGGCCTTGTTCCCTCAGCTGTAAAATAGGAATAATAGTAACTGCCCCAGTCGCCTCATAGGGATGTGAAATCCACAGCAAAATCAGCCAAAGGTGGCCACCCGTAAAGCACCTACCCTGGGTTACGAGGCATCGCTCCGTGCAGCCAGCACGTTCTCTGCTTCCCTCTCTTGGAGCCATCGCGGTTGAGAACAAAACTGTCCAAGGGGGGGATGGGCACAGTGGCTAAAGACAGGGAGAGGTGAAGTCACTTGAGATGACGTCGGACTCTGCACATTTCTAAAATTCTGCTATCAAATAGCAGCTACCCTCAAGTCCTCCTCGACCTTCCTCCTTGGACGTTTGATTAGAACGTAAAACAAACAAACAAAAACTGTTAAGAGGGAAAGAAAAAGTGTGTGTGTGTTTGGAGGAAACTCAGGAAGTGAAGAGGAAGGGAAGCAATGTCTGTAGTCTGGGAACACTGTGCTGGCCTCTTGATCCAGCTGTGGTCTAACCTCTTTGGCTGGGAACATGGGCCTTTTGTCATCTGGCCCGGGTCTATCTCACCAGCCTCATGTCCCTCTAGTTGCTCAGGGCTTATTACTGGTTATATATTTTTGAATGAGTGGCCACTATGTTTTTACTCATGCTCGTTGCCTTTGCTTGGAATTCCCTTTTCTCTCTGTGACTTACCCTTCTTACCTTCAGAGGTAAATATATAGGAAGCTAAGGAAATGTCAGTGAACAGCCCAAGGCCCAGGAGCGGCTCTAACAATGTGTTCATTTGACCTTAATTTTTTTTTTTTTTTTTTTTTTTTTTTTTGAGATGGAGTTTTGCTCCGCCAACCCAGGCTGGAGTGCAATGGCGTGATCTTGGTTCACTGCAACCTCAAACACTTCTGGGTCAAGCGATTCTCCTGCCTCAGCCTCTCAAGTAGCTGGGATTATAGGCATGTGCCACTACGCCTGGCTAATTTTTGTATTTTTAATAGAGACAAGGTTGTGCCATGTTGGTCAGGCTGGTGTTGAACTCCTGACTTCAGGTGATCCTTCCACCTCAGCCTCCCAAAGACATTAATTTTTAAAATAAAAAAAAAATTGCTGAAGTAAGATACTGTATTTTGACTACAGTTGGCTATGCCCACTGGGTCTTTCTACTCCATCGTCCCCTTCGTCACACCTGCTCTCATGTCTGTGGCACTGGAGGAGTCAGTAACATTCATACTGTGGTACGATGGCTGGCCTAGCACTTCAGGGCCCTGACGCCAGCTGTCTGGCAAGGAGGGGGGTGTGGAGAGAGTATTCCTGGAAGCCCCTCCTACACTCGAAAAGGCTCACAATAACTTACCTCTAAATCGAATTGATGGTGAACCTCACTAACACAAGCTAAATGTTCCCCCAACTCAAGTTCTCCTTGGCTAGAACCCAAAATGCACAGGTCAAGCCTTGCCACGTGGGCTCACGGCATTTTAAGGAGCCTAAACAGATTTTCTTTTTTTAAAGATTTAGAAGAGAAATTCAAGTACAAGATACAAAAACTTTATTTATAAAAGTGAATAAGCTCAAACATGTCATAACAACTACAGTTTGGGAAGACATGTTGGAATGTTTCTGTAAGACAAGAGAGAAATCACAGACTCCTGGTTTGGACATAATTGATGGAAACCTTTTTTTGGATATCTTTAATTTATTTATTAAAGAACTGAGAGAATATTCAAATACAAATTAATGAAATTTGAAACAAAAGCTATAAAGATAAGCAACAAAATTATTCTGTCATCAAGGAGTGAATTACACATATACTGTATATAATTTATCAAGAGGAGATGAACTTTAAATATAAGTAATGGGTTGGTTCTTGGATGGTTTGCTTATCCAATTAATGAAGAGGAGAAAATCATATGAATATATTTATAAAAGATTTATATTTCTTACTGATTTGGAATGAATCAACATTGACAAAGATAATATGAAACCTACAATATGCTGCTACCACAAGTATATTGGTGACCAGGTGTTTAGTGAGTGCCATCAATTTAAAGAGAAATTATTGGAAAAGAATACCTGAAATGCCTTGAAATCTTGCAGTTTTTATATAAAAGATCCTTGATCCTTGATTTGAGGTTTTCCCAAATTGATAACAATCCTAAAAATTGTTTCTACAAATAATAAATTGTGAAATTATCAATAAATATTTTTTACTGATCTACCTGTGAAAGGAAAGACTTATTTTAATGTTCTATTTAAAAGAAAAGGTGGCATTACAAATTATTATCATATCAGAGGCTATCAAAGATTAAACAAACAAAAATACATATGGTAGAAAAGCATTTTAGAGGCAATTCAGGAATATTAATAAAAACGTTATTTTTCTGACTTTCTTGAACTTGGTAATATTTTCAGTTTTAAAAATTGTAATTTGGGCTGGGCACGGTGGCTCACGCCTGTAATCCCAGCGCTTTGGGAGGCTGAGGCAGGCGGATCACTTGAGGTCAGGAGTTTGAAACCAGCTTGGCCAACATGGTGAAACCATGTGTCTACTAAAAATACAGAAAAGTTACCCGGGCGTGGTGGTGAGCACCTGTAATCCCAGCTACTCAGGAGGCTGGGGCAGGACAACTGCTTGAACCTGGGAGGCAGAGGCTGCAGTGAGCCAAGATTGCACCATTGCACTCCAGCCTGGGCGACAGAGTAAGACTCTGTCTCAAAAAAAAAAGTAATTTGTTGTGATTTCTTTTCTCATTCTAAATTAATATTAGATTTTGTACTCAATTTTGGTTTTGTATCTTTTGCTTAGAGAGGCTTCTACCTCCTCTTGCCAGCGCACGTGCACACATGCACACATGCACACATGCACACCACTGTGTAAGCTTCAGTTTCCAAAGAAACTGGAACTGCCCGAGCTCACCCTTTCTGATTCTAGGCCACTGTCACTTCCTTGGGTCTTCCCTGACTCCCTGGTAGAGGATAGAGTCCTCAGCTCTGGGCTCCCACACGACAACGAGGCAACTCTCTCATTGCTCACTCACGTGGTATTGTGTGTATTCGTTTCTGCCTTCCCCAAGCTCAAGAACTTTACCTAGTGAATCTCTTTAGCTGTACCCAGCTTGGGGACTGGCCCTGAACACACACATTTAAGAATGTGAGAGTCTTGGGGGAGAGAGCCCCATGGGTAAATGATGACAGTCCTTGGTGCTCAGGGCATCCGCACTGTGCACACGGCCTCCCTTCAGCCTCCACCCCTCTGACTTCCAGGAATCTTCATGTAATTTTTCTTTGCTTTTCTTTTTCCCTCCCTCCCTCCCTCCCTCCCTCCCCTCCCCTCCCCTCCCCTCCCTTCCTTCCTTCCTTCCTTCCTTCCTTCCTTCCTCCCTCCCTCCCTCCCTCCCTCCCTTCCTTCCTTCCTTCCTCCCTCCCTTCCTCTTTCTTTCTTTCCTTCCTTCCTTCCTTGCTTCCTTCCTTCTTTTTCAGAGACAAGGTCTTGCTTTGTTGTCCAGGCTGGAGTGCAGTAGCATGATTATAGCTCACTGCTACCTCAAATTCCTGGGCTCAGGTGATCCACCCACTTCAGCTTCCCGAGTGGCTGAGACTACAGCTGTAGGCCACCATGCCAGGATATTTTTCAAAAATTTTTTTGTAGAGATGGGGTCTCACTATGTTGCCCAGGCTGGTCTCAAACTCCTGGGCTCAAGCAATCCTCCCACCTCACCTCCCAAAATACTGGGATTGCAGGTGTAAGCCGCAATTCCCAGACTTCGTGTAATTTTTTTCTTCTCTCCTTGCTCTCTGGAAAAGATCAGATACTCACTCACTCTGGGATTCAAATGTCTAATTTTAGATTAAAATATGTGGCTTCCCAGAGGTTTTCATTTTACCATGGGAAAAGTCTTCAGCCCCAAATATTGACACTCTTAGTGGTGGGCTTGCAGACATGGTGAATTGGGGAGGGGTTTGGGGCCCAGGCAGCCTCCTGCTTAATCCAGGCATCAGGCTTCCTGGGGTCTGTGGAAGGTTGACTGGTGTCAGGGAGAGCAGGCTGGGGTTGTCCTGGGAGTCCATAGTGGGAAGGAGGGAGGGAGGAGCTGGGTATGAATGAAGGGATGGAGAGATGTACCCAAGAGACAGAGGCAGTGAGTGGACCACAAGGAGAGGCCTGGGTCGGGGGTGCTCTGGGGGTACCCATAGTTTTCCTGCTTTTTATTTCTAGATTCCCCTGGAGAGACTGGAGGACCAAGAGAATCTTATCTCTGAGAAAATCTGTTCATTTTTCTCTCTTAAACAGATCATTTGAGCCTCAATTTTCTGATCTTTAAAATGGGGAGGTAATCCTTACACACAGTGACAAAGTTGGGAGAGGCAGATTAAATAACAGATGTGACTGCACTGAACATACACAGGGCTAATCCCTGGTGCAGAGTAGGTGCTCGATTAGCGTGCATGGCTGACGCTGTGAAGGAGCCCTCGTCTGAAGTCAGATGTGCTTGAATCCCAGCTGGGCTTGAATCCTAGCTCGGCCCTGCTGGCTGGGGGCCTCTCCAGCCTCTCTCCAGGTTATCAGGACCACGTGCCTTTGCCAGTCTGGAAACACTTGAGTGTTTGAAGCCACAAAGATTCCTAGAGTAGAGTTGTGTGGAATTCCCGGTCAGGGATTTTCAAAGTATTTTAGCCACATAATCCTTTGTTTGAATGAAATTGTACATTGAAGCCTAGTGTGTCAAACAGGTAAAATGGGGCTGGGCTGGTGGCAGCACAGAGTGAGGGGCTCAGACTGGAGGTCTGAAGACAGCCTCTGTGTCTTCCCCAAGAAACTTTCCCAAGAAACTTCCACCTCACCCAAAGTTCCGTTGTTGGAAACTGATTCTAGTCTAAATGCCTTACTTGTGGTTGGACGAGGGAAACTGAGGATCATGGAGAAGGAAGATAATTGTCCAGGATAACTCAAGAAGTCATTTGTTTTCTCTTGGACTCAGTTTCCCCATCTGTAATCAGGAGAGGAACTGAGATCTCCCCTATTTTCAAGTGCTTTCTGGCTGTAACTCCAGTCTAATGCATGATGCAAGCGCCACCTGGTGGTGAGAAAGGGCTCTGGCAGGTGGAGAGAAATCCTGCTATTATTTCTCTAGGTTTAGGCAAATGTGAGCTTTTATGCAAATGATCCCACCTTTGGCCAGAGTGATGCCTCTCAGGATGTAGGGCTTTCAGGTTCCTTCTCTTATTCCTCATGCTCTCACACTGAAAGGAGCATCAAGAAGCCCAAGAGAGGTATCAGGAGGCAGCTTGAAAATATTCCCCCCGGCTCTGCCACTAACTCCTGTGTGATCTTGTACATCCAAGTCCTTTCCCTTCTCTGGGCCTCAGCTCCCACATCTGCAACCTGAGGGGGTTAGGTGAAGCCAGGGTTCTTAACTTGAGATCTATGGATCCATGGCTGGGGATTTTGTGAAACACTTGAAATTTTAAGAATTGTGTGTGTGTGTGTGTGTACAAGGTATAAGCAGTTTTGGAGGGAAAGAGTAGAGCTTTAATTGCCTTCTTAGAGAGGGCTGTTCCTCTGAAAGTGTTCCCTGGTCTAGATGAGCTCTGAGGGCAACCAGGGCTCAGGAATTCTAGGAGCTTCCCCTTTGGAATGCTTGTTCACTCAGACAACCCAGAGGATTTACATTTGGCAAAGGCATCCAGCTTGCCAGTGATAGGGAGACATGCTGAGAGAGCCAAAGCTCCCCAGATACATGCAATCAATGGCCAAGGAGATGCTCCTCAGTCCCCAGCAGCCCTGAGTCAGGTAGGGACCAGAAGTTGGTAGCTGAGCCCTGGAACTCTGCAAACCTCCACCAGCTGGGGAGCTGTCTGGGCCTGCCTGCCTGCCTGCCTGCCTTCCTTCCTTCCTTCCTTTCTCTCTCCTTCTCTCTCTTTCTTTCTCTTTCCCTCCCTCTTTCTCTCCTTCTTTCTCTCCCTCCCTCCCTCTTTCTCTCTTTCTTCTTTCTTTTCTTTCTTTCGACAGGGTCTTGCTCTGTCACCCAGGCTGGAGTACAGGGGCATGATCACAGCTCACTGCAGCCTCCACCTCCCAGGCTCAAATGATCCTCCCACTTCAGCCTCCCAAGTAGCTGGGACCACAGGTGTGTAGCATCATGCCCAGCTAATTTTTTAATTTATTTTTTTTTGTAGAGATGGGGGTCTCCCTATGTTGCCCAGGCTGGCCTCGAACTCCTGGGCTTCACCTGCCTTGGCCTCCCAAATTGCTGGAATTACAAGTGTGAGCCACTGATCCCAGTCTGCCTGGGCTTTCTTGCCTGGACGGGCTCACCATGGTCCCTGGGGAACTTCAAAGACAGGATGAACAACTGGCAGAACTGGGAGGACTCTAGTCTCCATGATGCGGCCTCTTCTAGGCCACAGAGATAGTCTCGTTGTCCCATTCTCACTCCAAAAGCCCCATTTGCTTTTGGAACCACTGCTTTCTGCAAAGCATCAAGCAGTAGGTGAAGGAGGAGGAGGAAGGCATCAGCCCTTGGGTCTCTAATCTGTGCCAGGTACTGTGCTAAGTATTTTACCATAACAAGTTCATCTGATCCTCACAATAACCCTGGGAAGTAGGATTATTCCCATTAGATATTTGCAGACTTTGAGGCTCAGAGACATGTACTGACTTGCCCCAAATCATAAAACCTGTAGATGGCTGAACTGGGTTTTAATCATGTCTTGCAGCATGTGCAGGATTTGGAGAAGTTTCCCAAAGGTGGCTCTCAGGGCTTCAGGAGGCCCTCACACCTCTGACCTGGGCTGGAGGCACGGTAGCTCTCGCATGCTGATGCTGCTTCCAAGCAGGCAGATTTAGCCATTGCCCCTGCTCCTGGGCTGGCCTTCAGACTCGGTTTGGAGGTCCGAAGACAGCCTCTGTGTCCTCCCCCAAGAAACCTCCATTTGCCCCCTATCAGCTAAAATTGCCCCCCCCCTTTTTTTTTTTTTTTTGATTTTTGCTATTTGGATTTCTCATTTCCTGGGGTGGTGATGGTGACTGAGAATCTGACCCTGACACTCCCTGGACCACACCCTGCTCTGCCCTGTTGCTGGGCTTGGGAATCACCCATGCAGAAGTCCACACCTCCCCTCCAGGGCCTTCAGACTGACAGTTTTCAGGGACCCCTCCCTACACGGTACAACAGGATCACACCTGCCTGAGAGCTGGAGTTTGCACAAGCCTGGTGCCTGCCCTTCCTGTGCTCCGGGCCCACCGGCCATGGCAGCTGAGGGGAGGTTGGCTGCCGCCGCTCACCTGGCTTGCCCTCCCTGCCAGCCTTTGCACTTGGGGCTTCCCTGGGCATTTGAGAAACCATCGAGCTTCTGGATGTCATGCTTCTTTTTGCAGATGGGACCTGAGGGAGCCAGGGCCCTGGGGATGCCCTGCATTTCTGTCTAGAAGACAGTCTCCCAAACCCCTTTCCACCACTTCAACAAGCATTGTGACTGGGTCTGATACTACCTGTCCCTGCCCTCCTCCTCCCCTGCCCTAGTCACTGCTGCCACCAAATCATCCTATGTCCACATTGGACTATCAAGACAGTCCATTACGATGAAGTTGATTCATTCACATGTTCAACATATATTCACTGAGCACCGACTGTATGCCAGTATGTCCTCTGCTCGGGATACATTCTTATTCTGTTTATTTTTGTATTGTCATGCTTAGTACAAGTCTGGACACACAGTGTGCATTCCCCGCATTTGCTGAGTAAATGAATGAATGGCTGAATATTGGACCTGTAGCCAACTGAACCCTTTTAATCATTGTTTCCAGATGCTGCTCTTAAGTCAATTATCTGCCATCCCAAATATTGCTGTAGTCGCTTCATTGAAATGACAGGCAGGATTTTACCTTTGTCCCCAACAAATGTGACATGTTTGTACCAGGCGTCTTTCTGTCCCCCCAGACCCACTGTCACCTTTTTCCACCCCGCTTTCTGCCCCAGAAACTGACCTGTATGGCCAGGCTCACCTGTTCTTGTGCTTCTTGTTGGGTTTGGCCAATGGGTGCTCCAGCTGGAATCAGAGAGAGGGTGGGGGTGTTTACTCCTCTCACTTCCTCCCAGGGTGATCACCTGTGTCCTTCAACTGAAGGACACTGTTTCCCTTGGTGGCCTCTTTCTATGCTTCTCTATCTTTTGGGTTTTAACAACTGCTTCCTCCCCTCGGCCCTTAGGCTTAGGAGTGGTAACGGCTTTGCAATTGCTACCCTGGGTTATAGCACTATCTTCAGATTCTTTAAATCTCAACCACACCTTTGTAAATAGTCCCTTTAGAAAGCAATCCATCCTCACATTATCCCAATTTGAGTGTATTTTCTGTTATCACTGAGACCCTGACTGATAATATTACAGTCACCCAGTGACCAGCCTCAGCTAACAACACTGCTGACAGTTGTTGAACACTAACTCTGTTCCAGGCACTTTACAGATACTATCCTTTTTATACTTTTCTTTATATTTTTATATTTTTTTGAGACAGAGTCTCACTCTGTTGCTCAGGCTGGAGTGCAGTGGTTGGATCTCAGCTCACTGCAACCCCCATCTTCTGGGTTCGAGTGATTCTCCTGCCTCAGTCTTCCCAGTAGCTGGGATTACAGGCATGTGCCACCACACCCAGCTAATTTTTTTGTATTTTTAGTAGAGACAGGGTTTCATCATGTTGGCCAGGCTGGTCTTGAACTCCTGACCTCAAATGATCTGCCTGCCTCAGCCTCCCAAAGTGTTGTAATTATAGGTGTGAGCCACCATACCCAGCCCTCTTTTTTATTTTTTAAGAGTTGGGGTCTTGCTCTGTTACTCATGCTGGAGTGCAGTGGCATGAACACGGCTCACTGCATCCTTGATCCTCCTCCCTCAGCCTCCTGAGTAGCTGGGACTATAAGGGTGTGCCATCAGGCCTAGCTAATTACATTTTTATTTTATTTTTATTTTTACTAGAGACATGGTCTCACTATGTTTCCTAGGCTGGCCTCAAACTCCTGGACTCCAGCGACTCTGCCACCTTGGCCCCCTAAAGTATTGGGATTACAGGTGTGAGCCACCTTACCTGGCCTATATAATCCCTTTTAATTCTCTCATTGGTTTAATGAGGGAGAGGCTCAGCTGAGTGATGGAACTAATACTCAGAGCCTAAGTAATTTGCGAAACATAACTAGCTAGTAAGTGCTGGAGCTGAGATTCGATCCTGGGCAGATTCAGCTCAGAGTCCGTGCGCTTAATCACAATGTGATGCTGCCATACAGAGGAGTCTCATGGATGCTGACTCTGTCATCCAACTTGCTCAGTATTGTACTCAACTTCATGACAGCTGCAAATTAGATAAGCTTCATCCAAGGCACAGCTACCGTCTAGTTAGTGGCTCTGACCTCCTTCTAGATGGCAGTTGTCTTTCATCAATAGTCTTGGGCTTGAGTTGTTGAACTGGTTTCCAATCTACCTGGATGTATAACTATCCATTGCTCCAATATCTTCACAAGGTTACCATGCTACGTACCTCCCTGAGATCTAGGTGAAAAGTATCTTCAACAAATTCCAAACTACTCTATTAAACTGACAAATAAAGGAAAGGGAGTGAGTCTGTAATGACCTTTTTTCAGTTAGGTCATTTTCTTTCTTGGAATTTTCCTTTGGCTTCCAATTCACTTCCTTCAGTCAAAACCTCTGATGAATGACCCTTTCGCGGTCACAGTTTTAGAATCATGGGCTCCACTTGCTTTCTTCTAAACCAATGCTACCTTGGGTGAAGTATGCTGAGGTCAGATACAGGTCAAGAGAGAAACTAGAGAGAGTTTCACAGTTTTATTATAGAACATGGCACACCAAGCTGGGCCACTGGAACACAGGGGTTGCCGTGAGGCAGACTGGCCTGCTATGTTTGGAAGTGGTGCCCCTGCAAAATCCCATCCATTGTGGCTGGTTTGGGGCCATCTAAAGTCTCTGGATGTTTTTGGGTACTGCAGGGTTTACATGGTAGCAGCTAGTAGCCATCCTGTAGATGTTAAAGATCAATTTTCAAACAGCAAAAGTATGGTTCATACGGCACTCTACCTCAGAAGTCTACCAAGCCAGAGCCTGAATTTCTTGGTCTTGCTTCGAGCTGGTATCTGGCCTCAAACTTTCCCACATGGATGATCAGGGAGATGAATGATCATCATTTGGGATGAGGAAGTCAAACAAATCCGTGCAGATGTTCTCTTAGAGGCTTCCCATGTCTTTGTTCCTTATAGCCAAGGCACCCCACCCCTCACTGTAAGGGTTTAAGCTACTTCTCTGTTGAGACAGCTAGAGCCCAGCCATGGCCTCCTACTAGTTCTTGGCAACACACACGTTTGTGAACCAGGAGAGAAGATGGAACCTGATTCCTAACCCAATCTCTGGGTCACACGGGCAGGTACTAACATTTACCAAACCCACCAGAGTTCCCCCTTGAAGGCAGCGAGAGGGGCGCCTACGTGGTCGACTTACAGAGCTGGTGTTTTCATTTCAGGAGTGTGGGGAAATCACTGTTTAAAAACACGGGGAGGGTTTAGTCCCACGCTTTATGCGAATCCTGTGTTCTGAAGGGAGAGACAGCTTTGAAGCTGCTGCTGAGAGTGCCGGGTGATTATACAAAGCAGCAGTTGGCTAAATCAATGCTTTTCATGTTAATTAGCTCTTCATTAGAACAGGGGGCCGCCCCAGAGGAGTCAGGAGCCAAGGGGCCTGCTAGCCAACCCCGTCACCCTGGTAACTGCATCCTAATTGGAAGGCAGATGTTGCGGCTTCCAAGGCAGATGGAGAAGGTGAGACTGTGCCTTCTTTCGTTCTCCCTCCACTGTTCCTGGGGAGGGGGCTTGAGGAGGTGGAAGAGAGGGAAGGGCTCTTAGCAACACCCGACCCTGGCATCCTCGTGCTCTAGGCCTGTGGAGGGAGAGCTTCCTTAGCACAACTCCCTGTAGCTTCCAAGACCGAGACCAGAGAACATGCTGTCTGGGAAGGCTTCCGACTCCAGGGAGGGAGTGAAAGCAAGTTTCCAAACCAAGGTTGAGTCAACTAAAGTATAGTCACCCCTGGAGTCAGCATGTGACATCCGTGATAATTAGGTTTTCCCATTCTCTTCTTTTTTAGTTTAGATAACAACTCTGGCTCTCTGCGTTTCTTTTTGTGAGTAGGTTAAGAAACCCTATTTATAAGTTTAATGACAATCTTATTCTGGGAAAAAAATACAAATTTGAGCATGCTTTGCTTCTAACTGGGGTTGGCAGGCTTTTCCTGTAAAGGGCCAGGTGGTCAATATCTTAGGTTTTGTGGGCCACACAGTCTCTGTCTCAACCGCTCAACTTGGCCGTTGCAGTATGAGCACAGCACAGGTGATACCCAAACAAATGGGTGTGGTTGACTTGGCCGCGGCCCCAGGGTCACAGTTGACCTGCACCTCTCTCTTGGATTTGAAGGCAAGCGTCAGGTGGCTGTAACTAACGCTGACTGGCAGGCGGTGGCTGTGTGGACCGCTGTGATGAGAAGAAGCCCAAGGCCTCGGGCAGGTTTGGTGGGAAGGGTGGCTGGGTTTAGTGATGTTTGCCACTGGCCAGGTAGGGAGAACGGCAGCTTCGTGCCCTGTGTTTGTAGCCCTGCCTGGCAGCCCTGGGTGGGAGAGAGCGAGCTGGATTACAATGCACACAGGCTGCAGGGTGGTGGAAAGGGAGTTTTTGGAATGGGGACGGCACTGTGCAAGGGCGGAAAGGACACTTTTTGTTTGGACACTGTCATTTACTCTCTGTGAATCTTCCAGATATCTATCTATCTATCATCTGTATCTATCTATATCTTTTTCGAGACCGAGTTCCACTCTTGTCGCTCAGGCTGGAGTGCAACAGTGTGATCTCAGCTCACTGCAGCCTCTGCACAGGTTTAAGTGATTCTCCTGCCTCAGTCTACTGAGTAGCTAGGATTGCAGGCACTCTCCACCATGCCTGGCTAATTATTCCACTTCATTTCACATGGCTCCCAGAAGCACCACACTCCTCACTACCCTCTTCTGACCCTGCCAGTACCAGGATACTTCCCCCAGTAAAGCAACATCATCGTCGAGGAACGCCACAGCACACCTGCACCAGAGCCCCTCGAGCACTAGGGCTGCACATGCAGCTTTGACACTGATTTTGATGAACCGCTCTCTGTCCCTGGGCCACCCCATAGCTCCTGAGCCCTCCTAACCCTGGTCCTTTTCAGTGAGATGCCACCTTTATCACGTCACTGGGAGAACACAAGGAGGCACATTTCTAACAGTGCCCCAAGCAGCCATGACTTTGAGCTCTAGTCCTGCCAGATTTTCAGGCTTCAGCCCTTCTTTAGACGTCGGCTCCTCCCAGGATGTGCACAAGGATGGTGTCCTGGTCACTTTGGGCCTCTGCATTTGCTGTTTCCGACTGGCCTCTGCTCCTCTCCCTGGGCCTCTGTGTCCACTGGTGTCCCTCTGTGCACAGCTGCTGCCACTGTGCAGGCCTGGGATGGGGAGAAGAGAGGAGACATCCTTTATGATTCCATCACAAGTACAGGGCCCCTTAATTTCCAAAGTGGGGCAGAAACCAGCTTGTAAATTTTGATGAGACTCTACAAAACTTTCAGGATCAAGTTTCACGACAGAGGGTTGTGATTTGATGTGTTTGGTCTCTTTGCCTAGCACTGGGCCTCGCTTCGCACTGTGAGAGCATCATGAGCCTGTCTGCACTCCCTAGAATCCAGGCTCCATGCCTGACGTTCTGGTCCCAGGCTGATGGTGACAGCAGAAACAGTCACCGTCTTCAACAGAAACCCTGCCACAGTGTCGGCTTCTCTCCTGATCCCAGTAGGGACGTGGCATCAGAATACAGGAATGTGAGATCAGCCTGCCTCCAAAAGCCAAGAGGGTCTTAGTTTTGAATGCTCGGTGTGCAGGACATTGACTGCACATTCCAGTTTGAATTTCCCACCTGCAGGCTCTGCTTGCCTGTTTATAGAAGCGCCTCTAACACAGGGCAAAGATGGCGTTTCCCCAGCCTCAGAATGCCTGTTATCTAAGCTTCGTAAAGGCACACACCCAGCTTCTCAAGCACCAGCAACTGTATACAAGCCCAGGACAGTGCCAATCCAGTGGAAAACACAGGAATGCTTCTCAGTGCCTGGGAAGAACCAAGTCTGCAGAGCAGATGCTCACTCAAACACGAACCACGTGTAACATTACCCTACACAACACAGAGCTTCTTAAGAAAGGCAGCTGCGGTTTTTCAACGGCGGCTGCACAGTACAATCAATCACCTGGGGAACGCTTGAAATGACTGATGTCCGAGCCACACTCAGAGCGACAGAGTCAGAAGCTCTTGAAGGGTTGGCCCAGGAACTGGCATTTTCAAAAAGCTCCCAGATGATTCTGTTGTGCAGCACGTGCTGGAACCTCTGCTCTGAAATGCCAACATCCAGGTGACTGGTGGTGTCAGTCAGAATAAGCTGGGTTCTCCTACAGTCACTCATAAATCCCAGTATTTCAGTGGTTTATCACAACAAGGGTTCATTTTTCCTTCACACTGCCTGTCCATTAAGGGTCAGCAGGAGACTCCACTCCACACAGGGAGCGAGTCACGGAGGCTTTGTTACTGTGTGAAAGCATTCTCTTAAATACTTGTTTCCTTGGTTGCCATGGCAGGGGAAGAGACATCTGGAAGGTCACGCCAGGCTCTTCTAGGTTTTAGGCTGAAAGTAGCACCTGTCACTCTCTCCCATAGCCCTGGCCAGAGCTGGTCACATGGCCCTGGCAGGCAACAAGGCAGCTGGCAAGGAGGTGGTGGTAGGGATGAGCAGGAGGCTGATGGATGTTTGATGGATGCCACTGTTTCTGCCACACTGGTGTTTTACACATCTTGCCACCCAGTATTGACTTGGTGCTTACTTGACTGAAGGGTCAATTCAGGAAATTGTGCCAGAAGGAAAAACCAGCCAGCCTTAACATAGTGGTCAGGTTTAAGTCTCCATCACTTGGAGCTGCCTGCCATTTTGGCATTTTTGTAGCTTCCACAAATCCCACCAGAGTTTGACAGAAAATGTAGATATTTTGCTCTGTTACTTATGCGCACAGTCAGCCATTTCAGGACTTCCCATTGATATGTCATTTCTTACATTGACAGTGCACTGTTTTAAGTATTGAAGCTTTGCAGGGCGTATTGATAGATTATAAGCTCAATTACCTCTCAGTGCTTTTGTATTTCAGATATTATCTTGTTTTTTTTTCTTTATGCATTTTTCATTGTACAGACGTTAAAAATAAGTGTTATAAAATTTGGTTATGATTTCTATTGGGATTATACGTCTTTATAATATCATCTTCTGCCTCAAGGAAATGCCCTATATTTCTAATTATTAAAATCTTCTGGCTGGGCACAGTGGTTCATGCCTGTAATCCCAGCACTTTGGGAGGTTGAGGCAGGTGGATCATTTGAGGCGAGGAGTTTGAGGCTGCAGTGAGCCATGATGGTGCCACTGCACTCTAGCCTGGGTTACAGAGCGAGACCCTCTCTCTAAATAAATGAAGTCTTCTCCTGACTTTCTCAATGAATGTTAGCACTTTTTTTCTTATAGGACTTACATATTTCTTACTAAGTTTATTTTCATACACACACACACACACACACACCTATATATATATTCATGTGAAATGTGTATAGCATATTTTCCCATCATATTTTCTAATTATAGATGATATTTAGGAATGTTATTGATATTTGTATATTCTTTATAGAACAATCAACTTTATTAAACTTGGATTTTTTTTCCAGGTAGAAAATCATATTGCCTGAAAATGAGTATAGTTTTGTCATCTTCTCTCTTACAGTTTTGCATCTGATTTGTTACCATGCCTTATGGCATTGACCAAGCCCTTCAGAACAATGTTTCACAACAATAGGACCAGCTGTGTTCTTGTCTTAGTCCTTATTTTAATGGTAACAACTGCAGTGTTTCCTGTTGATTGCTATTTTCAGATAGATATTTTATTATCTCAAGAAAGTACTCTTCTAATCTTAGTCCCCACAGTATTTTTTTCATCATTAGTAGTAAATATTAGATTTTATGAAATACTTTGTGTCATCTATTGATATGATATGTGCTTTTTTTTTTTTTTTTTTTACCTTTTTCTTTTATGTCCTTTTAATGGTCCGGTTGATGTAATAGCAAAAATTAAAAAAAAATCATTGTATTTAATTCTTGAGGAATAAAAACAAAACTCTTGGCTTCACACTCAAGACTTTTTAAAGATGGACTCCAAACTGACTTATCCAGTTTCCCACCCCATCATCTCTCCAAACTCACATCAGCTGCACCTGACGACGGGCATGTCCTGAAACCTGCAAAGTGTTTTGCAGCCCCTCATGCTGTTCACTTTGTCTGAATTGCAGTACCCTTATCTTCCAAATGGGGACTCCCTGAACAATCTTCTAGGGTGATGCCCCTGTGAAATCACCACTCTCAAATGTGTCCTGAGCTAGACAATGAATGACAATATATGGTCATCCTCTCCTAGGATAAATTGTCCCTGTTCTCAACCCCCTAAAGGGTTGAATGTCTCCCTTCTGCACACCATGGCTTCCTGGACATATTTTCACCATAGCTTTCTGCTCCCCAGCAGCAGTGAGCTGGCACAAAGTAGGCGCTCTAAGCCCTAGCCAGGGGTGTTGGTGGAATGAAAGGATGTTACGACCTCATTTTTAAAATAAGAGGAGCTCTCCTTGAAGGGCACTTCCCTCCTCACAGCATGTGCCCACAGAGGCTTTTCTGATGGGTAGCCCTAGGCCACGCTGCTAGCTGCTCAGCCAGCACCCTCAGAGAAGTGAAGACAGGAAGGGACTCCTGCAGAGAAATTGCTGGGGCCGTTGGGAAATGTATGCTGTGAGCTTGGAGCCTGCGAAATGGGGAGAGAGGAGAGGAGAGGGTCTGGAAGGTGGAAGGAAGGGATGTAGGCGAACAGAAAGGACAAAAAAGAGGAATGGAGCAAGAGGAAAGAGAAGAAAGTGGCAGATGAGGGAAAGAGGGAGAGAAGAAGAGAGAAATGGAGGACGAGGAAAGGAGGCAGCGGCTGCCTCAGAGCAAGGCTGTGCCCTGCTTGTCGCTCTCACGCAGCTATTTTGGGGGGTGCTAATTTCCTGGCTATTTGGGGAAACTTTGCAGGCATATTCACTTATCTTGAACCTTTTGGGCTTCACCAGCCTGTGATTGCAAAATAAGGTCACATTCCTTTTAACTAGTCAAATGAAAACAGGATAAAAGCTCTACTGCCTGTGATGTTAGACTCCCCTGAAGAGGTCCCATGGCCCTGTTTCTGGGGGTTCCTTGGGGTGCAGTTCCCTGTTTGCTCAGAGGGTGGTGCTGGTCAAGGCTTTGCACCCTGGTCCCTCTTCCTCTGCTCGGGGCTGCCTGGGGTTGTGACTCTGGGAGGTCCTCTTCTTGGAAGCCTCCGCCATTGCAGTGATTCCCCTGCGCCTGCCACCCTGAACTCAGGGGAGAGGGACTGTGTTCCCTCTTCACGCCTCAGGCTCTCCGCTCAACTTCCCAAACTGCACAGCTGGCTCCAGGCTCTAATTACTGATGAGGCTTTCCTGAGAGTTGAGTGAGAATGAATAAGAAGCATGGCCTAGGACGTCACTAACAAAGATGCTAATCTTTAAGGTCCTTTCCTGGGGACCTCCCAGCCTGGCCCCCACTCTGCAGGTACTCAGCAGGGCCCCCCTCTACTCCTCCCCTATTCCCCACAGCCATGTGGCCCCTGAGATGAGGCCATTTTTCCTCCTCTGAGACCCGCCGCTGGAGTCTGTATTCATCTCCCATGACTGCCGTAACAAATGACCATAAATCTGGTGGCTTAAAACAATAGAAATTTATTCACCCAGTTCTGGAGGCCAGACATTCAGGATTGAAGGGTTGGCAGGATTGGTTCCCTCCGGAGGCTCTGAGGGAGAAACTGTCCCTTGTTTCTCTCCTAGCTTGTGGCAGATAGGGCCATGCTTGGGGCTCCCTTGGCTTGTGGAGGCGCCACTCCAACCTCTGCCTCCATCTCCACACGGTCCTTTTCTCTGTGTGTCTTAAATCTCCCTCTCCTTATTCTTGTAAGGACAACAGTTATTGGATTTAGGGCATACCCTAAATAAAGGATGATCTCATCGCAAGAGTCTTAACTTACTTACATCTGCAAAGACTATTTCCAAATAAGGTCACATTCACAGGTACCAAGGGTCAAGACTTGGACATATTTATATTTTTTGAGGCCACAATTCAACTCACCACAGAGTCCTTTTTTCCTATTTCAGGGTGGGCACTTTCTAGGATGATGGGCTATTATTCCTACATCAGCTACAAGTACGTGGTCTTGCTCTTTGATCCCCAGAGACAACTAAATTACATTGAACACACGAGTCCAATATCCATCCTTGTTCTACACATCCTTTTAAAGGACACTCAGAGTTGCTTGCAGGGTGAACTGAGTGGACAGGGGCGCTCTAACCATCAGAAGGATAGTTCATGTCATAAACAGGAGGGTATGAGACACTAAATCCTCATGGAAGAGGAGCAGCAGGGGTAACAGTGGTTGTTAACCCCCGCATTGTAAAGGCAGCAGACTGGGAGCTGGAAGGGCGAAGCCAGAGGTTCTGCGAATGCCTTAGGATGGCTCTAGCTCACCAAGGCTTGAATCCGTTAATGACCAGGTGCTGCTGGTGGAATTAGAAGAGGCTGCCATGGTCACACAGTCCAGCTTTTCCTAAATTGTGCCTCCCAAGGACTAAGAATGTTGCAGCAGGCATTAAATAGGAGAGGGGATGGGGGAAGAGTTAATTATGTGATCAAACCAGCAGAGAACACTAGAGTTAAGCAAAGATGAATGCATTTCCATCGTGAAGAACTTCTTGGTATCTTAAGCCAAGGGTTGCAAACGGAAATGTCTACAGGGGCCAGGCAAGTAGTGGGGATGACAGCGACCGTAGTGACCAGACAGGGACTGTGGGACACTGGGGAGCGTCAGCCCTGTCTTTGAGGGCAGGCGTCATTGTACAGGCATTTCTGATCTGATGTTAGGAGGGGTTGAGCCTGCTGAGGTAAGGAGTCAAAGGCAAAATACACAAATGCCAGGGAGGATTAAAATTTCAAAAAGAGGGAGCCAAGATGGCCAAATAGGAACAGCTCCGGTCTCCAGCTCCCAGCCCCAGCGACACAGAAGACGGGTGATTTCTGCATTTCTGCTTGAGGTACCGGTTTCATCTCACTAGGGAGTGCCTAACAGTGGGTTCAGGACAGTCGGTGAAGCGCACTGTGCGCGAGCCGAAGCAGGGCGAGGCATTGCCTCACTCGGGAAGCGCAAGGGGTCAGGGAGTTCCCTTTCCTAGTCAAAGAAAGGGAAAACAGACGGCACCTGGAATATCGGGTCAGTCCCGTCCTAATACTGCGCTTTTCCAACGGGCCTGGAAAACGGCACACTAGGAGATTGTGTCCCGCACCTGGCTCGGAGGGTCCTATGCCCACAGAGTCTTGCTGATTGCTAGCACAGCAGTCTGAGATCAAGCTGCAAGGCAGCAACGAGGCTGGGGGAGGGGCGCCCGCCATTGCCCAGGCTTGCTTAGGTAAACAAAGCAGCCAGGAAGCTCGAACTGGGTGGAGCCCACCACAGCTCAAGGAGGCCTGCCTGCCTCTGTAGGCTCCACCTCTGGGGGCAGGACACAGACAACCAAAAACTCAGCGAGAACCTCCACAGCCTTAAATGTCCCTGTCTGACTGACAGCTTTGAAGAGAGTAGTGGTTCTCCCAGCACGCAGCTGGAGATCTGAGAACGGACAGACTGCCTCCTAAAGTGGGTCCCTCACCCCTGAGCAGCCTAACTGGGAGGCACCCCACCAGTGGGACAGACTGACACCTCATTCAACCGGGTACTCCTCTGAGACAAAACTTTCAGAGGAACTATCAGACAGCTGAATTTGTGGTCTCACGAAAATCCGCTGTTCTGCAGCCACCGGTGCTGACACCCAGCCAAACAGGGTCTGGAGTGGACCTCTAGTAAACTCCAACAGACCTGCAGCTGAGGGTCTTGTCTGGTAGAAGGAAAATTAACAAACAGAAAGGACATCCACACCAAAAACCCATCTGTACATCACCATCATCGAAGACAAAAAGTAGACAAAACCACAAAGATGAGGAAAAAACAGACCAAAAAAACTGGAAACTCTAAAAAACAGAGCACCTCTCCTCCTCCAAAGGAACGCAGTTCCTCACCAGCAACGGAACAAAGCTGGATGGAGGATGACTTTGATGAGTTGAGAGAAGAAGGCTTCAGACGATCAAACTACTCTGAGCTACGAGAGGAAATTCAAAACAATAGCAAAGAAGTTAAAAACTTTGAAAAAAAATTAGAAGAATGGATAACTAGAATAACCAATGGAGAGAAGGGCTTAAAGGAGATGATGGAGCTGAAAGCCAAGTTTCGAGAACTACGCGAAGAATGCAGAAGCCTCAGTAGCAGATGCGATCAACTGGAAGAAAGGGTATCGCTGATAGAAGATGAAATGAATGAAATGAAGAGAGAAGGGGAGTTTAGAGAAAAAAGAATAAAAAGAAATGAACAAAGCCTCCAAGAAATTTGGGACTATGTGAAAAGACCAAACCTACGTCTGATTGGTGTACCTGAAAATGATGGGGAGAATGGAACCAAGTTGGAAAACACTCTGCAAGATATTATCCAGGAGAACTTCCCCAATCTAGCAAGGCAGGCCAGCATTCAGATTCAGGAAATACAGAGAACGCCACAAAGATACTCCTCGAGAAGGGCAACTCCAAGACACATAATTGTCAGATTCACCAAAGTGGAAATGAAGGAAAAAATGTTAAGGGCAGCCAGAGAGAAAGGTCGGGTTACCCACAAAGGGAAGCCCATCAGACTAACAGCTGATCTCTCAGCAGAAACTCTACAAGCCAGAAGAGAGTGGGGGCCGATATTCAACATTCTTAAAGAAAAGAATTTTCAACCCAGAATTTCCTATCCCGCCAAACTAAGCTTCATAAGTGAAGGAGAAATAAAATACTTTACAGACAAGCAAACGCTGAGTGATTTTGTCACCACCAGGCCTGCCCTAAAAGAGCTCCTGAAGGAAGCACTAAACATGGAAAGGAACAACCGGTACCAGCCCCTGCAAAAACATGCCAAATTGTAAAGACCATCGAGGCTAGGAAGAAACTATAGCAACTAACGAGCAAAATAACCAACTAACATCATAATGACAGGATCAGATTCACACATAACAATATTCACGTTAAATGTCAATGGGCTAAATGCTCCAATCAAAAGACACAGACTGGCAAACTGGATAAGGAGTCAGGACCCATCAGTGTGCTGTATTCAGGAAACCCATCTCACGTGCAGAGACACACATAGACTCAAAATAAAGGGATGGAGGAAGATCTATCAAGCAACTGGAAAACAAAAAAAGGCAGGGGTTGCAATCCTAGTCTCTGATAAAATAGACTTTAAACCAACAAAGATCAAAAGAGACAAAGAAGGCCATTACATAATGGTAAAGGGATCAATTCAACAAGAAGAGCTAACTATCCTAAATATATATGCACCCAACACAGGAGCACCCAGATTCATAAAGCAAGTCCTCAGTGACCTACAAAGGGACTTAAACTCCCACACAATAATAATGGGAGATTTTAACACCCCACTGTCAGCATTAGACAGATCAACGAGACAGAAAGTTAACAAGGATATCCAGGAATTGAACTCAGCTCTACATAAAGTGGACCTAATAGACATCTACAGAACTCTCCACCCCAAATCAACAGAATATACATTTTTTTCAGCACCACACCACACCTATTCCAAAATTGACCACATAGTTGGAAGTAAAGCTCTTCTCAGCAAATGTAAAAGAACAGAGATTATGACAAACTGTCTCTCAGACCACAGTGCAATCAAACTAGAACTCAGGATTAAGAAACTCAGTCAAAACCGCTCAACTACATGGAAACTGAACAACCTGCTCCTGAATGACTATTGGGTACATAATGAAATGAAGGCAGAAATAAAGATGTTCTTTGAAACCAACGAGAACAAAGACACAACATACCAGAATCTCTGGGACACGTTCAAAGCAGTGTGTAGAGGGAAATTTATAGCACTAAATGCCCACAAGAGAAAGCAGGAAAGATCCAAAATTGACACCCTAACATCACAATTAAAAGAACTAGAAAAGCAAGAGCAAACACATTCAAAAGCTAGCAGAAGGCTAGAAATAACTAAAATCAGAGCAGAACTGAAGGAAATAGAGACACAAAAAACCCTTCAAAAAATTAATGAATCTAGGAGCTGGTTTTTTGAAAAGATCAACAAAATTGATGGACCGCTAGCAAGACTAATAAAGAAGAAAAGAGAGAAGAATCAAATAGATGCAATAAAAAACGAAAAAGGGGATATCACCACCGATCCCACAGAAATACAATCTACCATCAGAGAATACTACAAACACCTCTATGCAAATAAACTAGAAAATCTGGAAGAAATGGATAAATTCCTCGACAAATACACCCTCCCAAGACTAAACCAGGAAGAAGTTGAATCTCTGAATAGACCAATAACAGGTTCTGAAATTGTGGCAATAATCAATAGCTTACCAACCAAAAAGAGTCCAGGACCTGATGGATTCACAGCTGAATTCTACCAGAGGTACAAGGAGGAACTGGTACCATTCCTTCTGAAACTATTCCAATCGATAGAAAAAGAGGGAATCCTCCCTAACACATTTTACGAAGCCAGCATCGTCCTGATACCAAAACCTGGCAGAGACATAACCAAAAAAGAGAATTTCAGACCAATATCCTTGATGAACATTGATGCAAAAATCCTCAATAAAATACTGGCAAACCGAATCCAGCAGCACATCAAAAAGCTTATCCACCATGATCAAGTGGGCTTCATCCCTGGGATGCAAGGCTGGTTCAACATACGCAAATCAATAAATGTAATCCAGCATATAAACAGAACCAAAGACAAAAACCACATGATTATCTCAATAGATGCAGAAAAGGCCTTTGACAAAATTCAACAACCCTTCATGCTAAAAACTCTCAATAAATTAGGTATTGATGGGACGTATCTCAAAATAATAAGAGCTATCTACAACAAACCCACAGCCAATATCATACTGAATGGGCAAAAACTGGAAGCATTCCCTCTCAAAACTGGCACAAGACAGGGATGCCCTCTCTCACCGCTACTATTCAACATAGTGCTGGAAGTTCTGGCCAGAGCAATCAGGCAGGAGAAGGAAATAAAGGGTATTCAATTAGGAAAAGAGGAAGTCAAATTGTCCCTGTTTGCAGATGACATGATTGTATATCTAGAAAACCCCATTGTCTCAGCCCAAAATCTCCTTAAGCTGATTAGCAACTTCAGCAAAGTCTCAGGATACAAAATTAATGTACAAAAATCACAAGCATTCTTGTACACCAATCACAGACAAACAGAGAGCCAAATCATGAGTGAACTCCCATTCACAATTGCTTCAAAGAGAATAAAATACCTAGGAATCCAACTTGCCAGGGATGTGAAGGACCTCTTCAAGGAGAACTACAAACCACTGCTCAATGAAATAAAAGAGGATACAAACAAATGGAAGAACATTCCATGCTCATGGGTTGGAAGAATCAATATCGTGAAAATGGCCATACTGCCCAAGGTAATTTATAGATTCAATGCCATCCCCATGAAGCTACCAATGACTTTCTTCACAGAATTGGAAAAAACTACTTTAAAGTTCATATGGAACCAAAAAAGAGCCCGTATCGCCAAGTCAATCCTAAGCCAAAAGAACAAAGCTGGAGGCATCACGCTACCTGACTTTAAACTATACTACAAGGCTACAGTAACCAAAACAGCATGGTACTGGTACCACAACAGAGACATAGATCAATGGAACAGAACAGAGCCCTCAGAAATGATGCCGCATAGCTACAACTATCTGATCTTTGACAAACCTGACAAAAACAAGAAATGGGGAAAGGATTCCCTATTTAATAAATGGTGCTGGGAAAACTGGCTAGCCATATGTAGAAAGCTGCAACTGGATCCCTTCCTTACACCTTATACAAAAATTAATTCAAGATGGATTAAAGACTTATATGTTAGACCTAAAACCATTAAAATCCTACAAGAAAACCTAGGCAATACCATTCAGGACATAGGCGTGGGCAAGGACTTCATGTCTAAAACACCAAAAGCAATGGCAACAAAAGCCAAAATCGACAAATGGGATCTCATTAAACTAAAGAGCTTCTGCACAGCAAAAGAAACTATCATCAGAGTGAACAGGCAACCTACACAATGGGAGAAAATTTTTGCAACCTACTCATCTGACAAAGGGCTAATATCCAGAATCTACAATGAACTCAAACAAATTTACAAGAAAAAAACAAACAACCCCATCAAAAAGTGGGCAGAGGACATGAACAGACACTTCTCAAAAGAAGACATTTATGCAGCCAAAAAACACATGAAGAAATGCTCCTCATCACTGGCCATCAGAGAAATGCAAATCAAAACCACAGTGAGATACCATCTCACACCAGTTAGAATGGCCATCATTAAAAAATCAGGAAACAACAGGTGCTGGAGAGGATGTGGAGAAATAGGAACACTTTTACACTGTTGGTGGGACTGTAAACTAGTTCAACCATTGTGGAAGTCAGTGTGGCGATTCCTCAGGGATCTCGAACTAGAAATACCATTTGACCCAGGCATCCCATTACTGGGTATATACCCAAAGGACTATAAATCATGCTGCTATAAAGACACATGCACACGTATGTTTATTGCGGCACTATTCACAATAGCAAAGAGTTGGAACCAACCCAAATGTCCAACAACGATAGACTGGATTAAGAAAATGTGGCACATATACACCATGGAATACTATGCAGCCATAAAAAATGATGAGTTCGTGTCCTTTGTAGGGACATGGATGAAACTGGAAAACATCATTCTCAGTAAACTATCACAAGGACAAAAAACCAAACACCGCATGTTCTCACTCATAGGTGGGAATTGAACAATGAGAACTCATGGACACAGGAAGGGGAACATCACGCTCCGGGGACTGTTGTGGGGTGGGGGGAGGGGGGAGGGACAGCATTAGGAGATACACCTAATGCTAAATGACGAGTTAATGGGTGCAGGAAATCAACATGGCACATGGATACATATGTAACAAACCTGCACATTGTGCACATGTACCCTAAAACCCTAAAGTATAATAAAAGTAGATATACATAAAAAAAAAAAAAAAAAAAAAAAAAAAATTTCAAAAAGAACCCGTGTAGCAAACTGAGCCAAGAGAAAGTGATCACCATGATGGGCATTGCACACAGCCCTGCTTCCCTCTGCAGCCAGCAGCATTCGGCTGCTTTAGTGCATTTTGCAAACTCGTAGGTACAAAACATCAATATGTCAGGAAAAGTTGAGTAAGAACCCGAGCTCTGCAATAGAGCAACAACTTTATTCCACTTACCGGTTCTGCTCACCAGTTCGTACGAGCTATCTTACGTTGCAGCCGAGTAGATTGTACTCTTGTCCCAGTTCCCCTGCTGAAGACCTGAGTTTAGATGCTGGCTCAGGCTTCCCCACTTATTAGTTATGTGACCTTGAGCATGATTCTAAACCTTTGTAAATCTCCATCTCTCTGTTTCAGCTATTCATTGCTGTGTAACAACCCATCCCCAAACAGTGTTTTAAATGAATAACAATAATTTATTTTTCTTCATCAGGAGTTAAGTGAGCTCAGCTTGGCGGTTCTCAGGATCTCTCAGGTGGTCGCAGTCAGTCGGTGGCTGGGGCTGTGCTGGGGTCTTCTCAATGTCACCTTCACCCACATGTCTGGCTCCTGAGCTGGGGAGATTCACACAGCTGGGGCTGGAATAGCTGGGGCTCCTCAAGCATCCCTTTTTCCACATGGTCTCTGCCTGGTGGCCTCCAGGCAGCTAACTCCTGATGTGGTGGTCCACGGCTCCCAGAGCAAGTGTCCCAAGAGAGCCTGGCAGAAGCTCTGTGGCCTTTTTTATCCCAGCCCTGGGAGTCACACAGTATGACTTCCACCTCATTTCATTCATTGAGGCATCCACAGAGGCTCATCCAGACTCAAGGAGAGGGGACATGGACTCCACCTCTTAATGGAGTGAGTGTCAAAGAATCTGTGGACTCTTTTTTTTTTAATTTTTAGTTTTTGAGGGTACATAGTAAGTGTATATATTTATGGGTTACATGAGATGTTTTGATACAGGCATGCAATGCATAATAATGACATCATGGAGAATGGGGTATTCTTCCCTCAAGCATTGATCCTTTGTGTTACTAACAGTCCAGTTATACATTTTTAGTGATTTTAAAATGTACCATTAAATTATTGTTGGCTTTGGTCACCCTGTTTTGCTGTGAAATAGTAGATTTTGTTCATTCTTTTTATTTTTTGTACCAATTCGCCATCTGCACCTCCCCCCAGCCCCTTCACTACCCTTCCCAGCCTCTGGTAACCATTCTTCTACTGTCTATCTCCGTGAGCTCAATTGTTTTGATTTTTAGCTCCCACAAATAAGAGAGAACATGTGATGTGCTTGTCTTCCTGTGCCTGGATTATTTCACTTAACATAATGACCTCTACTTTCATCCACGGTATTGCAAATGACAGGATCTCATCCTTTTTGATGGCAGAGTAGTACTCCATTGTGTGTACCTACCATGTTTTCTTTATCCATTCATCTGTTGATGGACACTTAGGTTGTCTCCAAGTGTACACATGTTTTAAAACCACTACATTACCCAGTAAATGGGGCCAATATTACCACTTCCCATAGAATGGAAGCACCACAGTTTATTTCACCTGATTTCTCTCTTCTCTCCTTCCTTCTTTCCTTTCTCTCTCCTTCCTTCCTTCCTTCCTTCTTTCTTTCTTTCTTTCTTTCTTTCTTTCTTTCTTTCTTTCTTTCTTTCTCTTTCTTTTTTGATAGAGTTTCACTCTTGTTGCCCAGGCTGGAGTACAATAACAGTATCTTGGCTCACAACAACCTCCACCCCCCCAGGTTCAAGCAATTCTCCTGCCTCAGCCTCCTGAGTAGCTGGAATTACAGACATGCACCACCATGCCCAGCTAATTTCTTTCGTATTTATTTATTTATTTGCACCACCACACCCAGCTAATTTCTTTTGTATTTATTTATTTATTTTTATTTTTATTTTTTAGCAGAGATGGGGTTTCTCCATGTTGGTCAGGCTGGTCTCAAACTCCCAACCTCAGATGATCCGCCTGCCTCGGCCTTCCAAAGTGCTGGGATTACAGCATAAGCCACCATGCCTGGCCTATTTCACCTGATTTCTAAAAGCAGCCATTTTGGTTATTCCAATTTTTTGGCCATTATACATAATGGTGAGGGGAACATCTCTGGGCATAGTTTTTCGTTTTCTATCTTCTGCTATTTGCATGGGGCTGCCAAGAAGGGAGATTGCAGGATCAAAGGGTAGGAATGTTTCAATCCAGTCTTCAGTTTTCAAGCATCATCGAAGACATGGTGAGAAGCCTCTCAGGCTGAATCACACTTTCCACACCTTGGCTGTGTGTGTACATGGGCTGTGTGGGTATTTTGGGGCCTGGAACGAATGTGATTTTTGCTTGCTTACTTTTCGCCTTCACAATGCATAATCAAAATGCTTTTGCTTGAACACAGATAGGTTCACAGCCTAAAAACAGCTCCTGTGTGCTGCAGGAGAAGGTTATCCTTTTGTGAAATTCTGATGTGTCCAGCTGGGGACAGGACAAAGCAGAGGGGACATGGAGGGACCCTGATCTGTAGGCAGTTAGTGGAGTTACAGGCCCACACTCACTCTGAGTAATGTTCCTCAGCCTTTTAGAAATGTAAGCCCATATTTTCTCTAAAGCTTTCTTCCTTGATCTTCTGGATGAGCCCAGAAGTTGCATTATTTTGTGTAGTGTGTTCTATGCAGGCATTTGAATAAGATCTTCTCAAGCCATATCTTTTTCTTGCCTCCAGGGCTCCTGAACTGGAGGTTGGGCTACTCTCTGCTCATAAGCCCTTTGTCTCCTTGACGAAGACTAAGAAGAGATCTGGAGCTATGACTACCATTTCAATGATTATCATTAGGGCAAACCTCCCCTGGGGAGGGATCTAGATAATTGCTTCTAGAATTGGCTTCTCTTTACTGTCTATGGCTTTGAAGTCAAATGACACATGCTAGGTACTTTCTATTTTAAGTTTTTGCTGGGTTTATGGGAGAGAGTTGGAATGTTGGAACTTTTTTTTTTTTTTTTTAAGTAAATTTAGCCAGTGACCTTAGGAGGGACTTGTCACTTGGTGAAATCCTTTCACAGCAACATGGCAGAGAGAGCCCAGCCCTGAACTTGAGAATCACAAGACTAGCGTCTTAGCTCCAGCTCTGTCATTAACCTGGTGGGTGACTTTGGACAAATCACTTCCTTCATATCTTCAGATGCCCCACTTGAGAAGTATGGACTTGAACTTGGCCAACTCCTACAGTCATCACAAGTCTAAAATTTGATAATTTGTGAAAGCCAGCCCTGAGTGTCTTTACTCCAAGAATCCTTTTAGAATTCCTTCCATCTTCCTCTGGCCAGCACCAGATAAACACAAGGGTTGGGGCCTGGAGGAGAAGCACGTACTATATTCTTGGCAAAAGGGGTAGTCTTGTTTGTTATAACAAAATACTATAAACTGGGTGGTTTATAAACAACAGAGGTTTATTTTTCAGAGTTTTGGAGGCTGGGAAGCCCAAGATCAATATGCAAGCAGATTTACTGTCTGGCGAGAGCCCACTTCCTCACAGACAGTGCCTTCTTGCTGCATCCTCCCATGGTAGAAGGGACAAAATAGCATTCTGGGATCTTTTTTATAAGGACATGAATCCCAATCATGCGGGCTTTGCCTTCACAACCTAATC
This sequence comes from Symphalangus syndactylus, assembly GCF_028878055.3. Classification (NCBI taxonomy): domain Eukaryota; kingdom Metazoa; phylum Chordata; class Mammalia; order Primates; family Hylobatidae; genus Symphalangus; species Symphalangus syndactylus. The sequence goes on along the minus strand of NC_072427.2, from coordinate 26,609,984 downwards.
ACCTCCTAAAGGTCCTACCCATCTCCTAATACCATCATCTCGGAAGTTAGAATTTCAACATATGAAATGGAGGCAGGCAGGAGCACAAACATTCAGACCATAGGAGGAATTTAAAATGACAGAGAGATTGTCTTAAGCTGGGATCTCCCAGAAGCAGATCTGTAGACAAGGACTTGAAGTGGTTTATTCAGGAGGTTGAGGGGGGTAGTGAGATGGGGCAGAGAAGGAGGCTAACACAGAGAGTGCTGGTGAGCAGGCCATCACTGTGGGCAGCTGGGCTGCAATCCTGCTGAAGGCTTCTGGAAAACACCTCAGAGATGTCCACCTGAGGATGAGATAACTGGGGTATCTATTCCCCAAGGGGTGCTAACCACCCCCCGGCCCCGCCTTGCACAAGCCAAGGAAAAGCCCTTGGGTGGAGCATTGCAGATGTTTGCAGTGGGCATGCACAGGATGTGCAGAGGATATGGGTGGGACCTTGACAACGTCTGCTACTGCTAATGCCATGTGGCACATTGTTCCAATTTTCCTGGTTGCTCACTGTATTAAAGCGCATAAGCAATATACCTTGCACGAGATTCTGCACGGGCTTAACAAGTTTAGGAGTCTTTTGATGTTCTGTTTTGTCAGGTAGACAGAGACTGTATTGAATTAGAAGGAAATGTCTTATTCGGCAAAAGGCTGGAGACATGGGAAGGATATATAAAGGTCTATGTTGAAATCATACGACATTGAATAAACTTACAGAGTTTGTGGTGAGAACAATGATGGAAATCCTATAAGGAAGGGGTTCAGGTGTGGAAATCAGGGCATGCATGGAACTTAGAGGCCAGGAGCATCATGTAGACATTGTGTAAATGAGGACGGCCTGATGCTTTTCCCGCTGACATGCTGCTAGCCAGCATAAATTAGCCAAGGATCCATTGGTTCACCTTTTCTCCTCCATTCTGCCTGCACCATTGTTGTGGGGAAGGAAATCTTAAAAGGGTACAAGGAAGAGGAACCAACACCACCCATTTTGATTAGTGTTTATGAGCATCTACTATGGCAGACAGGACACTCAACATTCAGGGTACTCAGAGTGAGGCACTAGTACCAGCTTCTCAGGAGGCTGAGGCGGGAGGATTGCTTGAGCCCAGGAGTTCAAGGCTGCAGTGAACTGTGATCACATTACTGTACTCCAGCCTGGGCAACACAGCAAGATCTTGTTTTTTGTTTTTTGTTTTTTTTTAAGTGGGACAGTCCTGTCCTTTAAGGGAAGATAGAGTGAAATATAATTACAGTGACAGGCAGAGGAATAAGGATCAGGAGAGAGGTATGAATGCACTGCTGGGCAGAACAGAGCAGAGGGCCTTCTTTCTGACTGTCAAGATCCAGGCAGGTGTCTTAGAGGACATGGCAACTGAGCAGTGCTTTGAATTTGAATGGAGCAGGCACCTTTATATGAATAGAATTGGAATGGTCAAAGGTATGGAGAAGGGAAAGGTGAGGGTGTATCTGGGTTTCACTGGATGGCCTGATGTGATTGAGGCCTCAGCTTCATGCAAGGATATCATGGACAACATATGGAAAAAGGAGGAGGGGCCAGGCTGTATAGAGCCCTGGGTTGGAAAGAGGAGACAGGAGTGCGCTGTGGGGGCAATGGGAGCCACTGAGGTGTCCAGAGCAAGGCATGGAGGGGTGGCCCTTTAAAGAACAAGGCTATGAGAGTTACCCAGGACTCAGAAGCACCCAGTGTAGAAGCAGAGTGTCTGGTATGGTGGAAGTGAGGTGGTTTCTTGTGCATGGAGGTTTCTGAAAAGAAATCTCTACCTTTGGTTTTCTTTCTTCTGGAGAACAAGGCACAGACCTGGGACTTCAACATTGGTCTTCTAACCCCTCGGTAACCACCTCCCTCCATCTTATGGGGGCTATTTTTCCTGGTGGGAGAGGCTACCTTTCTGGATTGCTTCTGTCTAATTTCCATACCCACTTCCATCTCACAAGCCAGCCCACTCTGTTTGCAGAGTGGGCCGGCTAAGGATTAATCTGAGAATTGAAATCCCAAGAACTGTGGGCTGTCTGAGACAGAGGACAGAATCAGGTTTCTCCAGGATGACTGGCTCATGTGGGGAGACTTACTTGCTGGCACGTGTTGGAAGAAAAGGATAGAAAACTGCATTTTGAGGGTTTTTTTTTTTAAATTTAAGTGTATGTATTGGCACCAGGGCCAGTATTAACAAAAACTTAAATTCCCAAGCAGCCTCCTCACTCCTTGACCCAGCAAGGAAATAATTTCCCTGCTTATTCACTCACTCACCAAATATTTGTTGAGCATCTACTATCTGCAGTCTTTGCTCTAGGCACTTTGAAAGCAGGAATGAACAAGCAGACAAGTTTCCCGCCCTCCCAGAGTTTGTGTTCTAGTGGAAGACACAGAGAATAAACAAAGGACAAGGAGGTGCAGGAGATGCCATCTCACATCCTTCATCCTTCCAGGCCCATGGCTTCTAGGAGAGGAAACCTTTTCCTGTGCCTAGCCTTCGAGACGCTTCCAAATCGGTGCCCATCCACCTCTCCAGCCACTTCTGCCCAGCCTCCACTTCAAATGTAAGTATAAAGTGGAACAAGAGATCAGAGCCAGATACGATCTGGCTAGGTCCAGGTGGGGGCATAGTTATCTTCCCCAGCTCTGATCTCTTCTTCCACTTTATGCTTTACAACCCAGATTTTCTGGAACCATCCCAATATAAATTTTTTTTTCTTCTCTTATATACTTAAGCCTCGAGTTAGGCAAAAATCATAACCAGATCCCGAGTTTGTCTTAGAAATTATGTTCACTTTTCTGTGCCTCTACTGTTTGTCCTATCACTTTTAGGGGGGACTGTCTAGTGAATGTGCCCACCTCCCTTGAGCTTGAGAGTTCTGGTCCAGCTCTGTGTCTGCAGGGACATAGCTCGGAGCTCAGTACATGCTGGTACTCAGAAAGTGCTTTCTAGACAAATGTCAGACTGGCATGTGGGCTTCATATGGAGGCCGATCTGCCCACGACCCTTGGAACCAAGCAATATCCAGAGAGGGGAGTGGTGGTTCTTGAGCTGTTGCCTCCAGCTCTGCAGTGAAGAGAGCAGGGAAGGCTGATAGCTGAGCCAGAACCAACTTCAAAGAAATGTGCCTTCCCCGGCTTCCAATGTGGGTCTGTGGCATCTCTGCAGGCCAGGCCTGGTAGATGTTTATTATACTTAAGAATATATTAAATGCAGGCTCTGAGCTCCGTTCCGGGCATAGCTCGCCTCTTGCCACTGGCTTTCTGATGACTGAACTGTGTAATCCTGCAGGTGGATGAGCAGAGCCTGGGGCACGTTTCAGCTCAAAAGGGCCAAATCAAACACTGAGTGTCTCAACTGAGCACATTCCTGAGCTCATTAAACTGGGCAAAGTGAGCCCAGCCGGATGGAGACCAGGGAGGAGACAGACGGTCATAGCCCCTGAACATAGCTGGAGCCAGGCAGCAGCGTCTGCTCTGGAAAGGGGCTCGGCACTCGGTCCTCTTCCCTCCCTCTCCCTGTCCTGAGTCAGTCCTTTCCACAGCCCGTTATATCCCCCAACCATGGGGAAGTAGGACTGCACCAGCTTTGGGGGACGGGGATTTGGAGGGTTGAGGTCACCCTCAGCGCTGCCCAGAAGGAACTTACCAGCGGGCAGGCAGACAGGCTGTGGTGGAACCAGTCAGTCGGCAGGAAAGGATTATGTGAGATGCAAAGCTAATGTGACAGACCACCCAGCCGGAGAACTGGAAGGGTGGGATTTCATAACCCACGCAGAGTCAATCAAGGCCAAAGGAGTTAGGGAAAGCGCAGGGGATGATCCTTATGGTAACTCTTTGGACGAGGTGCCCATGAAAGATGGACAGGGTGTGGCTTAGCAGTTATTTTGCTTCACCTTCAAGCCTGCCTCCTTGACCATGACTGTCTTTTGGTTTTGGAGCTAATGAATAGTAAATTATTTTAAAAGGCAGGCATGACTTGGAATCTTAGTGAGAGATGTTGAATGTTGTGCTCATTCATTTGCTTGTGCATTTAGAGAGAGAGAGAAAGGATAATGCAAGAGAAATCAGATGGGTTCTAATTCAGATGAGCTGTAAAGCCTTGGACAAAGTTGCTGAACATCTCTGAATCTGTTTTCTATTCTGAAAAAAGAGGAGGATGGTGATGGGCTGAGTAGAACTGGTCCCTAAAAAAATTATTGTGCTAGATGTGGGAAAATTCAGGTCAAATAATATAACATATAAAGGTTTATTTTAGAGGGTTTTTAAGCTTCAGTGATATATACGTGAGTCGTGTTAGAACATCCTTTAGTAAAAATCCATGAAGACATAACAAAAGGAAGAGAGGGACGCTGGAGAGTGTCACAGCTCTGGGACCACAGAGTGAGTGAGCTAAGGGAAAACCTGGTGCTTGACCACGGAGGGCAGAGGGTCCAGCTAGGATGAAACTGTGTGGGCAGCCCCTCCAGACTGCCCTCGCTGTGGGGCCCCGTCCTTGTGTTGATGACATCTTAGAAACAAAAGCCATGTGCCCACGAATAGCCTGAATTAAGGTGGATCAGCACATTGTCTTATGACCCAGCCATGAAAGAGGGGTTGGAGTGAGTTTTGGAGGGAATGTTAGGGACAACGTAAGTGCGGTAAAGGCTTAGGTGGTCAATCAGAGGGCTAGCCTGAGCTTGCAGCCCGTGGGTGTCCTGGGTGTGGCACATGCTGTGCAAATGCCCCAAAGGTCGCCATGTGATTGACTGCCATCTGGATGAGATGTTGGAATGTGGAATGATGGAGCTCATTCTCTTGGAGAAGCGTTACTAGCTGAAATCCTTCCTTTTGCTTTGATTGTTTCCATGACACCTGCTGCTCCTAAGAAGGGTCAAAACCACCCCAAATACACACTGCTCAGGGTTCCTGAGAGCATTAAATGAAATACTATAGAGAGACGAGCTGAGCCCAGCATGGGGCATGAAGATGCTACTCAAATAGAAGTATCATTACTTGCATTCTTTCATTATTTCCAGAATATATTGAATTTAAAATTAAATTAAAGGTAACTGTACCCATTGCCACAGCATTAATTCCAACTCTCACCACCTCCTACCTGCCTTGAGCAGCAGTTCCTCCATTGCCCATCTTTTTCCAAACCTTCCCGTATCTTAGCAGCTCAAAATAGATGTGATTTTTCTCAGAACCCCAGAGCTTCCTCTTGCCTGCCAGGTAAGACCCAAATTAACCTGATGTCCATGGTGTGGTGCTTGGCCCTGACCTTATGCCTCCAGCCTCATTTAACAGCATCACCCACCATGGGCTGTTTGCTGCTCCCTGGTCAGGCCTCTTTCCCAGCTCCACACCTTTGCATAAGCTCCTCCCTCTGCCTTAGGGTTCCTTCCCTTCACTCCAGGGCATGTGGGTCAGTATCAGCCAGGAGCTGCTCATTTCCTTGAGTGTGGAGACTGAATTCAGCCCTCTCCCCTCAATGTCTACAGCAGTCTCTGGCAATAAATGCTCTCTTCAATGCCTGTTGACTGAATTGAATCGAGTTTTTAAAAGCCCCATGCAAACGAATTCAATGGAATCGTTATAAGAAATATACAGATTAAGCAATTGACCATATTTAAAAACCTAAATATGAACATCATTTGGGCTAGGGAAGCAAGATGATAGGAAAGCAGCCTTTGAAATTGAGCTCCTTCTGCCTGCCAAAGCATTCGCTTTTAGATTGGATGTGGAGGACAGACACTCTGTAGGTTTGAACATCCCAGAGTACCTTTCCCACTTCCAAGCTCCTGTATGTATTTACAGAGAGTGAGGCCCACGTTGTAAAAATGAGGATTATAGGAGCCCTGAGATAGACAGTACAGTTGCTTTCATGGAAAAAGACATGAACCACTGCATTTTCTCTCTGCCGTAATTTGGGCTCTTGGGCCTGGCAGTCCAGCAGTTAGCCAGGCACCAGTTTCCCCTTGTCCCACTGTTCAGAGGCCTCCCATGTCCTCCTGAAAACACCTGACTTTTTGATCCGTATTATAAACCTGCTCTGGTCTACAGTCAGAGACAGAGAGCTGCCTCCTTGGGACCTTGGCTGAGTTTCTACCAGGGCTCTGATTTCCCTTCAGTAAAACAAGGGGCTGGGCTAAATGTACTGTCACTGTACAGCTTCAGCTTCCCCAAGAGGTCATCCTTAGGACTCTGAGGAGTTCAGACCACAGACTACAGACCAGGGTCTTCCCTTCTCCCACAAGCTGGACTCTTTGAACATCAAAGCACTCACTTCCTCACCCAAGTAATGCACCTTTTAGAATATTTGCTGAAATAACTGCCACCTGGTGGCATCTTCTGGGTCAATGTCACTGTCCATGGTGGTATTTTCTTGTTAATGATATCAGCTACACATCTTTTAAATTCTCCATGCTAAGGGCTTTTTATAGCTCATCTAGTTGAACCTTTACCACAACCCTGTAAATCTGGGTGATCACAGCCATTTTGCAGATCTGGAAACTGATCTGAGAGGCTGAGTGATTCTCTGTCAGTGAACCAGCAAGCGACAAAGTCAGGATTTAAATCCAGACCAATTTTACTATAAAGACCAAGCTCTTAACCTTATACTGAATATTTTAATCCTCAAAACAACCCTTTGAGGTAGCTTTTATAACCCACATTTTGCCGAATAAATCACTGAAATTTGGAGAGTTTAAAAGACCTGCTGAAGCTATGTAACCAGGAGGTGGCTGACCTGGGATTTGAACCTAGGGGTGAGCATAAGCTCTTTCTATCCGTTTTCTCGCTTAATTCCCACAGCAATCCTGGGAGTTAAGGAGGTACTGTCTCTGTTTAATATATCGGGAAATCAACGCTCAGAGAGATTCAGTAATTTTCTCAGGGTTACACAACCAGGAAGTGGCAAGCAGATGGGATCCAAAGTTGGTGGTCATCCCACAGTGTAATACTATACAGAAATCCATTTCTGAAATCTGGACGGGTTTTCTTTGGTTTCATTCCGATACACAGAATCATGTTAAGACCTCCACATTTGAAGCCATGTCAATAGTTTTTGGTTTTCAAAGACTCTGTATGAATCAGCATGGAAGGTCAAACAGTCAAGACAGAAGAATCTGACATGATGGGGCAGTGAGCTTGGATACATGAGAACGCGCTTACCTTTGGAACCAAACTCCACCCTGGTCTAATCCCATCAAGGCCACGCAGCACAGTGGACGCATCCAGCTCGCAGATTTGCGGCTGATGGGTCCTGGCCTGGGGCCAGCCTCTCTGGAGGACCAATCCTGGTTGGAGGAGGAGACTTGCTGTAGGGACTTTATGAATGGCATGTGGGTGTGGGCTTAGCACACAGCCCTGGGGAGGAGCAGCACCTGCTGGGCCGGGGCTTCAGACCTGCAAGAGCCACTGGGTAAAGACTTCACTAACTTCGGCTTATTTATTAATTTTAAAATTTAAATTAATTTCTATTTTTAATTGATTTTTTTAAATGCAAAGAATCTGCTACTTTCCATAGCTGTCCAGAGCTGCATGTCTGAATTTCTGTGTGCAGAAACATAAGTGACTCTCCAGGTGTCAGAGGGGCGAGAGGGCAGAGCAAAGTAGAAGGGCACAGAGGGGCTTTGAATTTGAGGCAGAGGAGGAACTGCAGAGAGGGGGCGGGGAGGGCTCGCCGGGAAATCAAACGTCCATTTACATCTTGTCCTGCAAAGCTTCATCAAAACTTCTTTGCCGGCCAGTCACGTCCCCTTATCACTTTTCCAGCCCAGCTTTGTGACTGTAAGTGTTGGACGGAGAACTGATAAGGGTAGGTGATTGACACTCACAGCCTCTGGAACCCCCGCGCCGCCTGCACCTGCGTGATGGGGAAAACCTGGCGCTCCCGCTCTGGGTGCCCGAGGACAGCAGGGGATTCCAGGAGGAGATCTTGGGCATAGGGGGCCCAGGTATGCGCCCCCTGCCTGAGGATGCTGGGGTAGCCTTTGTGTTTTGTCAGTGAGATCTCCACTTTGCTTATTCAAAATGTGCTCTCTGCGACTGGGTTTAGGGTCTCCCCCTGAGAAAAGCGGTTGGGTGGTTGGTGAGGGAAGGGGGCTTATTCCACAGACTTCTTTATAAGGTGAATAAAGGAGTACAGGACTTTTTGGAATTTTAGGTACTCTTGCTTAAAAAAAAAAAAAAAAGGGAGAGCAGGAATTTCTGTTTGATTTGAGGGAAGGTCCCTTTCCAGACATTTTCTTCAGCTGACGGATACTCACCAAATGCTTTTGTCTTTTTCGGTTTATAGGAACCATGTGCTGAGACAGAAGGTTTCATGACTCTAACTAAACTTATATTCTCTCTATTATATTAAAGATGGTTATTTATTATGTTGTTGATTGAGAATGATCTTTTATAACTCATAATTACTTATACCAAATCAAACTCAATAAATTTCTGAATTGGCACATTGCAGTAACGGACTGACACAGAAGCAAGTCTATACACCTGTGTGTAAAGATGTACAACCACAGATAAAAATTCCTGTAACTAAAAATTCTTCTATTTCCTGGAATGTGAATACAGATTAACATGCAATGGATTGCATCTCAGCTGAACAGGTACTTTTTTCTTTTCTTTTCTGAAATTAAATATTATGATTTTACTTAAAGAGTAAATACAATTTTAAAGTTAAATGAAGGTGGTAGATTAACACAGTGGTTCTCAGCCTTAGCTGCTTGTTGGAGTCACCTGGGAGTTTTGAACGGTCCTGATGGATGGCAAATTACATCAGAATCTTCAGGATGTGGCTGGGCAAGAGTAGGTTTGAGAACAGTGCAAAAATAATGTGAATTAAGGCATTTAGTGTTCATATGGGGGCCTTCTCACTTTAATGTAGGAGTATATAAGCTTGGCTATCTGATATGGATGCCTGGATCTCATTCCCAGAGATTCTGATTTAATTGGTCCAGGGTGTGGCCTGGGCACTGTAGCTGTGCCAGGTGATTGCAAGATACAGTTGAGGCTTTGAATATACAGCTGTAATGCCCCCTGACAACTGTGAAAGTCCCAGCACTTGGATTGGCTGGGCTGTCAACTTCTGGTATGATCCTCCATATGTCTTTAACCTTTACAATGCCTCAGTTTCCTTTAAAGCAAACTGGAACCTGGGGATAATGGGTGGAATGAATGTCCCCTCAGAGCCTTTCCTGCTCTTCAAGGTGACTGAGGCCCAAGAGTGCTTTCACGAGATTGCAGTTACTGATGAGACTCAGCACCTGTGTGTCTTGGCTCTGGGTTCAAGAGTGTGGAGAGCGGCTTGGGTGGCAGTAGGATGGATAGTCAGAGGCGGCTGGGAGGAGCAGAGAGTCCTGGCCCAGAGACTCAGCCACCTGCTTCGGACAGAAAGAGGCCAGTTAGGGGCTTGCTGGACAATGAAGGTGTTGATAAAAAGGGGCTGAGTGTTCCCCATCCTCTGGTGGACATATGATGTTGGATATCTCAGGTGGTCACCTGGTGAGACACTGTTGGACTCAGAACTATAATAAAAACAGAGTACACGTCTTTGCAGTTGATTCTCCAAAGGTTTTATTTTGTTTTTATAGTGCCTCATAACTCTATCTTTATGCGGCATGAGTGTGTTTCCAATTCTTTTTTGGACAGGTCCAAAAACATACATGTGGAAAGATTTAAAAAATCCTGCATCATCCTTTGGATTATAAGAATATTAATAATCAAAAGTATAGTTCTCATTTCTTCAGGGCTTACTAGGAGTGTCTCTGTGCAAAACACTTTACTTTTTAATTTTAATTAGCTCATTTAATTTTTATACCAACAGTCTGAGCTAGGTACTACCATGATTACTACTACTATCATCCTCATTTAATAGTTGAGAATACTGGGTTCCAAAGAGGTTAAGTGACATGCACCAGGTTACACAGTAGAGGGCAGAGTCTGGATTTGAATCCAGGACTGTCAGACCCAAAGGCAAAGTGCTAAACCACCGCAGTTTACTACCCAGAGCACACCTTGGGTGTATGTTGGAGTAGAGCTTCACTTTATAGAGTGCCAGGCCCAGAGACCAGATGGATCTTTTCACCTGCAAAACAACAACTGATCTCCCAATGGTCCTGGGTGACAGGTCTTAGGGCTACACACATTTTGCAGATGAGGAAACTGCCATCCAGAAGGACACATGGCAGGTAAGTGGAAGGGCTGGGCCAAGCCCACCTTTTGGGGGTGTAACACGTGCTCCAACCACCACTCACACTACAGGGGTTGGCAGAGCCTGATAGGCTTGGTTGACTATCTCTGGATCCCAAGCCCCTGGCATGATGCCTGGCACATGGTGGGCTTGCAATCAATATTTGCTGAATAAGAACTCCAAAGACCAGATGTGCACAGACACATAGCCCCACCCTCCACCAGATGCAGCCTTTTAGAGATTCAAGCTTGTGAATTACCTCCCCAACAAGAGGAGCAATTGGCCTTTTATGCAAATGTCTGACACCTGAATCTACTCTGAATGCATTCACCTTCTTTACCCAGATTCTAAGTCAGCGATAACACTGTCTCACAGTAAGGCTCCTCAGACACTCACAGGCACCTCAGCCTTAAGGCAGTGAGCTCTGGGTGGGGATTCAGAGACCCAGTTCAAACCTAGGTTTCAACATGAGTGATCTGGTGCTAGGCCCAGCCTCAGTTTCCCCACTTACGTGGTAGAGATGTAGATGCCCTTTCTGTCACTACACAGCTCCTCCCCTAGCCTGGGTGCCTCCTCCCAGGGCTCATCACAGAGGGTCAAGGAGAGGGGAGGCCTCGCATGATCCACTGTCTACAGAGACCCAGCCGGGCATGCAGGTGCCCCCCTTCCCCTCTGCGCTCCAGGCTACTGCCTGATTGCTCATGAAAAGAAGGCTTACCTCTGGCTGGAAATGCCTGAGGCAGCGGATTTTGGTGTGAGTAAGCAATTCCAGGGGCATTAAGGGGAATGCAGGCTCGTCTGGAGCACATAAAGCTGCACTGGGTTCAATTCAAAAGGAGGAGGAAGCTTGGGCTTTCTCAGGGGCCAGGCACGCAGCCCCAATATTAAATCCCTGCGAAAGAATGTCTTCATCTTTATGGATAGAGGAAGAGTCAGATGCTTACAAAAGGAACAAGGGACAGCAAAGCCAGGTCCAGGAAATCCCTTTCATCCTGCAGAGAGATCCAAACAGCCCAGATCTGGGCCCTCCACCCCACGGCAACCTCTAGCTGAACTTGCTTGATTTGAATTTGGGTACAGGATCCCTTTTCATTTCTGTAATAATTGATTTTCATGGCTAGGAGAGAACATAATAGAAAGCAACATCTGTTACTTCCCCATTCACAGATTGTTTGCGCATATTTTGCTTTATTCAGTCTTTAACCACTTTACAGATGAGGAAACCAAGGCTCACAGAGGTATCTGTCCCTGGCTCAGATCACACTGCTAGCAAGAGGCACCGCCAGACCTCTGGTCAAATAACGCCCATGCTAGGAAGCCCTCCTTGCCCCCGCGACCATGGGCACCTCTGCACTGCATACTACATCTGCTGCCACACTTAACCTCCCTGCAGTGTAATTCACGTTTATTTGTCTGCCATGAGTAGGAGGATGTGAGCTTCTGGAGGGCAGGGTCTCCAATGTACTCACCTCCATAGACTTAGCTCTCAGCATAATGTAGGGCCCAGAGCAGGTTAACAGTAAACATTACAGAAAAAAATGAATGGATCCTGTGCTCTTTCCATGGCCCCACAAGACCAGGAATTCTGATGACCAGACAGATAATCACAATGACAATCACAACAACAGCAGCCAACATTTGCATCTTGCTTATCAGCACTCTGGCACCAGGGGCATATTTTGCAACAACCAAAGTTGCCAACTTTTATTTCCACTAAGTGGACCAGAAGACTGAAGCTCACATAAGCTACAGGGCTTGCTCAAGCCTCTTTTTCAAGGTTCACAAGGTGGAGAAAAACCTCAAACCCAACTCTTCTAATTCCAAATCCCAAATGCTCACATAACATTCATAAAGCATTCCTAATCAATAAAACACATACCCATACAGCTCGTTATGTGCCAGACAGTGTTCCAAACTGAGTTGCAAACATTAACCTGTCTAATCTTTAAAATGACACAATGAAGAATGTACAACTAGCATCATCCCCGTGTCACTTCCTTGGAAACTGAGGCAGGCAGACATTCAGGAGTATGACTTAGGCTGAATACTGCTAAATGCCAGAGCTGGGATTTTTCAGGAAGTGTATGCTCTTACCTCTCGGCTACACTGCTCTCGTTAAAAGTGACTGTTCCGTGCCAGGCAATGGGACTCACTTCACTTCATCCTCATGGTGGTCTCATATTAGCATCTCTAAGTGACAGTCATATAGGTGGTGAGTAGTAGAGTGGAATTTAAACCCAAGTCTGTATGATTCCAGAGTACAGAATCTTTCCTTCCTACGGCCTTGAGCATACTTCTTGCTTGTTTCGCAGTGGTCCAGGGCTGTGTCCATCACTCCAGATCACACCCCTTGGCTGAGGCTCAGATGTGCTAGGGTGAAGATGGGGTGGGGCCTGAGGTCTTTGTGGAGCTGAAGTTTCTGAATTAGGAGAGTTAAGGCAGAGCCCTAATTCAGGGGCACAGTGGGAGTGGTGGGAGGCTGAGTCATTACTGAACCCTGCAGTCCAGGCTCTGAGGCTCTTTTGCCAGGAGGATGAAGTTGCCTCAATTTGAATACTGAAGGAGCTTTGGCGGGGCCCCAGTTCCCTGGGTCTGGTACCTCCAGAAGCAGGGGTGGCTTCATGGCCTCATGCATAGGAAGGCCGTGGGCTTGGCTAAACTCTCTGCTGTGACCATCTTGAAATGTAATAATTTTTAACAAGGGGACCTGCATTTTCATTTTGCACCAATTATGTAGTCTATCCTCCCTCTCAGGGAGGCCTTTTCACTGGATCTTTCATCTGAATCAGCTCCGTCGTTTCCTTATGCTAACCACATGTTTGTTTTGTATCCAGACTGGCTGTATTTGCAGAGGCTGAGCACACAGGATGGCCATGGAGAATGCCTGGGCACTAGTCAGGGTGGAGGCTTTGCAGCCTGTGAAAAGGGGTGCTGGTGAGGAAACTGGGGCTTCAAGTCTAAGACCAAATCATCTGTGTGTTTCTGTAGCTGATCCAGGTACCGAGCCAGGTACAGGAGCTACACAGCAGATGTACAGGAAATGGATATAGTGCTGTGGATACTGGGAGATCCTCCAGCCTGGAAGTTGGCTGCCCTCAAAATGCATCTCATTACCATAGGCTTGTCCCTTTGTTCTTGCCATCTTACCATTCCCAGGACTCAGTTTCCCCATCATTTTTGTTTGTTTGTTTTAGAGACAAGATCTTGCTATGTTACCCAGGCTGCTCTTCAACTTCTGGCTTCAGTTCCCCCATCTTTAATTGCAGAAGGAACATTGGCAGTCAGTACCTGGATGAAAATGCAACTGAGTGCTCACCTGACCAACAGTGGGGCAGAACTGTCTAAGCATAAGAGCAAAGCACAATTCATTAAAAAAAATCAGTTTGATTACACAGACATTACCCATCTGAACATTAAATACAAACTACATAACTAAAAGAATGAGTTATTTAACAAATACACATGCTATACATCTGGAAGAAAATAAAGCTAGATGTACAGCCTTACCATATGCAAATATTAATTCTTTCTGGATTAAAGATCTAAATAAAAAAGTAATGTAAAAATATTAGAAGTAAAAACTAGAAGCCTTAAGAAATAATCTTGGGATAGCTTGGCTTTTTTTTTTTTTTAGAAATAGAGTCTTGGTCTGTTGCCCAGGCTGGAGTTCAGTAGTGCGATCATAGCTCACCGCAGCCTCAAATTCCTGGGCTCAACTGAGTTTCCTGCCTCAGCCTTCAGGGTAGCTGGGACTACAGGTGTGTGCCACTACATTTGGCTAATTAATTTTTTTTTTTTTTTTGTAGAGATAGGGATCTCCCTATGTTGCCCAGGCTGATCTCAAACTCCTGGACTCAAACAATCCTCCTACTTCGTCTTCCCAAAGTGTTGTGATTACAGGTGCAAGTCTCTGCACCCAGCCAGGGTTGGCCTTCTTAATGCAGAAAGACATACCTAGTAGTCATACAGAAAAGATTATCAGATTTAATTATATAAAAATTTCAAATTAGGTATGGCCAAAGGTAACATAAACACAGAAGAAAGACGAACGGTAGTTGGAGTATAACTTTTCTATTCTGCACTATCCAGTACAGTAGCCATTAGCCATATGTAGCTACTGGTTACTTGCAGTGAAGCTAGTGTGACTGAGGAAAAGAATTTTAGATTTCATTTAATTTAAGTTAGTTTAGATGTGTCTAGCCACAGGTGGTTGGTGGCCGCCATATTGGCCAACACAGGCCTGAGAGGAAATACCTAAAACCCATATGACTGACAAAGGGCAATATCCCTAATGATCAAACTCCTCCAAATTGGTAAGAGAAAGACAAACAGCCCAGAAGGAAAAAAAATGGATAAAGGATATAAAGAGGCAATTCCTAGAAGAGGAAACGTAAGTGAAAAATAAACTTTTGCTCAACTCTACCAGTAATCAGGGAAGTGCAGATTAAGACAAAGCCATTGTTTTTACATCTCATTGATAAAATCTAAGAAGTCAGTCACACTCAGGGTTGGCGAGGGTGTGGAGAAATGGGAAGTCGTATGAATTGAATATAAGTTGCTACAGATTTAGTGGAAAATTATTACAATTGAAGTTGTGCCTACCTTTGATGCAGCTAGCCCACTTCTAGGAATGAGAATAAAAGCAACAGTACTTAAGAATAGAAGTATAATGCATTACAAGACTGTAATAGCCCCAAACTGGAAACAGTCTTAATATTCATCAATAAAGTAACTCAGGGAGGGACTATTCTTTTTCCTTTTCTTTAGAAAGATCCTCAAGTGATTCTGATCGTCAGGTTTTAGACCAACAGAATTAGGTGTACCACAATTGAATTACTCAATTCTCTATTGAACATTTAGGTTGTTTTTCAGCTTTTTGCTGTTTTGAAGAATACTTTTGTAGGGAAATCTTGGACACATATCTTTAATTTATTCTTTAGGATTCAATTCCCAAAAGTGGAATAGTTGGGTATAAGGGCATGTATATTTTTGAGAGCTTTTCATAAGTAGTGCTAATTTATCCTTCTCTGACCTATTTTAGCTGAGTTTTGTTTCTTCATTGTTCTCGCTATCTGTTTCTGTGTAACTAACTATCGTAAAATTTAGTGGATTAAATGCCAATACTCATTTATTTTGTTCACAAAGCTGAAATTTCGGTAGGGCTTGGGAATAGCTTGTCTCTACTCTGTGCAGTGTCAGCTGGGGTGGCTCAACCTGGGACTAAAGGATGAATTTTCAAGATGTCTCATTCACATGGTTGACAAGTTGGTGCTGGCCATCAGCTGGAAATTCAGCTGGGACTGTTGGCTGGAACATTTAACATGGCTTCCTCATGGGGCTGCTTAGGCTTCCTCACAGCATGGTGGCTGAGTTCCAAAAAACCAGTGTACCTGGAATACCAGCAAGAATATGTATTACTTTCTATCACGTAGCTTTGGAAGTCAAAGAGCACATCTTCCATTTTTGTCACAAATCCAGATTTAAGAGAAAGAAAACACAGACCCCATTTTATTATGGGAGGGATGCCAAAATCACAGAGTAAGAAGACCATGTGGGAGGGGAGATGTTGTTGCAGTCGTCCTTGGAAAACATAATCTGCCATACATTAATCGTGGCAGCCAAGTTTTATAGCTTCTAAAGAGCCTGACCTCTTATTTTTTTTCAGTTAAATGAGCTTTGAGTTATTAAAATCTAAGCCTATGCCAGAATTTTATACTTTTAACAATGATTTTAAAGAATTTTAGCAGTTCTAAGTTAAAATAGGCAACCTCTATCCAAGTGCTTTCCAACATTCTTTGCTATCATGGCACACACAGAAAACATTTGCCTTGCACGTAAAGGTAAACTGGAGGGAATTCTGGAACATTTAAGGGGCTAGGTGAATAAATTCGTTATATTTTCTCTATAATATATAATTAGGATGAGTGAAATAATAGAAAATATCACAAAAAATACTAAATATTAAATTATATGAAACTTATAAATAAAAATTATCAAATTTCTTAATGAGAAACTTGAGTTTGCATCGACCTTTTTTAAAAAAAATCAGATTTTATAACTGAAATGGCTCTATGCAATCCCTGATTATGATTTTTAAATTCAATACATACTGACTCGAAATTTTCCCACCCCAGTAAATGATAAAAAATTAAGAACAATGTTCATCATTTGAAATTATGCTTGGGGGATCAGATGGCCCTTCCTTTTCTTTCTTTGGCACTTGCAATGTTGACATTTCTTTGGATATTGTGAAAGAATTTTGAATCCAATCAACTTTTCTTTATGAAGTTTTAGAAAATAATCATAAGGCTCTACTTTGCAAATGTGTATGCCTTGGTAGAACAGTCACCCTGAAGATAGCTGGGATGCCACACAAGCTCCTTGCTGGGGACATAGGACGTGCAAATCAATGTCTTTTCCTCCAGGGACAGAAAAGTGGAATGACTCCAAGCAAATCCCTTGTGTCCCTAATTCAGAAAGCCCTGCATCATCTTTCTGGAAAACAGCTGTGCTTATAAAAGTTAAAAAGCAGTGGTGCAGTCTAGCAATTGGACACTAGAGGGTGGACACTTGAAGCTTTGATTTTGTGATATTCTGGAGGGCACAGTTTACTTTAGTCAGGCCTGTCATTAGCTCAGTCATATACTAAAGATCACAGATATTTCATACAAAGATGTCTCCTATTCTTCCAGGCCTCAGTTGAGAGCCTGGACACATTTGTATGGTAGGAATATGATAGAGTAAAATAATGTTTATATTCTAAAGGGTTAATTCATCCGTCCACTCATTCATTCATTCATCTGTTTGTTCAGTCATTCTATTACCTATCCAGCCATTCATTCAAGAAACATTCACTGAACAGCTACTGTAATCAGGGTCCTTGCTGGTGCTGGGAGAGAAAAATGATAAGAACCCTCCCTCCCTGCCACTGAGACTTTCACAGTTTGGGATGAGAGATGTCTCATAAGTATAACAGCAAGCACCATAGAGTGTGATGCCCACTGTGGGAAGACAGAAACTCTGGGATTGTGTGAACTCAGAGGAGGTGACTGGCCAAGGGCTGGTGGCTGCACCAAAGGTGTTAGGATGTGTGGATGGCCCACTGTCTCCAGATCGTTCTGCCTGAATCCTACACAGTGGGGCCCAATCCCTGGGGCACATGCAGGTGGTCAGGCAACCCTTGGGAATGAACTTCCACAGTGAGAATGCCCCTTCAATCTGTAGGCACCCAGTTCCTCTCCCTCCCTCTCCATTGCCTGGACTCAAATCTAGGCCCTCCGCCTGGCATTCCTGTCCCTCCCCAGTGTGACTCCAGCTGGCCTTAGCAGCAGGACCTTTCCCTGCTCTGCTCTGCAGCCTCATCTCTGGTCACATCTGGGGTCCCTGAGCGTGAGCCTCACCTTCCTGCTTCCAGGTTTTAGAAAACTGAGCCAACAACTTGGTGTTAGCATAAGTGGTTTATTAAGCAGTTGCAACTTATTAGGATATGAACATGAAATGAGTTGTTCTGTCCCCTGCCCCATTCCCCACAACTACCCTGACTGTTGTTGTGCTGTTTCTCTGGGTGGCAGCTGCCCTAATAATGGTACAGCCTACTTCCGGAAAGTCCAGTCACTTGCAATTCTGAAGTAGTCAGTCCTGGTCATTTTTAAATATTGATCTCACTTCTATTTAAAGCTTTTCTCCTCTTTCTCCTCAGAGCAGGTGAGATTGGGAGCACTCATTGTTTAGGTTGGAGTCTGGCAGCTGGATTGGGGTGAGGGGCAGGGGCATGGTTTGCTCTTACTGCCCCCTCCTCTCCCCATCCTGGCACTCTTTCTCTGGAGTAGATACAGGAGGAGAGAGAGGAGGACAGGTTTTCCTCACACCCTGATTGCAGTCGATTCTTTCCTGGCCAGCACTGCCAAGCCACCAACTACAGCTAGGTAGGATCCATTTTCTACCCTCTTAGAGACTGGTGGTCGGAGCTGGTGACCTTGACCTTCTGTCTTCCTGGCTGTGGTCCCCATGGCATCCCTTTTTCCAGAGAGTTCCTCCCAGCTCTGGTCATACAGGGGTAGATGAAAGTCTGGAGACCAAGCAGATACCTAACCAGGGAAACAAATCTAATCTTTTCATTTGGAAAGCACTCCCGCAGATTTAAATGTTTTCTTGGGAGAGACACCCTGTTTCCCACCCCCACAGGGAAGAGGAGGATGAAAGTCTCTCTCCTCACAAATATACTGTTTCCTGAATAGTGCCTGTCCCCATGTCCTGTCCTCCAGCGGGCAAGGTAGGGGGAATTATAGGACTTAGTCTCCAAAATGGCATCTCTAAATTGACCCTCTTACCCAATGGCTGACCCCATTGCTGGTAGTGCTCTGGACTTCCAATGTGGGGTAGGTGCCACCTTTTGTTCTCAAATGTCTCTTTTAGTTGACATTTCGGAGTGACAAGAAAACTCCAACCAGGCACCCTATTACACTGGAACACCCTTTTGTGAAGGAGTCCTCAGGGGCCATTTATGAAGAAGCCAAGACACCATCCCAGGCCTCCCAAGTCAAGGCACGGTGCTCTTGCTCCAGGCCAACCCTCTCTGTGGGATATTTGTGACTCAACGACTGCGGTGCTGCAGGAACAAGGTGTGTGAGCAGGGCTGGACTGGGCATGTGGTCATTACCATCATGCTAACAATTTGGGCCCCTTTAAAACACTAGTCTTGAGCTACTTTTCTCAAAGTTATTTAGAGGAGAGGCTGTGTTCTGATAAGGAAGGGCAGAGAAGAAGGATGGTCTGTGGCACAGCCTCATCTCTCTTGTATTTCATGCTTTAAATCTGCATAAGCCTCACTAGCAAAATGCACCCTGTCCTTGGAGGGCAATCTCCTGCTGTTGGAACACTCCCAGGGTCCTGAGAGCCTGGGGTAAAAGTGGGGTATGCTTGAGTTCTGCTGTTTGTTGCAAGATGGCAAGGCACCCCAGCCCCACACTTTGCAGGGGCCTCGTGGACGTTCTGAAGGCTCCTGTCCATTGGAACCTTGGACTTTGGACTTGATCTGGGGTTAGAAGGGGCTCTTTGTGTGATCTCAGGGTCTCTGTTTCCCCATCTAAAAAACAGCTGGGTGATTCCCGAAAACTTACAGCCAAAGCCCTGAGGCCCTCAAACTCTAAGCCTCTCTCTTGGTTTCCCTGCCCTCAACTACAGCCTCCACGTCTGGGCCCTGGACCCTCCCCCAGACCTCAGTCCTCTCTCCCCTGGGGGCTGCTTTGGCCCCCATTTACCTCCAGAACCAGCTGCATTGAGTGCGCCTGTGGCCTGGTGTCCCCCGTGTCTGCACCCTCACCCCCCAGACATTCTGCCTAGAGTTACTTAGATGCCCTCTATGACCAGGCGTAGCAGATCAGCCCCTTCTTCCTCTTCGTGTGCTCCATGTCCAAGCCTGACTCTGGACACCTTTAGCTGGTGACCTCTGGAGTTTTGTGGCCATCCACCCACCAGGCCACTATCTGTGGCCCTAACCTCTAGCCCTGAAGCAGGTCTATTTTGCTGCAGAAGCCCATGATGGGGCAGGGCCACTCACAGCATTGCAGGGAGCTGTATTGGGTGCTCAGCTTGAGGCTAACACATGCAGTGGCTCTTTCAAACCTGTCTAGCAGCTATGGCCTGCATTCCTGTGCCCTTCTGTGTCATGGGATTGTACATCTACCATTCTGTGATAGCTCACATTCTTGATGACATCCTGTAGAACCTCTCATTGCAGAATATCCTGTAGTTCCCTTTGTGATTAACTGCAGTTAGAGCTGAAATTCTTCAGCCTCCCCATTTGTGTTATTAGGGGCTATAGAGCATTGGAGTTTTCCTTATCTATTGATGTGTCTGCTCAATGGGCACCTGTCCTCTAGCAGAGTCCCTTGTGCCAAGTTCAGGAGCCTTTGGTTCTGACTGCCTGGAGCTGGGACTCTCAGCAGCATGCCTGATTTTCTAGAAGAACCCAGACGACAAATCCTTCTGAACTGGGGGTAAATTACCTTTGCAGGCTGACTTTGTTCATTCCTCCTGATAAAGAGTCCTGCTGATTATTATGAGATGTAGGTTGTTAGGGTGACGGGAAAGGCCCTGAATTGGGCAGGGGTGGTGAATGATGCTGAAATGTCTTGGGAAACCTTTTGCCTCTGAGCTGGGTTCAAAATTTCTCTTTGACTCTGCTCATAATGCTGGTGACTGTTTTGAGGTCAACAAAGTCTAAAGAAGCCAGACAGGCCTGTGATTCCCCTGCATTTACCTGGGGGCTCCAGGCAGAGAGGGCTGTGTTCATTGTCTTAAGACCTCCCATTATCCTTTCCTCTCTCTATCACTTTTTTTTCCCTCTTTCCTCAGCTCCCTCTAGGATGGGGTACCTACCCAGGAGAGTGTATATTCCAGCTTCCCATTCCCTGTTCTTTGGTTGCAGTTCCAGATATTCTGCAGTGTCCAGATGTGGGGGCCCGCCTGCTAAGGGAGCCTCCTGAATCAGCCCTGAGTAAGGAGAGTTTTTCTCAACCCCTCTGCAAACATCACCAGTCCTGAGAGGTGGATTATTCCGTGTGCGTGTGCCACGTATATTTAGTCCCTTCCATTCTGCATCCTAGCAGGAGGATGGGGCACTTTGGCAACCTCTGCCTCTCTGACTAGTCTTCTCTCTGGTCCCCCTTCCCCCTGCCCCACGGACTGTGATTCCCACCAGCCCTAGGACCTGCGGGAGCCCAGCCAGCCCTAAATGCCTTCTCTTTAATGACCTGCAGTGTTGCCATGGCAACAAGAGATTGTTTTAACCCCAAAAGTGTCTTCATTAAGCTTCATTTGGAACCTGCTTGAGCTGCAGTCTGCAAGCTGCATCTTTAGGCAAGTCCTATAACATCAAAGAGTCTCCTTGGGTGGGATGCAAAATTGAAAACCATCAGCCAGAGCTTCTAAGAAAATCCACCTAGACAGAGGGCCCTTATTTTGGGGCAGGGAAATTTGGGAACATTTCTGTTGTCGAAGCAGCTTCTCTAGGCTCCATTTCATGACTCTGCATACAGCAGGTGCCCTATTGATGCTGGTTGACTTGAGTGGGCTGGCCTTGAGCACCAGCCTGCCTTCTCCACTGATTTCCCAGAAGCGATTAGGGTGTCCCCACCCTTAATTAGTCAGCCAGCTAGGTGCCAGTGACTACGCTAGGCACTGAAGTGGGGGCTGCAATAAAGCAGGCAGGAATCCCACCCTCAGGGGGCTTAGGGCAGTGGGAGAGTGAGGGCACCACTCCATGGCCCGCACAGAAGGCCAAAAACTTCAAGAAGCTTCCAGAAAAAGCACAGCTCCTAGTGAGACCCTCCCCTGCTCAGAATATTCCATGACATTCACTGATCACAAGAGATAGTCTAAACTCCTCATCTTGTCAATCAAGTTTCTTCAAGCATTGAGTTGTTTTTTTACCCTTTAGTTTCCATTTTTATTTTAGTATACCATTACACAGAAATTGCACTAATGTATAAACGTTATAAGCTGTACACAGTTTATGAATTTGTTCTCTGTATAAACCCCAATTCTTACACACACACGTGCCCATATAGCTGCCACCCTGGTCAAGATAAATTTTGAGGGACAGAGTGAAATGGCTCTGGATTACATGCTGTCCTTCCCCCTGCCTTTCAATTAAGTCTAAAAGTGATGTGGTTAGGAACAGATGATGCTTATTCTGGATTCGTTTCACATTTTTTCCTGTAAAAAATGTGGCAAAGACATAACATGAAATCTGCCCTCAAATGTTTAAGTGTACAGTGTAGTTAACTATAAGCACAATGTTATATAGCAGATCTCTAGAACTTTTTCTTTTTTTAAATAATTATTATTTTTTTTGAGACAGAGCCTTGCTCTCTTGCCCAGGCTGGAGTGCAAGGCCCAATCTAGGCTCACTGCAAACTCCACCTTCCAGGTTCAAGTGATTCTCGTGCTTCAGCTTCCCAAGTAGCTGGGATTACAGGCATGCGCCACCACACCTGGCTAATTTTTGTATTTTTAGTAGAGGCGGGGTTTCACCATGTTGGCCAGGCTGGTCTCAACCTCCTGACCTCAAATGATCCACCCACCTCAGCCTCCCAAAGTGCTGGGATTACAGGCGTGAACCATCATGCCTGGCCTGTTTTGTTTTGTAGAGACAAGCTCTCACTATATTGTCCAGGCTGGTCTCAAACTCTTGGGCTCAAGCAATCCTCCCGCCTCAGACTCCCAAAGTGTTGGGATTACAGGCATGAGCCACCATGCCTGGTCTCTAGAACTTTTTTTTCTTGCATAACTAAACTCTGCACTCACGGAGCAACAACTCCCATTCTGCTTCCCCTTTGGCAGTCACGATTCTACTTTCTACTTCTATGTGTTTGCCTACTTTAGAGACCTCATATAAGTGGAATCCTGCAGTATTATCTTTCTGTAACTGACTTGATTCATTTAGCATAATTCCTCCAGTTTCATCCACCTTGTCGCAAGGCAGGATTTCCTTCTTTTAAGACTGAATAACATTCCATTGTATGTATATACCACATTTTGTTTATTTATCCCTTGATGAACATTTAGGTAGTTTCCACCTCTTGGTTATAGTGAATAATGCTGCAGTGAACATGGGAGTGCAAATAGCTCTTTCAAGATCCTGTTTTCAATTCTTTAAATAAATACTCGGAAGTAGTATTGCTGGATCATATGGTAGTTCTATTTTCAACTCTTTGAGGGACCGCCATACTGTTTACCACCACGGCCCTACCAATTTACATTCCCACCAACAGCGCACAGGGATTCAAATTTCTCTACATTCTCAACAACACTCATTATTTTCTAATTATTCATTATTTGATCACTAATTATTTGATAATGACTGTTCTAATGGGTGTGAGATGATGTCTTACTGTGGTGTTGATTTGCATTTTCCTGATGATTAGCGATAATTAGGTGATTTCATACACCTGTTGGTCATTTGTATGTCTTCTTTGGAGAAATGTCTATTCAAGTCCTCTGCCCGTTTTTTAAATCAGGTTATTTGGTTTTTGGCTGTTGAGCTGTAGGGCTTCCTTATATCCATGTTTGTACTTTATTGCTACCTCCCTGAAGCAACCTTTTCACTCCTGAGAGAAGTGAGAGATTGAGGTGATGGCTAAATCACATGGCCAGCAGTAGGGTTGGAGTTCCAACTCCTTCTTGTTAAAGCCCAGGCCATCGTGAGCAAACTTGTCCTTCTAATGGGCAAGCCAAGAAACCTAGAGGCTGGGCAC
Source organism: Symphalangus syndactylus (assembly GCF_028878055.3). NCBI lineage: Eukaryota > Metazoa > Chordata > Mammalia > Primates > Hylobatidae > Symphalangus > Symphalangus syndactylus. Next base: position 26,586,523 of record NC_072427.2, on the reverse strand, counting down.
AGGGTGAGGAGGGTGGGGTGAGGCTGTTCTGGTCCTGGGGCTCCAGTCGATATTGCTGTGCACGTGATCCCAGACAGCTGGGTTTCCTCTTTCCAAGTGCAGTCTACCCAAGGCTGAACTGTTGGAAGCTGTGCAGGGACAGGGCAGCAGCTGTGGAGGAGGAATGACAGAGAAACTGCAATGACACCTTTGATTCCTTGAAAATAAATGCCTACGTAAAAGGGATGTGTGAAACTCTCAAAGGAGCATATGGCTGGAGGTTGTGCAGCAGGGTTGGGGGCGTGGGGCAGGATTTGGAATACATGGCCATTGATGAAGGGTGTTTTCAGGGATGCCGAGGTGGAATGAATAACGGGAAGAGAAACGAGGTTAACCTAGCATGGCTTGTTCTTGACGAACATGCTCTGGTTCCTAGTAATCACCGAAAGTGCCTAGTAGCTATTAATCTCACAGATAGGTCTGGAATCTTGCTGAAATTGGTATCACATTTGCAGGGCCATAGTGGTAGCACCCTCCTAAGTCTTTTTTTTTTTTTTTTTTTTTTTTTGACAAATGGGACGACCACTTAGTAACAGGGTGGCTTTGGGCAAGTTACTAAACTCTGTGTGCTACAGTTTCTTTCTGTGTAAAATGGAGATGATCGTAACACCTATCTCATAGTGTTTTTAGAAGAACTAACTAAGAGAATGCATCAAAATCCCTTAGCAGTGTGCCTGGCCCATAGGAAGGGTCTAGTAAGTGTTACCTATTATGGTGATTATTGTTGTTATTACTGGTTACTGAGAGCAGTTTCGTGATCTCACTTGCGAGATTTTTAAATTCCATTCAACAGTTCCTGAGCTTGATCTCTGGACCAGGGGCTGTAATAGGCATGGTCAGGGTGGAGAATAGTATAGGACAACCTTCTTGCTCTATGGAATCACAGGGTCTAGAGCAGGTGATAATTACACAGGTAAATACCTTGAATTCCAGGTAGATGGTAATAAACGTTCTGGGATAGAGGAATAAACAGAGAACAAGGGCTGGGGGCAGCATCCCTGGCCCCACTCTGAGTGGGGCTGATACAGAGAATCTACCTGTCTGTCTTTTTTGGAGTGACAATATTTCTGCGTCTCTGCTGATCAAGCTGACGTACAGCCAAGCTGCAGCTCACCAGTTTGGCTCAGTTATTTTTGGAATGGTCCTGTAATAGTTTTGCTTATATGAGTGCGGGGAAAGCTTAAAAAATGTCTTTTCTAACCTACAGTATGCCTCCTGATGTACCCAGAAACACTAATTGGATGCCAAGAGCTTGCTTTCCTGCTGAAGAAAATGTCAGGCTCTAATAATATTCCATTATTAGGCCCACATAATTTCCTGCCTGGACAATTCTAACAGCTTCCTCACTGGTCTTCCTGCTTCAAATACATTCCTTATGGCCTATCCTCAACATTACTGCAGTGCAGTTGCCATTTCTGTACTCAGAGGATTTTAGTGGTTCCTTGTTATGTGGGTCTGGGAACTAAGGGGTGGAGGGAGGCGTGGTCCTACTTACATTACTCCCAGTTAGGGAATGTCTGCATCCTGTTCCCACAAGTTTGGAGTCTGTGAGTCTAGAGGTCTTGACCTCAGGTTGGGGAAATGATTCCATCAAGGATTCTACAAGTCCCATTAAATTGCATATTATGGCTGCTGCATGGTCACTGTGGGTAATTTGTGCAGACAGAAAAAGAAAGGAGTCACCATTCTAGCTGTGGTAATTGACTTTGATTAGGCAAAAATAAGGCTGCTGTCATCCAAAGGGGAGCAGAGAAAAATGTGTTTGAGACCAAAGTGATCCACTGGGGCTTCTCTTAGTACTCCCCTGCACAATCTTCATGAGAAATGGTCAAGTATTGCTGCCACAGCTTGAGAAAGACATAATGACTTGGGGTTTAGACCACAGGTAACCCACAAAAGGCAAAATACCTAGATCAGAAGTGCTCACCAAGAGTGAGGGGACTTCTCATAATGCATAATAGAGAAAGAAGATAATAAGGACCAGTCATGATCTTGAGACCAGTGGCAATGGCAAACCTATAGTCCATCCAATTACTTTATTTTTGTACCTTTCCCCCAGGAAAAGAGGCCGACCAGAATCCTGAAGGACCTGCTCTCAAGACTTCTACAAAACAAGTGGGTCTGAGTGGCACAAGGGGTAGACTGTAGTGGATGCTGTCATTTGCCAGCCAGATTTCTCCCACCTTCAAGACTGAAGCACTTAAGTCTTCTGGCACAGGGAATGTTGAATGTTAGCAGCTTTCAGCTAAGTCCCTCTTCCCAGTGATTGTCTTTGGCTAATCATAATTATGCCCTTATCTATTTAGGGATACCATTACAAATCCTTTTATTAGGCCATCACATGCATTTACCCATATTACTTAAAATGCTAAATACATGAAATTTCTTTGCAAGCTGTAAGTTATCTGATGCTTTTAAAGGATGTCAACAAGGTCAGGATTAAGGAATGGCCATTGCTGGTCATCTCTGGGCTGGCTGTCACACCTACTTCTAAATTAATACTCCTGGCTCTCAGGAGACCTGCAGGCTCTTTTCTCATTCCTGTCACAAGAGCATTTACGTTCCCTTTTTCTCACTCTCCCCACCTACACCTTTAAAACCTCTTCTTTGGAACAGCAGACTTTACCTCCCACTCCAGACAGGTTTCTGTGCTAATCTTAATTTGGCAATCATCACTACAAATTGGATGTCTATTCAGCACCTCCTACACCTCTCTATTAACTCCAGTACATTAACAAATACCAAAATATTCATGTAAAAATATTTCTCCCTTTAGAGAACATTGTACTTTATTCCAGGTTCCTCTGTTTAATGCCATCTGATAAGAGCTGACTATAGATTTAATTATAATTTTACTGTAACCTGACATTTCTCTGTCAGACATGCAGTGAAAAGAACTCGGAGCTGGGACCAAGAGAGGAGACAGGTGTGGAAAGATGGTGGAGTACAGAGGAACACATAAATTCCCTCTCCATAAAATTAATAAAAAAACTGAAATAGAAGACGCACCAGCAAGGAATAAATTGGTAGCATTCAACTAAATAAAGGATTATAAGTTTTACCATAAATTTGAAAGGTATCATCAGAGATAGAAGCTTCTAGAAGTCAAAGCAGAGGCTTTTTCCACTGTTACAAAGCAGCACTTCTGCCACACATCTCACTCTGAAACTTCTATTTGAAGGGAACTGATGGGAATAGGTGAGTGGGAAGCCTAGGAGAAAGGTGTGGAGTGTTTCTTCTAGGTCAATGCTTCTCAACAAGGGAAGACATTTGGCAATGTCTGGAGACATTCTTGGTTGTCACAACTGGAGGTATGGAGGGTGCTACTGGCATCTGGTGGATAGAGGACAGGGATGCTGCTAGACATCCTGCAATGCACAGGACAGACAGTGCTCCACAACAAAGAATTATTCAGTCCCAGATGTCAATAGTGTCAAGGTAAAGATCCTGCCTTAGATGTAGAAGCCCTTATCTTCATTCTGCAGATAAACTGTATTTACTAGGAGAGGAGGAACCATTTTGTTTTTCTATGACTATTTACTCTATGTTTAACTGGCTATTTGAACAGTATATATCAACTGAGTCAAAACCCAGCTATCAGAAATTTTTCTTTGTCTTTGATTTTTGATAGTTTGGTTATTATATTTCTCGGTGAACTCCTTTCTGGGTTGGATTTAACTGGAGATCTCTGTGCTTCCTGTACCCGGATGTTGGCATCTTTTCCTATATTTGGAAAGTTTTCAGCTGTTATTTTTTAAAATATGCTTTCTGGCTCTTTTTCTCTCTTTTCTCCTTCAGCAACTTTTATTATGTGACTCTTGGGTCTCTTGATGGTATCCCATAATTCCTGGAGGCTTCCTTCATTCTTTTTTTATTCTTTGACTGGATAATTTCAAATGTCCTATCTTCAAGCTCACTGGTTCTTTCTTCTATTTAATCAAGCTTTCTGTTGAAGCTGTCTATTAAAATTTTCAGTTCAGTTATTATATTTTTATCTCTATAATTTCTATTTTTTATTGTTTCAATTTCTCTGTTAAATTTCTCGTTTTGTCTGTGTATTCTTTTCCAAATTTCATTTAATTTTCTCTGTATATATTCTTTTAGTTCCCTGACCTTCTTTAAGAGGGTTATTCTGAATTATTTTTCAGTCATTTTATAGATCTCCATTTCTTTGGGGTCCATTGTTGCAGCTTTAGTAGGTTTTTCTGGATGTGTCGTGATTCCCCGATTCTTTATAATTCTTGTGTCCTGTTATGGTTTGAGCCCTCTAAAATTCATACAGAAACTGAATTCCCAATACCAATAATATCAAGAGCTGTGGCCTTTGGGAATTGATTAAGTCATGAGGGCTTTGTCCTCATGAATGAGATTAGGATCCTTATAAAAGGGCTTGAGCTTGAAGGGGACATCCCCTTGCCTTTCTGCCTTCTGCCATATGAGGACACAGCAACAGGCACCATCTTGGAAACAGACAGCAGCCCTCACCAGAAACCAATGCCAGCATCTTGATCTTAAACTTCACAGCCTCCATATTCACAGCCTGCTAATTTTTGTATTTTTAGTAGGGACAGCGTTTCTCCATGTTGGCCAGGCTGGTCTTGAACTCCTGACCTCAAGTGATCCACCCCCATCAAGCCTCCCAAAGTACTGGGATCACAGGCATGAGCCATAGTACCAAGCTCTATGGTGCTTCTTAAACTGTTTCCAGAGATGGGAGAATCTTACACCACACTATACCAAAATCGGATACAAATGAAAAATAGAAAAAAGAAGGGAAAAAAGAAGAATTTACAGATTGATCTCAATTATGACAACCAGTGCAAAAATCCTAAATAAAATATCAGCAGAGAGAAAGCATAAGACACTAAAAGAAAGATACACAAAGATAAAAAAGCCCAAGAATGTAAGCATGGCTCAATACTAGAAAATCTGATGCCAAAGAATGCATTTGCTATTGCTCAATCTTCATTTCAGGTTTTTAAAAAAATTAATAAAATAGATATTAGTGGATACTTAGCATTACAAAAATTTATAATCCTCCACCCCAAACAATCACAACTTAATGTAAAAAGCCAAAAGCATTCCCATTAAAGTCAGAAATAAGACCTCCTATTATCATACATGAGAAAGACATAAGAGGTAAAAAATTTGGAAAGGAAAAAGCACCTGGTTATAAATTTATATCAAAAATCAAACCTTCATTATTAGTAACCAGTTAGAAAATTTAACAGAAGATGTGTTAGTCCATTCTTGCATTACTATAAGGAAATACCGGAAGCTGGGAGGTTATAAAGAAAAGAGGTTTAATTGTCTCACAGTTCTGCAGGCTGTACAAGAAGCCTGGCACCAGCATCTGCTTGTCTTTTGGGCAGGCCTCAGGGAGCTTACATCATGGCTGATGGTGAAGGGGAGCCAGTGGTGTCACATGGTGAGAGCAGAAGCAAGAAAGAGAGAGGGGAGGTGCCATACACTTCTAAACAACTGGATCTCGCATGAACTCAGAGGAAGAACTCACTCACTCGTCGCCAAGGGGATGGTGGGTGCTAAGCCATTCATGAGGATCTGCCCCCATGATACAATTACCTCTCACCAGGACCCTCCTTCAACACTTAGGTATTACATTTCAACATGAGATTTGGAGGGGACAAATACCCAAACCATATCAGAAGAAAAGATGCCTTTTACAATAGAAACAAACAAAATATTTAGTGACAAATCTAATAATCAATGTTAGGGCCCTATGCTAAAAACTTTAAATTCCTATTAAAAGCCAGAAAAAATATTTCAGTCAGTGAAAACCTCCCTTGTTTTTCTTTAGAAGAGTACTCAATAGAGCAGTTTCAATTTTTGAATGTAATCTCTAAATTCAGTGTGTTTCCAATCCAATTACCAAGAGAATTTTGTTTGAAATTTGGTAAGTTAAACTAAATTTTATCTGGTAGAATGAAGACATAATTGGAATCAGAAAAAAAATTAAAAAATAAGAATAATGAACATGACTATGATACTATCAGGTATCAAAACATTGTCATAACCCACACAATAAAATACAAAAACAAAAGCAAAATGAAAACATTGTTTAAAGCTACAGATATTTAATACAATATAATTTTAGGGCAGAAATAAACTAAGAGACCAGTGTGAGAAAATAGAGAGTCCAAAAATGAATTCAAGCACATATGGGAATTGAGTATTTGATTAAAATGGCATCGTTAAATTTATCAGCAAGGATGGGTTATTCCATAAACGGTGTTGAGAAAACTGGTTAGTTATTTGAAGGGGGAAAAATTGGATTTCTTACCTCATTCTTCATGTGCAAATAAATTCCATATGGATCCAAGAGTTAAATATAAAAATGAAACCATTAAAGCTAAATTAAAAGAATGATTACAGAGTAGTTCGCATAACTCTGCAAACAAATTTTAAAACTTGGATAAGAACAAAGGTGAATTTTTACAGCCTTAAGAGTATGTTAAAAAAACACTAGGAGACATATCCTCCCAGAGGACTGTGGGCCGAAAGAAGTCCTGCCAGGTGAATCATGAAGGCTGAGTTGAGGCCAGGTAGGTGGGAATGTGTTTCAGCACAAGCTGGCCCCTAAAATGCCCTTCCCCATCATCCTTTGTCAAGCAAGATCCACTTTCCCAGCTATTCCCTGAAGCAGACATGCATGTAGTAAATAGTAAGCACAAATAGTTAGCAAGTACTAATACTGCTAAAAGACAACCTGAAAACACAAACAAATCAGCTGTTAAAAATGACAAGAGGCCAGGCACGGTAGCTCATGCCTGTAATCCCAGTACTTTGGGAGGCCGAGGCGGGTGGATCACGAGGTCAGGAGATCGAGACCATCCTGGCTAACACAATGAAACCCCATCTCTACTAAAAATACAAAAAATTAGCCAGGCGTGGTGGTGGGTGCCTGTAGTCCCAGCTACTCGGGGGGCTGAGGCAGGAGAATGGCGTGAACCCAGGAGGCGGAGCTGACAGTGAGCCGAGATCACGTCACTGCACTCCAGCCTGGGCAACAGAGCGAGACTCTGCCTCAAAAAAAAAAAAAAAAAATGACAAGAAATAAAGAGGTTAGAAAAATGACTAATTGCCCACAAATGTCCAGGATACAGGATGAATATCAGGCATAATCAATTAGGAAATTTACAGCTAAAGAGGTTGCATTCACAGTAACAAAATGTATTAACTACTTTGGAATAAACCCAGTGCAGGATGTTTGTGACCCAGGTGGAGAAAGCCGTACTACTTTTGATTCCTAAAGGAGACCAAAATAAATAGAGAATTTTATTCTCCTGGCAAGTGGGAACAATAGTGTTAAGATACTGGTTCTCCTCACATCCATTTATAGGTCACATGTGGTCCTATTGCAGTGTGTCTGGTTTTGCAGCACTGTTGTACATTTGCAGCACCGTTCCAAGTTGCTTCTATGCAGCTGACCAGACTACCAGGTCTGGTAATTCCAGGTGGAGGTAGCCTTTGAGTAAATCTCTGCTTGTTTAATCCAGTGGTTCTCAAATTTGAGCATGCACCAGAATCACCTGGAGGCTTGTTAAAACTCAGATTACTGAGCCGTATACCCAGAATTTCTGATTCAGTAGGCCTGAGTGGTACCCAATAAGTTGTATTTCTAACAAGTTCCCAGGTGCTGTTAATGCTGCTAGTTGGCAAACTCGACTTAGAGAACCACTGGATTAGTCAAATGTCAATGTAATGGAGAATCGGCAGAGCAGTCTGGACTCCAGGGCTCTTGGGATCGCCTTTAAATCTAGACAAATTTCCAGCTTAATCGCAGTAACTTTCAACGGGAGCCAGGCCTGGCAGGTGACTGTCATTTTTTACTGCCTTCTTTCTATACTTTGTCAGTGGGGAAGTATTGGAAGAGCAAGAAAGCAGCAGAGTTGGCTGTGCGTGCGTGTGTGCGTGTGTGTGTGTGTGGCCAAGCACTTGAGATTTCAAGGCTCATGGGATTTAGACACAAATTCCTGAAAGTAAGTGCTAGCCTTTATATCCTCTATGTAGCCCAGTAAATCCTAATCTAAATCTCCACTGCCTCTCTTGAAACTTGACAGAATAGTATGCCTGGAAGAATAAATGGCCAAGAATAAGAAACAAGTCTGACAGGGGTTGGGGGAGGAGAGGTAGGGAGGATTTATCTGCCTTTTATAAAAACCTGCTTTAAAGCAATAGTAATAAAAACAGCTGAAGTGCAGTCATAAAGAGAAAACTGTATATAAATCATACAAAAAGGACCCAGAATTAGATCAAATTATATGAAAAGTGGCTATAACGTGTGAAGAGCTGAACATCAGTAAGCAATATGGAAGGAAAATTTAATAAATCATGTTGAAATACTGAGGATTGAATTTGAAAAAGGAATTAGATTCACCGAATCTAATTCTGCTCACCGAAATTAAAGATAAATAAAGATGATAAATCATAGAGAAAAAAGGTTAATAGTACACAATTTGCCATTTGCCATACTTCTTTGGAAGTGTAGGAGAAGTGGAAGAGAGCACTTGGGGAGTGACTCCCAGACGTCAAAAACGTTAGTATCTTTCTCATTTCATCCCTGCAGCAGCCCTGTGAGACAGCTATTACTCTCTACTCTCAGATATGGAAACTGTGGCTTGAGAAATCAAATTATTTTCTCAAAGTCAAATAGGGAGCAATCAGAAGAGCCTCAATCTGTCTGACTCTCATCCTGGGCTGCCCAGTGACTGCCAAGCAGTCAAGGTGCAGGGGAGGCGTGGCTGCCCAGTTCAGAAGATGAAGCCCCAGTGCCAGTCCAGTCCTAGAGGGGCCAGGGATGGTGGGAAGAGGAACAAGATAGAACCAAGGTTGAGGGCGAGGCAGCAACCCAGTGGTATGAACTTGGTGAGCCTAGCAAGGGCGAAAAGCAGTAAATGCATTCCAGGGGCAGTGGGCGCACCCAGGGAGCTGCCTGAAACAGAGGGAGGATGAGCTGCTGGGTTCCAGGGAAGGTTGGATGTTTGATGGAGATACTGGGGGGCACATATGAGCCAGAATTTGTCATCCACCTGACTTGCTCCTTAAACATCCAATCTGATATGGTTTGACTGTGTCCCTACCCAAACCTCATCTTGAATTGTAATTCCCATAATCCCCAGGTGTTGTGGGAGGGACCAGGTGGAAATAATTGAATCATGGGGGTGTTTTCCCCCTATCCTGTCCTCGTGATAGTGAGTTAGTTCTCATGAGATCTGATGGTTTTATAAGGGTTTTTTCCCCCCTTTTTGCCCAGCACTTCTTGCTGCCACCATGTGAAGAAGGATGTGTTTGCTTCACCTTCCACTATGATTGTAAGTTTCCTGAGGCCTCCCCAGCCCTGTGGAACTGTGAGTCAATTAAATCTCTTTCCTTTGTAAATTACCTAGTCTCGGGTATGTCCTTATAGCAGTGGGAGAATGGACTAATACACAATCCCATCTGCCCAGACATGACCCTGGCACCCCTTTTATGAGGGGCCTACAGAAGTCATGTGGTGTCACAAAAGAGCAGGTTCACTGGGTCAAGGAAATGGGTTTAACTGTTTGTCTGCCACTTTCTAGATGTACGGCTTTGATCCAATAATCGAATCCCTGTTAGTTTCCTCAGTTGTACGTCAGGATAACAATGCCTACCTCACAGAATTCATGTGGAGATTACAGGAGACAAGTCAGGAAAAACACCAAGCTTAATAAATGGTGCAGAGTAGACATTCAATCAATACTTGTTGAATAAGTGAATGCATTATATATATATATATACATATTTCACTGTATATATTTACTCACTAGCTATGGAGGGGGTTTATCTAGCTAGTTCTGCTTGGAAGACAAGAATTTTTCATCAGTTTTAGCTGAAACATTCCAATTTAGGAAACTGGGTCAAGCCATATCACTGTGCATTAATTATAAGTTGTGATTCCAGTAACCTGTAGGAAGAGGAGAAAATGGTCCAGTACCTGCAGTTTTCCACAGCAACAAATGTACCTCTGACAGTTTCCATAATCACCACCCCTTTCAATTGCTTGGGCCTTCATTGCTTACAAAGAACTGCTCACACCCATGATCACATGTAACTCACCTTCAAGGATGATCGTGTTATTCCATTTTGTAGATGAGAAAATTAAGGCTCCAAGAGGTGAAAGAACTTGCTTAGATCATGCCTGGTGGTTGGTGGCAGAGAAGTTGGAATCTCTGGGATGTGCCTAAATTGACTATTGCTACAGCATGTGCTTGGTTACTTTGTTAAAGGCATAAAGGATGAATTCAAGGAGGATCCTGCCTAGTGTTATCTGCCTCTGGCTCCCCTGAACCCCTCAGGTAGAGGTTCTGAGGGTCCCATCTATATATTACAGCCTATCCCTGTTCCAGAGCCAGTTTGGAAGGAGACAGAGGAGAGAAGCAGCCTCAATCCTGTAGACTTATGGTGCCACAGGAACTATTTCCATAATATCATTGCATCCTGGGACCTGATAGCCCAGCCAGCTGTCATCTACTTGGAAGCCATGGAGATGTGGCCAGAGAACTTGGGTCAAGTCCAGCTCAGGGGTGGTGGTGTTTATCTGGAGTGACGAGATGTTATACAGGTGAGGAAAAAACCTACTATTGATTTTTTTGTGAAGAGACGAAGACTGAGTGGTTGTGGCCGTGTTGATGACCTTGAGCAGCAGTTGGCTTCTCCACATAGAACCCGGGAGTAGGAGACTCAGAATAGAATCTCTTCTTCCTCCCTGCTCCCGCTTTCAGCTTTGTGAGAGACCTTATCAACAAACGCAATGGCCAGCAATGTTACCAACAAGACAGATCCTCGCTCCATGAACTCCCGTGTGTTGATTGGGAATCTCAACACTCTTGTGGTCAAGAAATCTGATGTGGAGGCAATCTTTTTGAAGTATGGGAAAATTGTGGGCTGTGCTGTTCGTAAGGGCTTTGCCTTTATTCAATATTTTAATGAGAGAAATGCCCAGGCTGCTGGAGCAGGAGAGGATGGCAGAATGATTGCTGGCCAGGTTTTAGATATTAACCTGGCTGCAGAGCCAAAAGTGAATGAGGAAAAGCAGGCGTGAAACGATCTGCAGCGGAGATGTATAGCTCCTCTTTTCACTTGTACTATGACTATCAAGGTGATTATGATGATATGATGTATAGTTACTCAGTACGTGTGCCTCCTTCTCCTATTGCTTGGGCTGTAGTGCTCTCGAAACGTCAGCGTGTATCAGGAAACACCTCACGAAGGGGCAAAAGTGGCCTCAATTCTAAGAGTGGACAGCAGGGATCTTCCAAGTCTGGAAAGTTGAAAGGAGATGACCTTCAGGCCATTATGAAGGAGCTGACCCAGATAAAACAAAAAGTGGATTCTCTCCTGGAAAACCTGGAAAAAACTGAAAACGAACAGAGCAAACATGCAGTAGAGATGAGGAATGATAAGTCAGAAGAGGAGCAGAGCAGCAGCTCCATGAAGAAAGATGAGACTAATGTGAAGATGGAATCTGACGGGGGTGCAGATGACTGTGCTGAGAAGGCGGGCCTACTGGATGATGATGATAATGAGGATGGGGGATGACCAGCTGGAGTTGATCAAGGATGGTGAAAAAGAGTCTGAGGAAGGAGAGGATGACAGAGACAGCACCAATGGCAGGGATGACTCTTAAGCACATAGTGGGGTTTAGAAATCTTATTCCATTATTTCTTTACTTAGGCACTTATCTAAGATCAAATTTTTCACCAGATCCTCTCCCCTAGTATCTTTGGCACATGCTCACTGTCCTTCCCATCCTTGTCCTTCCCATGTTTATTAATTCATATTGCTCTGCGCCTAGTCCCATTTTCACTTCCTTTGGCACTCCTAGTAGTTTTATTAAGTCTTACCTTGTAATTTTTGCTTTTAATTTTGATACCTCTTTATGACTTAATAAAAAGGATGTATGGTTTTTATCAACTGTCTCCAAAATAATCTCTTGTTATGCAGGGAGGACAGTTCTTTTCATTCATACATAAGTTCAGTAGTTGCTTCCCTGACTGCAAAGACAATCTTATTTAGTTGAGTAGCTCCTGAAAGCAGCTTTGATTAGAAGTATGCGTGTTACACCCCCACATTAGTGTGCTGTGTGGGGCAGTTCAACACAAATGTAACAATGTATTTTTGTGAATGAGAGCTGGCATGTCAAATGCATCCTCTAGAAAAATAATTCGTGTTATAGTCTAAAGATTTGTTTTCTAAAGTTGATACTGTGTGTTATTTTTGTGAACAGCCTGATGTTTGGGAACTTTTTTTCCTCAAAATAAACAGGTCCTTATGAAACCAGGAATTTGGAGGGAAAAAAAACCCTGTTTTTTAAATTTTTGTATTTTATTATTGTTTACTTCAAACTCTGTGTTTTACAGAGTCCTCCACAAAACCCCCAGAATGTACTAGATATATTTTTCTTGAAGTCATAATCATTATGCCTATCAACATAACACTACTCAAACTCTATTTCATTGAGATGCATGTTGCATTGAGGAGTCAAATAACTTGACAGAGAGTGGAGATTGTTTTTCAAAATGGCTTTTACATCCTAATGAAAGTTTGGGAAGTATATCCTGTCTGTCTTTTCATCAGTGCTTTGTGGTCCAGCTGGCACCCTGTTTGAAGTTTTTGTTGTGTGCTAAATTGTCTTGTCCTTAAATAGGAGAGGCTCAAAAACATTAGGATTTCAGGAAAATTGCAACAGCTGGAAAATGGAACCCCTGCTTTCTTCTATTTTGTCCTCTTAATTACTCTTTATAGCCCCAGTTACCTTCTGAATTCTGAAGTGTCACCTCAATGTTACTGAAAACAAGAAAACTCTTATTTCCTGATATTCCATAGTCTGCCTTCCCAGGTGATTGAGAACATAGAGAATGTTACACATTTATTTTACCCTAAATAATCTTTTACTCATATTAGCTAATCTTTGTGTTTTCTCTCAACTTTATTAATTGCAGTGATTGCATTTTTAGCATCCAGTCTTCTTAAGATGAATACATTAAACAGCTACCAGTGTTGTGATACCTCATCCTTGAAAGGCCTAGTTCATTTGTGTTTTATACTTCAGTTTTTCCAGCACAGCAGAAAATGGCATTTATAATTTTTGTGCACACAAACCTTGGATTCACCTATAAAGTTTCTATTGTTTCATAGCATGCAGCCCTGGTATTTTTTCATCCTACTGCATCACGGGCAAAACTCATGTCTTATTTATAAGGATTTTGTAGATCATTTTATATAACAGGTGACAAAAGCAGAATAGAAAGAAGAGGCTGAACTATGGACTACCCTTGGAGCCCAGATACATGATATAAAGGCACTTTCTTTTGTATGTTAATCGGTTAATAATACTACCTACTTGATGTTTTCTCATCTGATGTGATCTCATGTTACACAAACTTTCAGTAAGTAACCCGTGACTAGAAAATAAACTGGATACTTAGGAAAAACAAAAAACAAACAAAAAACCCTACTATCTATTCAGTGCCTCCTATGTGCTGTCCCTGCATTATCCATAATCCCCATGGCATCTTGCGATACTATTACTATTATTCCCTTTGTATTGATGGTGGAACAGAAGATTGGAGAGTGACATCTTACACAGCATCTCAAAGCTGGCAGTGGTCCAACAGTTCAAATCCAGATCTGTGTACTATGATCCCATACTTTTCTCATCAAGGGGACTAAGGGGCTCCTGTAACAAGGCTAACTCTAGTGTCCTCTTCCTGGGGAGAGCTCAGTCACAGACTTTGATCACTACTGCTACTGGGAAGGTAGGAATTAAGCACAGTGCTGTGTTTGGATCCAGTAATTGAGTTATGCTCAACTATCGGATTCCCACAGAGTGTCTGTGCAGATGGAACAGGGCCTTCCTCCCCGACCCTGTGCATGTGCAGGAGGAGAGGCCTGACAGGGGGAACCAGGCTGGAGTTTGAGCACCAGTAGCTGTAAAGACCACTTGGGGACTCTGCATAAGACTCAGCACCTGCTGCCTCTGGGGCCGGGGGTTATGGTCTTCTTCTTCCCTAAAGGCGGCCACACTTACCTGGCTCACTCCTTTCTCTTCCTCCTTGGGGGAGGGGAGTGTCTGATAAAATTGATGAGATTGAAAAAAGAACCTGAAGTTGGACCCATCAGCCCCTCCTAAGTGCTTTCCCCTTTGGCCCTCATGCATGTGAGCACAAGTTTTCCTCCTGTCCTCTCCCTTTCTGATGCTGTGCCCTGTTAGGGACAAGCCTGTAGTTTTGGGTGGGTAAACCCAATTCAGGGAAATGTATTGGGGAACCCGATTGCAGCTGCAGATCCAAGGTGCCTTTACCAGTTTAGCTTTACCTGCTATGAAGCAGACTCTTTGGTGACTACTTTGTCATATTGCTTGGAGCCCACTGGGGAAAGAGGATGGATTGATTTCCATCTCAATGGTTGCCCTGAAATGCCAATGTACGGAATATGGGTGAGGAGAGAAGTAACCAGAGGGGGCATACTGGCATGCCTTCACCATGTAGTTGTTTCTGCTGTCCCAGAAACAACTGAGATGTTGTTTCTCAACTGGACGGACACTCCTGAGATACTTTGCTGCTTGCTCCCCTGCTCTCCAAGCCCTCAATGTTTATAGATCCCAGGGCACCTGGCACACCTGGATTGAGGCCCCAACCTACCTCTCTAGGCTCCTCTCCCCCATCCTCTGACCTGCCTAGTCTGCTCTAGCACAACACCTTGAATGCCCCACTCAATTCCAACATCTGTGGCACCCTTCTGCCGGCAATGCTGAGGGTTAAATTGGAGAACCTGGCAAGAGCCTTAGAGGCCATGATGCTCAACTCTCCATCCAGAGAAGGGGCTATCTGGACTTGGCTTTCTTGTCTTGCTTCTTGGAGCAACCACTCCTGGGACTTGGTATTTCTGGTTCTTCTAAAACATTTCTTTAGATTAGAAATCTGCCTCCTTGCTACTTATGTCTGGTGCAGGTGCTGTCTGTGCCACCTCCACATATTCCAGGCAGCCCTCCCCAGGCACTTGTTCCCTCTCTGGTCCCCTGTGCCATAGTAATTAGATGGTGTTTCATCATCCAGTGACATGAAACAAGCATTGCTAATTTCTCCTTCCCTCTCTCGAAACCTGCCATATCTTCTCAAGCAGTTCGAAACTCCTTGAGGGTGGGGCTTTGCTCCAGCCATCTCTTTACTCCTCCCACTTAGCACAGAGGAGGTTTCAAGAAAGCCTACACAATTGTCTGGGCCCAACATCTTGTCCATCTCCCAACATTTCAACATGGAACCGAAGGGGTGGGTTGTGCAAATGGCCCCATTTGCTCATTGCCCACTGAGTATCCATGGGTCAACCTGGACTTTAAGTTGCTCACCACCTAAAGGAGGAAACTGACATGCAAGCAGAAAATCAAAATACAGTGCAACCTCACTAGGAAGGAGGCCTATAGAGAATGCTGCAGGAACATAGGAAGGAACAATCAGCAGACCAGTGCTAGGATGAGCTGGACCCAGAAAAGCTGAGCCTGGAAGGAGGGGCAGGAGTATCTCATCGACATGGCATACGAACCAGTAGCAGCAGGGAGCAGGCTGGAGAGCTCAGGCTTCCCATTCACCAAGTGCCTCAGAGGTGGCCTTTTATCTCCAATTGTTAGACTGCCACAGAGATACATGGACAGTTTTGAAAGAAGGTCATCATCATATGACTATAAACTACTGTTCCATACTTAGGGTGACCAGCTTGGCCTCATTCACCAAGAACTTTTCTGATTTTAGCACCAAAGTCCCTTCAATCCCAAGCAGATCGGAGTGGATGGTCACTTAGACCTAAGTCTGGAATGGTAGTATGAATTATTATATGCTATAAATCCTTTAATTATCTTCAGACCCGCACAATTAAATTGTATTGTAATATTTTTGTGCCAATAGTATTAGTGGGTTAGTTGTAAACATTTAAAATTTGTTGCCCCCGCCTTTTTTTTTTTTTTTTTTTTTTTTTGGAGACAGAATCTCTCTCTGTCATCCAGGCTGGAGTGTAGTGGCATGATCTCGGCTCACTGCAACCTCCACCTCCCAGGTTCAAGTGATTCTTGTGCCTCAGCCTCCCAGGTAGCTGGGACCATAGTTGTGCATCACCACGCCTGGCTAATTTTTGTATTTTTAGTAGAGACAGGGTTTCACCATGTCGGTCAGGCTGGTCTTGAACTCCTGGCTTCAAGTGATCCACCCACCTTGGCCTCTCAAAGTGCTGGGATTACAGGCATGAGCCACTGTGCCTGGCCCCTGCTACCATTTTTGAAAACTTGTATGTGGATTTCTTTATATTTTAAAAGTACTGAATGCTTCAGTCTTTGAGAGACTCTGGCTACGGGCAGAGGATGAGGTGAGAGATGGCAGGGGGTATTTGGGGGCCTGCAAATAGTGGGAATATCGAGGCCCAGGGGACATGCTTTTGTGCAGGAAGGGTTGTGGAGGGGACCCTGAAGGGATGGGCAGTGGTCACAGGGCCCCATGGACCAGGCCAATGATTCCATTTCATAGCCTTAGGAAGCCAAAAAAGATGTCGTGCGGAAAAATATCATGGTGGGACCAGAAATTCCATGTGGATGCAATTTTGGAGAACTGATTAGGGTAGGGGGTGTAGAGGCCAACATCAGAGGCAGAGAACCATTATGGGGGCTGCTGTATCATGCAGGTACGGTTCTATAGATATGGAGAGAAAGGCACCTTTAGTAGGCGAAAATAGGATTAGGTGATTGGCTCATTGGTTGAGGAGGTGACTCACTTGGGCTCTGGGTGATGAGGCATTGCCAACCACCAAGACAGGAATTTAGTCAGGAAAACAGCTTCAGAGGGAGATGCTGCAATTGCTTTTGGATGTGTTGTTTGGGCCCTGGGACCACCAAAGATTTAAATGTCTGGAACTTAGGAGAGAAACATGGGCTGGAGATAAATATTTGGGTGTCATCCACCTTCCAAGTCCAAGGCAATTGAAATGGACAAGCAACAAATGGAGGATAGGAATGAAAATGTTAAGAGGCTTCAGCCCAAGGAGTGAGGGGAGGGTTGATGGTTGAACTGGCCTGACTAGTTTAGTGGCTTTTGCTAGTGTCTTCAAGGTACATGTGCAATGTCCAGTCCTCAGGAACTGTCTGGAAACTCTGTCCTTTCTTGCATGACCTAGATAACATGACGCTAATAATACCCATTGGCTTCTCAGGATTGTGAATGCACAGGGCTTGCTATGCAAATAACCTGTTCTGTGGCACAGACAGGTCAGGCAGATCATTCCCACATTCCTGTCCTCTCCCAGTATTCTGGAATTGTCTGCAGCTGCCAGTGCATAGCCCTGTCTTCCTGCAGGTATGTGAAAGCTTATATGTGAGCATCTCTTTAAAACAATGATCTTAATGATCAGAATTGTCTTAAAACCATTCTGGGTGTGAGGATGTTCAATCAAGGTCAATTTCTATATCCAGATAGAAAAAGCTGGTGAGAAGAGCAGTATCACTGGGACTCAGGAGACTTAGGACCAAGCTCCCTTTGAATTCCTGTAAAATGAGGGTGTTGAGCTAGCTGAGACATCAAGACCCAGTTCAGACATGCTGAGTATGTGATTCTAGTCAACAAAAACAGATCATGGCTAGCCAGTGCATGAAGCAGAAATATTAAAATGTATTTCAAAACAGGGAGTTAAAATGGTAATTTTACCATCTTATTAATTCACTTAATAAATATGTATGGAATACTCATTAAAGGTCAGACACGCTGCTGGCTATGGGTAGAGCACTGGGGAGCAAACACAGACTCTGCTGGCCCCTCTTAAGAGTCCAGTGGGAGGAACCCACTGAAGCAACAGCTACAGATGTGTGACAGGCCGAGGGAGAGGGAAGCCGGCGAGGAGGCTGCTACAGTAGTCCTGGCTCCCTAAGCTTGCTCACAACCTTCCCGCAGGCTGGGCCTAGCCCATCTCTACTTCCATAAGAAAATCTATAATCCCAGCTATTTGGGAGGCCGAGGCAGGCAGATCACTTGAGGTCAGGAGTTTGAGAACAGCCTGGCCAACAGGGTGAAACCCCGTCTGTACTAAAAATACAAAAGGTAGCTGGGCATGGTGGCGGGAACCTGTAATACCAGCTACTCAGGAGGCTGAGGCAGGAGAATCACTTGGACCCAGGAAATGGAGGCTGCAGTGAGCTGAGATAATGCCGCTGCTCTCCAGCCTGGGCGAAATAGCAAGACCCCATCTCAGGAAAAAAAAAAAAAGGAAATCTGCACCCACCCGCCCTGTGAGGAGGACTCCACCCTGGGATGGAATGCGGCCTGCCGCTCATCATTCCAGACCGCCGAGTGTCAGTGCACACTGACTCCTCATCTTGTGACTGAACTATTTTTAACTGACTGTCGCCATGGCAGCGTGAGAACCACTGGGAAAGATGTGGCCTTTCTGACAGCATTCAAGATGCTGGCTGCCCTCTTATCTCACTTAATCCCCTGTGCACCAGGGCCAAAATAATCTGTGTTAAATCCCCACCTTCTATTGACAGAGACGGAGTTAGGACTTTTCTATGTGCTTTCTCATCTGCAAAGTAGGAAAGCTAGGGCTTTTAATTAAAACACACACACACGCACACAGAAAACACAAAAACAACTCCTTTTGTGAGTCTGCTGTGGGGGTCCAAACTAGGTTATTAAGGAACAGGAAAGTATTCTGCATGTCCCAACATTAGTTCCTGTTATCAATGTCTTAGCTCACACGGCAACATCAATCCCACACCCGCTCTGCCCTTCTCCACCTCCAGTTTGTCACTGATTCCTATTAGCATTCCTTGGATGTCTACAAAGTCTGAAGACATAGACAATATCATTTACTTCTTTACAGATTGTTGATGTTATTGATGGTATTACCCACATGTGCCCATGTTGCCAGGAACCCCCAAGCACTAGCACTGGCTGCCCCTAGGAGATGGGTGCTGACACATGCACAGGAGCTCTCTTGGATTTCTTACCACATGGCTGTTATGTCCTGCATCCCTGCCTTGCCTTTACATCCTTTAGGGTGGGGACTGTGTGTCTTTTCACCTTTGTACCCCAGCATCTGGTACTTGGTCCTGAGGATAGATAGACACTTGATTAATATTTGTTGAATGAAGGAGGAATGAATACAAGGCCAATGGAGAGTGTAAGCCAATGAGCTATCTCAGAGGGTTGGAAAGAGTGAGGCTTCATGAATGAGGATGGTCTTGAGTCAAGGCATGGGTGGCTGGAGAAGGAAGTAATGCTTCTAGAGCACCTCCTATTTAATCCTCACATTCATTGTCCCTGCTTCATGGAAGGGGATGCTGAGGCACAGAGTGCGTGAGCAAGGGGCCCTACAGCAGCTGGCTGGTGAGTGGCTGGGATGAGATGCACATGCCTTGAGGGCTGGCTCGGAAGCATTGGTTCTTTCCTCTCTGCTAGGCCCTCTGGGAAGAGGAACAGAGTCTGGGGTGTGTTTCCATTGAAGAAGTGGCCTGGTGAATATAGCCTTGAGGGCAGGAACCCTCCCTGCTCACAGTACCACAAGTTGGCCTGGAAACCCCTGGCATGGGTGCAAAATTGTGAGTGTGCGTGCAGGGATTTGAATCCTCCAAGGGGAGAGATGTACCACATTACAACGTCTGCCAGATTCTTTGAAGAATCCTTGGGCCTAGGGATGCTCCCTCACTCTGTGGGCAGGACCTCATGGGAAACCTACTAGAGGCCAGAGCAGAACAAGAGATAGAAAGGAGTGATGTGAACATGCCCCGGCTCTTGCGTCCATCCACACACCCACCCTGTGTGCAGGACATCCCTGCCCTGTGCCTCTAGTTTTTGCTTTTCCCACCTCCCTCACCCTTCACACTGAACTTTCTTTCCTTTAGACCTGGAATTCAACCCACCTCCTTTGGGTCACAGTCCCCATCCTGTGGTGCACGTGTCTGTGTGGATTGGATTCTTCTACTATCAGAAGACAAACAAAATTTTCTTGTTTTCATTTTTTTTTTTTTGGTGTGGAATTATTCTCTTAGATGCTTTCATTAAGAAAAAAAGTATCTGAGCAGCAGCAGAAGCTTACAGAATTCAGTAGCTATAAGTAGCTCATACCAAACTACACAGCTTAAGAAAATAATGGCTGCTGAGATGATACATGGGAAATGGAGGAAGCACTGTCTGGACATGGCCTGTCTCCCACGGTGGTACAAAGAGAATGCAGCAGACAGAGGAGGAAGTGTGGCAGAATGTCTGCCACCAGGGAGAAGTCGCACCTGTCTTAGTAGGTAGTGATGTCTTCCTGAGGAAAAGCTGCCACCAAGGGGAGGGAATGGGGCCTCCTGAGATGGAGTCAGTGGGATGGCTGCTTGCATGGGTGTCATGGAGAACCTGTTCACCTGGAAGCCTGACCATGGGGCCTGAGCCTTGCAGAGGGGCCCGGGGAGGCCTTTGACCTGGTCTTGGTTCTGCAGAGAGCCAGGAAAGCACACCTTCAACCAAGGGAAGGAGCACGTTCAGAGGGAACGCAGCTTAATGATTTCTTCCTGGGGAGGCCATGGGGACCAGTCTTACTGGACAGGCTAAGATCCTGTGTGATGGTCCCCTCAGACCAGAGGAGTTTTGCTGGAGACAGGAGACAGCAATCCTCAGGGAAAATGCTCCCGGCTTTTGCAGATGCTAAGCAGTAGGGCCAACTTGCAGGAAAACCAAAGAGACATCCTGTTGGTCCTGTCTGTGCTGCTGAAAGACACCGGCTCATCCCTTCAGACTTTGACCTCCCTTCCCTGCAAGCTTTCACAAAAGAAAGGACTTGAACAAAGGGATCTGGTCCCTGCCTTCATCCTAGTCTCCTCACCAGGCTTGTTTTTAAAAATAACTTCTCTTTTTCTTCTACCACAATAATTTACCCTTTGTAGGAAATATAGAAATATAGAAAAGTGCAAAGAAAGTGAAAACCAGCTATAATCCAATTACCCAGAAATAACCAGTCTTCAGATTTTGGCATCTAGTCTTTTCTCCATGAACGTTAATGTGTATTACACATGCACATATGTGTATGTCTCCATGTACTTATTTACATGTATTTATAGAAATGCATGATTAAGCAATGACTACTTTTAGAGAAAAGGCGTAGTATCCTAGTTGAGAACTCAGGCTCAGGAGCCAGGCTGCTTGGGCTCTAATCCTGGCTCTGTTATTTGCTGCTGACGTGGTCTTGATCTTTAACCTATCTGTGCCTCAGTTTCCTTATCCATAAATAGCCAAATTGGCTGGTGCAAAATAGGATCTCATTGTTGCCGGAATTTGCAGTTCTTTGTTGGTCATTTGTGTTTCTTGTAATCTGCTTCTTCTACCTCTCCATCCTTTGATAATCCACCATTTTTGTTGTCTCATCAACTTCTCTCTATGTATTGGCTTCCTTCCACCAATCAGTAAGACTGATTACAATGTTGGTTTTAAACATACTCAGATCTCTCCTATTTAAAAAATTAAGCAAAACTCCTTGCTGAATGTGGGGAGCTCCTCTCTTTGTTAAACTTCCCAAGAGTAGTCTATACCTATCATTTACACTTCCTCATCTGCCCTTCTTGACCTTAGGCTGGTTGCTCCCCATTTGAAACTGCTTGGGACAAGGTTACCAATGGCTCCCTGTTGCCAAGTCCACCAGGCGCCTATTAGTTTTCATTCTCACCTGACTGCTTGCATTTGGCACTAACGTCCACTCCCTCCTTCCCTGAGCACACACTCTCCTTCTTCCTGGTATCCCTCTCCCTACTCTCTTTCCATCCCTTCCTGGTCTCTTTCATACATTTCTCTCCCTGAGAGTGCTTTTTCTCAGTCTTGTCTCCTGGTTCCTTCTGTTTGCTGAGACCCTGGCTGAACTCATCCACATCCATATCTCCATTGCCTTGTCAATGTGGACAGTCCCCAAATCTCCGTCTTTCATTGGGACCACTCTTCTGAGCTCCAGACCGATACACCCAACTGGACACCTTCATTAAGACAACCTGCAGAGCCATCAAATCAGTGTGTCTCAAACTGAGTTCAGTGCCTTCCATACAGACCCACCCCTCTTTTTGGTTTCTATCTTTGGAAAGGGTCAGAATCACATCTTTATTAAGGTGTCAGTGATGACTCTGTCAAAAGGAATCAAGGCAGTAGTTACATTAACGGTTGAATTTTTGGAATGAGAAGATGGGGGCAGGGATGTGGAGGGGCAGCTGGGCCTTCCCAATATCACAGAAGTCACAGATGCTGCTCTGCTTCATATTCTTCTCCTGAACAAGGCAGACCCTGGTGCTTGACAGACAACAAACACTTAAAATTACTAAATGAATGAAGACTCATGAGGCCAAGAATAATTGCTTTGCACAAAATGCTTTGGCTGGAAGCGCTCTCAAAGATCATCTAGTCCAACTGTAGCCCACATAAGGGTCTGTGCTTCTTAGCACATTTCCAGTGGTGCAGAGAAAAAACCCCAGACCTCCCCACTTCCCAAACAGTGTCATTTTTCCTGGGCCACTGGGCGTGGCCATCAGGGACACCCCTGCCATTAGCTGAGAGGAATGGGCCCAGGTGGGGGCTTTGACCTGACATTGCTTTCTTTTCACCACCCATGTCCCCCACCTTAGACATCCTTAGAAAAGAGTAGGGTTCCATATTTCTTGCAGAGAATTTTCTTAACTCTGACTGGGCTCCCAGGCCCTGAAGTCACATGTGGATGTAATTATTAACATCCTAGTGAAGGAAATGTTCTCTTTGGAAAAATTATTTATTACAGAAAATTCAAAACATACCAAGAAGAGACAGAAGAGTGCAAGGAATCCCGTGCATTCATTACTCAAGTTCCATTCAATCCCATCAAATCTGTCTCATTCTCTCCACCACATTTTTTGTTTGGTTTTGTTTCATTTCATTTCTAGATAATTTTAAAGCAATATTTGTCAGATTCTTTGGTCCCAAGACTCCTTTACACTTTTAAAAAATATTGAGGACCCCAAATGGCTTTTGTCAGTTAAATTTTTTATATTTACATTAGATACTAAAACAAAGAAACTTTAAAATATTTACTTATTAATTCATTTTAAAATAATAGTAATACTTATTACATGTTAATATAAATGACATATTTTAAGTGAAAAAAATTATATTTTACAAAACAATAACTGGAAAGAAGAGTGGCATTATTTTACATTTTTACAAATATCTTTTATGTCTGGCTTAATGGAAGATAACTGGATTCTCAATAGAGAAAATCTTTTTTTTTTTTTTTTTTTTTTTTTTTGAGACAGAGACTTGCTCTGTCCCCAAGGCTGGAGTGCAGTGGTGTGATCTTGGCTCACTGCAACCTCTGCCTTTCAGGTTCAAGTGATTCTCCTGCCTCAGCCTTCCAAGTAGCTGAGATTACAGATGCCCACCACCACATGCCCTGCTACTTTTTGTATTTTTAGCAGAGATAGGGTTTTGCCATGTTGGCCAGGCTGGTCTCAAACTCCTGACCTCAAGCGATCCACCCACCTCTGCCTCCCAAAGTGGTGGGATTACAGGCATGAGCCACTGCGCCTGGCCAGAAGCTGGATTCTTGTGTCTGCTTCTACATTCAATCGATTAAATTTCTTGTTTGATTGAAATGTATGAAGAAAATTTGGCCCTACGTACAGCCATAGATGGAAAATGAAGGCACCTTTTAATAGTGCTTGATGAGTACTTCCCGTTTTGTCACATGAAATGCTTAACAGATGTATTCTGAAAGGTCAAGATTTAACAAAATTAATAATTTATATTGTTTCATGTAGTATTTTTTTTTTTTTAAGACGAAGTTTTGCTCTTGTTGCCGAGGCTGCAGTGCAGTGGCACAATCTTGGCTCACTGCAGCCTCCGCCTCCCAGGTTCAAGCGATTCTCCTGCCTCAGCCTCCTGAGTAGCTGGGATTACAGGCCTGAGCCACCACATCCGGCTAATTTTTTGTATTTTTAGTAGAGACAGGGTTTCACCATGTTGGCCAGGCTGGTCTCGAACTCCTGACCTCAGATGATCCAACTGCCTCAGCCTCCTAAAGTGTTGGGATTACAGGCATGAGCCACCGCTCCCGGCCCAGTACCTTCTTAAGTGAAATTGACCTTTTTAATTTTTATCTTTTATTTTTCTTTGAATAGATAGCTATAAAGAATACAGTGACTGAGGCCAGGTGTGGTGGCTCGTGCCTGTAATCCCAGCACTTTGGGAGGCAGAGGCTGGTGGATCATGAGGTCAGGAGTTCGAGACCAGCATGGCCAAGATGGTGAAACCCCATCTCTACTAAAAAAATACAAAAATTAGCAGGCGCGGTGGCGGGCACTTCTAATCCCAGCTACTCGGGAGGCTGAGGCAGGAGAATCACTTGAACCCGGGAGGCAGAGGTTGCAGTGAGCCAAGATTGTGTCACTGCATCTAGCCTGGGTGACAGAGCAAGACTCTGTCTCAAAAAAAAAAAAAAAAAAAAAAAAAAGAATACAGTGACTGCTAGGACTGTTCTATATCGCTGCCTTGATTCCTGCTGGAGCATCGGCAGTTTTATTCATTGTCGCTTTTGCATCATCAGTGCAAATGTCAAGGCAGTGAAAAAGGTAAGGGACATCGTAATATTGTTATTAAAATAGTTTTGACTCTGAAGATCCCTGAAATAATCTTGGGGATTCCCTCAGATATCTATGGCCTGCACTTTGAAAAGTGCTGTTTTTAAGCAAATCTCAGGCATCACATCACTCACCTATAAATAATTAATATGCCTCTCTAACAAGGGCTTACAAAACATAACCACTCTACTAATATCACTTTGAACACAATTAATAACATGTTCTTTATATCATCTAATAACACTCAGTCTGTGTTTCCCCATACTGCCTCAAATTTTTTTTTACGGTTGCTTTGTTTGAATTAGAATCCAAATTATGTCCACACATTGCATTTTTTTATGTCTCTAAGAAATCTATTTCAGTGCCCCCTCCTCTCCCCATTTTCATTCCATTTACTGTATTTGTTGGAGAAAGTGGATCATTTGTGCTATACCATTTCCAGTATTTTAGGTTTGGCTGATTTTATCCTTGTGGTGTTATTTAATGTGTTTTTTGGTCTCCCATATATATGGGAGTTAGATCTGGAGGAGGGTTTCTCAACACCGCACTGTTGATATTTTGGGGATAATTGTTTGTTGTGAGGGCTGCCCTGTGCACAGAGGGATGTTTAGCAGCATCCCTGGCCTCCAGACACTGGATGTCAGTAGCACATTCCTGGCTGCGAGTTCTAACTACCTAAAATGTCACCAGGCATTGCCAAATGTCTGGGAGGCAAAATCGCCCCCAGTTGGTTGAGAACCACTGCTCTAGAAACTCCATTAGATTCTGGCTCAGCTTTCATTTTGGCAGGAACAGGTCATAGGTTGTGCTGAGTATTTCTTATGACATCAACCTAATGTCTGATTGCCCCAACTTTCATATGTTAAAATTGATCCCTGAGTTCAAGTGTTGTCAAACGAACCCATCAACTTTAAAGATCTCTTACAACCCTTCTGAAAGTTTTAGCACCCATTGGTGATTGTAGCCTGGATCCATTATATCATTAGGGATTGCAAAGTGGTGATTTTTTTTTCTATTTAAATCATTTGCTTCTGTCTTAATTAGCTGGTCTACTTCTCTAAAGAATAACTTTCCCTGATCAACTACTTGATTACTTTGAAATCAGAACAAAGTAGGATAAGTACTTGGTTCTTTTTCTTTATTTACTAATTCTAAGAAAAATAGGTTTGTGCCCCGTTCATTCTTCCATTATATTTTCTTTCTACTTTGAAATAATTTCAGACTTACAGAAAAACTATAGGAATAGTTCAAAAAGCTTTTCCCCACTGAACCATCTGAGAGTGAGTTGCTGACATGATGCCCTTTCATTCTTCCATACTTTAGTGTGTATCTGCTATGAACAAGGACCATAGTGTGTATCTGCTATGAACAGCCATTGCCTGACACCCTGCACTGAGCAGCCACCACTGCCACCATCCCCCTCCACCCCCAAACACCCTCCTCACCGTGTTTAGCCTCAACTCCCATGTCAGGCTTGCTGTACTGCTTCTTCTGCTATGCATGGGTGTTTTAGCATCTATTTCACTGGACATGCATACTCCAAATAGTGGGTTTCAAAGTCACTTGAAATACTTCTCTTATAGTTGTGTAACAAACTTGATACATAGTTTGTTTCAGTTTGTTTCCAGTTTAGGAAATTGGAAATTTGCTTTATTTTATATTTTTAATTACATGAAACATTTTCTCATTTCCAAATTCAAAACTAAAACCAAGAGAAGTCTAGCTTTTAGAATTCAGAGGAATCTTGCTTCCTTCCATGTTTCTTCCATTCTGTTTCTTCTCTCTCCCTATAGACAAATAAATTTTATTAATTTTTGGTTTATACTTCAATCGTTTGCTCACTCGGTACACTGTTCCATGCCTAGTTTTTTAAATTTTTTTTAAACTTGGTATTATAGCCTGCAGATGACTCCATAGCTGAACACAGAAGTCTTCTTCAATCATTTTTGCTTAACAGCTTTCCTGAGGCATAATTTACATATCATAAAATTTACCCATTGCAAGTGTATAAGTCAATGATTTTAGTAGATGTATAGAGTTACGCAATCACCACCACCATCTAGTTTCAGAACATTTCCATCACTCCAAAAAGTTCCCTTGTGTCCATTTGCAGTCAATCCCCACTCCCAAACCAGCCCCAGGCAACGACTGATCTGCTTTCTGTCTCTAGACACTTGCTTTTTCTAAACATTTCAGGCAGTCATATGGTATTTTGTGTCTGGTTTCTCTCACCACGTTCTTTAAGCTTCATTCATGTATTCGTACTTCGTCAATTTTAATTGCCTAATTGGACTCCACTGTATGACAATACCACGTTTTGTTTATCTGTTATTTGTTATTTGTTAACCAGTTGATGGCTATTTGGATTACTTCCAGTCTTTGATTATTATGAATAATGCTGCTATCAACATCCATACATATGTCTTTTTTTTTTTTTTGACAGTTTCACTCTGTCACTCAGGCTGGAGTACAGCAGTGTGATCATAGCTTACTGTAATTTCCACCTCCTGGGCTCAAGTGATCCTCCCACCTCATCCTCCCAAGTAGGTGGGACTACAGGTGCACGCTATCATGCCTGGCCATTTTTTTTTTTAAGTTTTTGTAGAGATGAGGTCTCACCATGTTGCCCAGGCTGGTCTCAAACTCTTGGGCTCAAGCATCATCCCACCTCAGCCTCCCAAAGTGCTGGGATTACAGGCATGAGCCACTGTGCCTGACCTATATGCCTTTATATGAACACGTATTTTTATTTCTATTGGATGGATTCTTAGAAATGGAATTTCTGGTCACCCTCATTCATTTTACCACTGCATAGAACTCTGTTGCATACTGTTTCGCTTTTCCTTTAGGCTATTACAAATAGTGCTGCAATGGATAACTTATGCATATGTAATTTATTCCTTTTTCCAGCGTATCAGTTTGACAGGTTCTTAGAAATGGGTTTGGTGGGTCAAATGGTAATCACATACACAGTTTAGCTAGATATTGCCAAATTCTCTCCATAGGGGTAACGTCATTCTGTATCCCCACCAGAAATCTATGAGAGTGGTTTTCCACAGTCTTGGCATCAGCATCTATCATGCAACTTTTATATTTTCATGAATAGGTAAGAAATGTTATCTCAGTGACTTTCTAATTAGAAATGCTTTATTTTCTGATTTATACTTTATTCACTCATTCATTCATCCATCCCATACCACCAAGAGGCAGCACCCCATAGGTTACCCTTACTGCTATTACTATTGTCGTAAGCGCCAGGTTCAGTACCAGCTCTCAACAAGGCAGGACATATTCCTGCCACGCTGGAGCTTATATTTCAGTAAGGAAAGACAAATAATACATTTGCTAAGTTAGAACATGTTCACATGGTAGTAGTAAGTACTATGATGAGAACTGAAAGAGGGTAATGGGGTAGATCAGTGGATGACATCCATTCATTTATTTACTGAGACCGGGCTCTGGATAAAGGGTTAGGGTGCTCCTGGTTAAGATGTAGACAGAGTCTTTGTTAAGATGGCCAGAGAAAGTGTGTGGGTTCTGATAGGTCACACAGAGCAGAAGGCACAAGCTGACACTCCTGTACCGGGTCCTGGGAACAGAGACGAGTAGATAGGGTCTCTGTTCACAGTCTAGTGTGGGAGAAAGACATGAAATTAAGCCACACAGTAAGAAAAATGCCCTCATACTACAGTAAGAGCCTAGAAGAAGGCATTCCAGAGCTATCCTCAGGTTGTTGAGGGGTCAGGGAAGGATGCACAGGGCCTGGGAAGATGAGTCAGGGTAGCTGGCAGCCCCGCAGGGAGAGCAGCTCAGGCTGCCCCTGGGCACAGAGCACTGCCCTCCTAGTGGGACTGTGAAGTATCGAGGGCCTCTTTGGAACAAGCCTCTTCTTGTCCTATTTTTCGTGTTCACACAGTTCCTGGGACCTGGTGGCTTGTGATCTTAGGCACTTTACTTCTCCTCTCCATAGGTGTATCATGGGCCCCCAAAGATGTCCACATCCTAATCCCTGAAACCTATGAAGATGTGACTTTACATGGCAAAAGGGACTTTGGAGATGTGGTTAAGGATCTTGAGATGGGGAAATTATCTTGGGTTTTTGGAGAATAGGACAGGGGCTGATGTAATTCACAGCATCCTTATAAGACAGCAACAAGAGAGTCGGAGCTAGAGATGCGGAGGTCGGAGTGAGCAGCCAGGAGCCAAAGAACGTGGGTGGCCTGTTGGCGCTGGGAAAGGCCAGGAAACGGCTTCACCCTTGGGGCCTCCAGAAGAATATAGCCCTGCTGTCCTGTTGATTTTAGCCCAGTGAAGCCCATTGCTGACTTCTGACCTCTAGAATTATAAGATAATAAATCTATGTTGTTTTAAGCCACTAAATTTGTGATGATTTGTTATAGCAGTATATTAGTCTGTTCTTGCACTGCTATAAAGAAATACCGAACACTGGGTATTTTATAAAGAAAAGAGGCTTAATTCGCTCACAGTTCCACAGCCTGAACAGGAAGCATGGCTGGGGAGGTCTCAGGAAACTTACAGTCATGGTGGAAAGCGTAGTGGAAGCAGGAATATCTTACATGGCTGGAAAGGAGGAAGAGAAGCGGGGGAAGTGCCACATACTTTTAAACAACTAGATCTCCATCACAAGACAGCACTAGGGATATGTAAGCCATTAGAAACCACCCCCATGATCCAATCACCTCCCACCAGGCCCCACCTCCAACACTGGAGATTACAAATGAACATGAGATTTGGGTGGGGACACAGAGCCAAACCACATCAAGCAGCAATAGGAAATGAATACAATACTTTAGTTTCCTCATCCTTGAAACAGAAATAATAACAGCTCCCATTTCATAGGGTTTCTGTGAGGATTAAAAAACAAATGCCTGTTGAAGAGCTTAGTAGGGTGCTCTGCTCCATCAGGGTGGATGCTGGTTGTTACTGCTCCCGCTCAACCCTAACAGAGGCCCCTGCTCTCATCTTGTTGCCAACTAAAGTCCCAAGGCCTTCATCTTTCCCTCATCCCCCTCCTCATCCCTTAAATCTGGACAACATAGGTCACAAATAGCCTTCAGGTCAACTGAATCATTGGATTTTATATTTTGCTTATCCCTTGGGTAAAAATGTTCCTTTGTTGATTTAACACTCATTTCTCTGATTACTAATAGAGTTAAGCATTGAGTCATACATTTATTGTCCATTTGTATTTCTTCTTTTGTGACTTGTCTACTTATGTCCTTTGTTTATTTTCCTACTAGAGTGTTCATCTTTTTTTAATTCAACCGTTTGTCATATAAGTTGGGAATATTTCCCCCAGTACATCATCTGTCATTTCATTTTATTTATGGTGTCTTTAGTTGAAGATCTATCAATCATGTCTTTTATAGTATCTAACTTTTATTTTATGCTTTAAAAGTTCTTCCTGCTAGCAAGATTACAAATTTTTTTCTAATTTTTTGGTAACACATTTATGATTTTATTTTACAGTGTAAATTTTAAACCATCTAGCATTTGGTGTCAGAAATGAAGAATTAATTCATTCCCTAAAGTGACTTATGCATGTCTTGAATATCCATTCCATCACCAATGGTTTATGATTACATATTCATCATGCATTGACTTTCTATATATACTTAGTTTTATTATTCATGAGTCTACTTCTTTGCCAGTAAGATATTACTTCTAATTATCTATGTAGCAAATTTCTAGTACAACAAAAATATTGGACCTCTTTCTTTTACATTATCTTCTTTTTCAATATTTTATGTATTTTTCTTAACAAAGCTTGGTGTCTATTTAGTTAAGTTTCAAAAAATTTATTTTTGAGATTTTGTAATTGTGTTAAATTTCTAGATTAATTCTTAGACTATTGATGTCTTCATAGATTAAGGCTTTTAATCCAAGTACACAATGTGTTTTTTATTTATTGAAGTCTTTTTAATGCATTTCAAATAGTGATTTGTGATTTGTTGTGGGATAGTAGAGTAATATTTGGTCTTTGTCCTTAGTTCCTGTCATAGAGCTTCTAAAATCTTTGGAATTTCCTGAATGATAAGGGTGATAGGAGCATCTTTTGTTCTAATGAGGTGACTCCTGGTGAGCTTCCAGATACCTTTAGGTTAGGGCTGATCTCCATAAAGAACTAGACTTGATTAGAAGCTTGGAACTTTCAGTGCTCCTCCCCAACCTCTGAGGAGGAGAATAAGCAACTCCTCAATGGCTAATGATTTAATCAACATGCCTATGTCATGAAACCTCCATAAAAACATCTAAACAATGTAGTTCGGAGAGCTTTGGGTTGGTGAACACATCAAAGTACTGGGAGGGTGGTGCACTCAGAGAGGGCAGGGAAGCTCCTCCCCAACCCCACCCACACCTTGCCCTGTGTATCTCTTCCAGAAATGGTAAATGTAAGTTATGTGTTGTATAAGTCTATTCTCACACTGCTAAAAAAGATATACCTGAAACTCGGTAATTTATAAAGAAAAAGAGATTTAATGGACTCACAGTTCAACATGGCTGGGGAGGCTTCACAATCATGGTGGAAGGTGAAGGAGGAGCAAAGGCACATCTTACATGGCGTCAGGCAAGAGAGCATGTGCAAGGGAACTGTTCTTTATAAAACCATCAGACCTCGTGAGACTTATTCACTGTCACAAGAACAGCATGGTAAAAACCCACCCGCATGATTCAGTTAGCTCTCACTGCATCCCTCCCATGATACATAAGGATTATGGAAGCTACAATTCAAGATGAAATTTGGGTGGGGATATAGCCAAACCATATCATGTGTTTTTCCAAGTTTTGTGAGGCATTCTAGCAAATTATTGAACCTGGAATAGGGGCATAGGGAAGTGGGACTCCTTGACCTTGTAGCCAAGTCAGACAGAAGTGTGGGGACTCTGGCGACCTGATACTTGTGGCTGGCATCTGAAGTGAGAACAGTCTTGTGGGACTGAGCCTTTAAACCTGTGGAGTCTGGTGCTAACTCTGGGTAGTTAGTGTCAGAACTGAATTCGATGTTAGACACCCAATTGGTGCTGGAATTGGTTGGTGTCAGGAGGGGAAAAAACCCACAAAAACCTGTCTATTCCTTTTAAAGTTTTTTTCTAACCATTGCTATTGTGAATAGGCTCCTTTTCTCATGCTAATTCTTATTGGTGGTGATATAAGAGTTAAGAAGAAATCAGGAAGATAGAGTATGGGAGTCCTCAGTAAGGTTTTCCTTTTAATGAAAAGCAGCCCCAAATCATTTTCTTTTCTAAGAAAGAGCAGCCTGTAAAATCAAGCTGCAGACATAGACAAGCAAGTTAGAAGCCTGCTTGAATGCCGGCAGTTGTGCCAATAGGAAGAAACTACCTGGGAATAGGCATGATCGAAATGGTGGCTCCATCTTCTCTCTTCCTTGCAGCAAGGAGCAGACAAGATGGCAGTTGACTAAGTAGAAAGTCCATTCGCATAATAAGATTGTGGGGGCGACCAGCCTTCCCCATGCACCATGTAAACGTCACACCTGGTCAAACCAATCTGTGGGCCCTATGTAAATCAGACACCACCTTCTCAAGCCTGCCTATAAAATCTGCTGCAGTCTGCCGCTTTTCCCCCTTTCAGAAGTCTCTCTCTCTCGCACGAGATATAGCTGCTCTCCTCTCTCTTTTCTTTTGCCTATTAAACTTTCTGCTCCTTAACCCACTCTGTGTGTGTGTTTCTGTGTCGTTTCGTTAATCTTGGCGTGAGATGACGACCTCCAGGTATTTACCCCAGACAATGATGCCACTTCAGTGGCATATGGAATAACTACTCATTTTTGTGCATTTATTGTGTAAAATTATTGATACATCTTTTAGTTGCTTTTCCATCAAGTATGTTGGGTTTTCAAGGTGGATAATAACATTATCTGCAAATACTCATAATCTCTAACATTTTAATATTCATGTCTTTCCTTTTTCTTGCCTTGCTCATTCCATCTTGGTTTTCAGATCCAGATTACAGCATCTTGAAGGCAAGAAACTTCAATGTCTTATGCATGCACTGTCATCTGTCAGGTTGTGTCCAGAATTGGTGGGTTCTTGGTCTCACTGACTTCAAGAATGAAGCCGTGGACCCTCGTGGTGAGTGTTACAGTTCTTAAAGGCGGCATGTCCGGAGTTTGTTCCTTCTGATGTTCGGAGGTGTTCGGAGTTTCTTCTTTCTGGTGGGGTTTGTAGTCTCGCTGGCTCAGGAGTGAAGCTGCAGACCTTCGGGGTGAGTGTTACAGCTCATAAAGGCAGTGTGGACCCAAAGAGTGAGCAGCAGCAAGATTTATTGCAAAGAGCGAAAGAACAAAGCTTCCACAGTGTGGAAGGGGACCCAAGCGGGTTGCCACTGCTGGCTCCGGCAGCCTGCTTTTATTCTCTTATCTGGCCCCATCCACATCCTGCTGATTGGTCCATTTTACAGAGAGCCCGAGTGGTCTGTTTTGACAGGGGCTGATTGGTGTGTTTACAATCCCTGAGCTAGACACAAAGGTTCTCCACGTCCCCACTAGATTAGCTAGATACAGAGTGTCCATAGGTGCATTCACAAACCCTGAGCTAGACGCAGGGTGCTGATTGGTGTGTTTACAAACCTTGAGCTAGATACAGAGTGCCGATTGGTGTATTTACAATCCCCTAGCTAGACATAAATGTTCTCCAAGTCCCCACCAGAGTAGCTAGATACAGAGTGTTGATTGGTGCATTCACAAACCCTGAGCTAGACACAGGGTGTTGATTGGTGTCTTTACAAACCTTGAGCTAGATACAGAGTGCTGATTGGTGTATTCACAATCCCTTAGCTAGACATAAAGGTTCTCCAAGTCCCCACCAGACTCCAGAGCCCAGCTGGTTTCACCCAGTGGATCCCACACAGGGGCCGCAGTTGGACCTGCCTGCCAATCCCGCGCCGTGCGCTCGCACTCCTCAGCCCTTGGGTGGTCGATGGGACTTGGCGCCCTGGAGCAGGGGGCGGTCCTCCTGGGGGAGCCTCGGGCGGCACAGGAGCCCACGGTGGGGAGGGGAGGTTCAGGCATGGAGGGCTGCAGATCCCGAGCCCTGCCCTGCGGGGAGGCAGCTAAGGCCCGGCGAGAAATCCAGTGCAGCGCCAGTGGGCCGGCACTGCTGGGGGACCCAGCACACCCTTCACAGCTGCTGGCCCGGGTGCTAAGCCCCTCATTGCCCGGGGCTGGCAGGGCCGGCTGGCAGCTCTGAGTGTGGGACCCACCAAGCCCACGCCCACGCCCATCCGGAACTCCAGCTGGCCCGCAAGCACCGCACGCAGCCCGGGTTCCCGCTCACGCCTCTCCCTCCACACCTCCCTGCAAGCTGAGGGAGCCGGCCCCGGCCTTGGCCAGCCCAGAAAGGGGCTCCCACAGTGCAGCGGCGGGCTGAAGGGCTCCTCAAGTGCTGCCCAAGCGGGAGCCCAGGCAGAGGATGCCGAGAGCCAGCGAGGGCTGTGAGTGGGGACCACTGTAGGCAATGGTTTAGAAGCAGTGGGTCTTGTTTTTGGATCCCACCGGGAGGGCCACACCCAGGCTGGCCCAAAGCTACATCAGTCTCTATTACTGTTCAGTGAAGCCATATGTGAAGCCAGGAGACTGCTGTGTCAAATCAAAGAAACCCAAGTAAGGATGGAAACAGGAAAGTAAACAGCAAAGACGGAGACCAGGGGGCTTGTAAACAGGAAAGAATGGATGTGACCAGTGGGTAAACGGGTATATGTGAGGTGGGTAAGAACCTGATAATGTGAAAGGCGAGGGTTTCCCTCTTGTATGTGTGCCTGACCACGCCTGGCTGAGACATCGTGACTACACATGGGCCATTTTTGTGCCTGTCTTGACACTGTTGTAAACGAAAGAAAGTGTGAGTAAAGGCCTTGGGAAGTGAAGGTCAGTTATCAATTAGGCAGTGTCCAGTGAGCAAAGCAGCAGGCAATGGGGACCAGCCATCAGGTCCTCTTCATTTAGTGTTCTAAGAGCTTCTTTAATTTTAGAGAGTTTGGCTTTCGTGCCTCCATGCTCGACCTGGTCCTGTGAACTTCCTTCCCCTTCACTAAATCCGTGAGAGAAATTATTGGGCCGTAGGCTCCTGCTGCAGAGACAGCTCTCCTAGTGCCCCAGCCTCAGTGGCACCCCCAGCTGAGCCTGTTTCCACAATAAGGGCCTCTTCCATCACACTGTTGTTGATCTTCTGTCTGACATGTTGCAGTTTCCCAAAAGGGGTTTTCTAGAAACCCTGCATAGATTCGGTTTTTCTGTTATTTCAAAATAATCTGGGATATGACTTGTTAAAAAGTTAATTCCAGGACCCTACCCAGGATGCATAGAATCAGAAAATTTAGACACAGAATGTACATTTTCAGTAAGCTATCCAGGTTATTCTTGTGGGCATTAAGTTTGCAAATCGCTTTTTTTTAAGGCAGTGGTTCTCAAAGTGTGGTCCCCGCATCAGCATCACCTGCGAACTTGTTAGAGATGGAAATTGTTAGGCCTCATCAACCTCCTGAGTTAACAACTCTGGGTTTGAGGCCCAGCATTCTGAGTTTTGAGAAGCCTCCAGGGGATTCCCATGCACACTCAAGTGTGAGAACCACTGGATTAAGGCAAGGGTTCTCAACACAGTCTGCCCATGAGAATATTGTTAGAAAACTCCTGAGGACCTTTTAAAAATTGGCAATGCTCAAGAGATTCTGGATTAATTGATCCAGTGGAGCCTAGGCATTCTTTTGCATATGTGTGTTTTATTTGTTTATGTATTTATTTTATAGACTCTAGTTTTTAGAGAAGTTTTAGGTTCACTGCAAAATTATGCAGACGGTACAGAGATATCCTATATACTCCCATCCTTACAAGTCTACAGCCTCCCCGTTATCAACACCTCCTGCCTAGAGGGTAAATTTAAAATGATACTTTTTAAAATAAAAGGTATAAATGATAAAGCTGTAGTGACAAATCATTATCACCCAAGACCACAGTTTACATTAGAGTTCACTCTTGGTGTTGTGCATTCTGTGGGTTTAGACAAATGTAGAGTGACATGCATCTGCTATTATTGTATCATATAGAGTGGTTTTCTGCCCTGAAAATCCTCTGTGCTTTGCCTAGTCATCCCTCCCTCCCCACTATTGCCTGAAACCACTGATCTTTTTGAGCCCGAGCGATGATTTTAATGTGCAGCCGGAGATGAAAATGTTGGTTTAGGACAGTGGTTCTCAGGGAACGATTTTGTAGCCCAAGGGATGCTTGGCAAAATCTGGAGATATTTTTAGTTATCACAGTGGTTAGAGGGGAGGCGGTGGTGGCTGCTACAGGCATCTAGTGGGGAGAAGCCAGGGATGCTGCTAAATATCGTACAGAATAGCCCCCAACAACAAAGAATTACCTACATGGAGATGTCAATAGTGCCAAGGTTGAGACACCCTTGCCCAGGGGAACAGTCATATTCAAGAATCTCAGCTTCTAGACTTAGTAAAAAAAAAAAAAAAAAAAAAAAAAAGTGTATATTTGCTGGTATCCTCTCATTCTCAGAAGCAAAAGACATTGCATCTAACTTAATCATCCCCGCCTACATGATAGCATATACAGATATGCTTACACAAAATAACATTTGCATTCATAAAAGGCATCCCCAATATACATGTAAACACACACACGCAGATAAGTGTACATGTTGCCCACACATGCATACATGCTGATACTCATATTTACTAAACCACACATACATACACAGCCACACACCCCACCATAACTCACAATCATTAAAACATGCATATACACATACACATGCACACACTGTCAATCCCATTTATTAAATGACAAGCACCCCAGGGCCATCCAACATTCTCCTGCCTTCTCTGGCCCCATTCTCCTGTCTTCAGAGGCCTGGATGTTGGGCTTGACACAGTGGAGGCTCCCCATGCCAGGGTCAAGGCTGCATGTCCATGGGGTGCTCACCAACCAAGCAGGGTGCAAGGGGGCTTTACTGGGCAAGGTGCTTGGGAGCTGCATGAGAGAGCAGTGAGAAGGGGCCTCAGGTCCAAGACATGCCAGGAACCTGGGAGGGATGAGGGCAGGGAAAGAAAAAGGAGCCAAACTGATGCTCAGCTAGCTCAGGGGAGGAGAGTGAGAAAGGGAGGACTAGGGAGAGGCTGGGGCTGTGCTGAGGCCCTTGACGGAGCACACTGTCATCTCTGTATCTGTTGTCTTCTCAGCTGTTAAGGGTCCACTTGACACTATTTTAGACACTTCCATGTATATCTTTAAAAACTGTAGTGAAAAGAGCACTTGTTTTTGGAGACAAGTTAAGTTTGAATCGTGGGTCTGCTACTTGCTGGCTGTGTAATCATGGACAAATTTCCCAAACTCTCTTACCCTTCGGTCTCTTATGTGAGAAGTGGGTATAGCAATACCTATTCTAAAAGATTTTGTAAGGATTAAGTGGGAGGAAATGTATAAATTGCTGATAAATTACTGGGCATGGAATATGCCCCTAGCAGTACTAGATCCTTTCTCTTACCCTCTCTCTAGCTACTTTGCATGTATTAATGCACGTTTATTCCTAGAATAAAAGCCTTTTTATGCTCTGTTGAATTGGAAAACACTTTCAGAAACAGGATAACTGAGTCAAAGGATATGGTCACTTTGATGATCTTTCATATTTATTGTTAATTCATTTTCAAATACTATTTCCGGATATTTTTTCCAATAGATGTCTCTCAAAACGTGAAAAAACTTTATGTGTGAAGACGTTATTTATAATTGCAGGGTTATTTATAAACAATTGTACAATAGGAGGATACGCTGACTTAACACTTTTAGGAATAAGGCAGCATGGAGACAAATAATTAGTGGTCAATCCACTTATGAGATCACCTCTTGATAGGTTATTAATCAGACATTGAAATAATAAGAACAAAGACTAGGGGGTAAAATCGGAAATGCTATATGACCAAATGAAAGGAGAAAATTTGAAATAGATTCTCAACGATTATTACAGGGCTACAATACACACACATTTGAATACAATTTTAGGTAACACTTTAAAGTGAAGCTTGGCAAACTTTTCTGTAAAAGGGCAGAGAGTAAATATTTTAGACTTTGCAGAGCAGATGGTCTTTGTTAACAGCCAGTCAATTCTGCTGCTGTAGTGTGGAAGCAACCGTAAAGAGTACATTAATGAATGTGTTTTAATAAAACTTTATTTACAACAACAGGTTGCAGGCTGGATTTGGCCCTTGGGCCGGTTTGCCAATCCCTACTTTAAAGTGAAAGTATTATGAATAAATGAGAATATTTTTCTTTCTAAGTTTCCTTTTGTAGCCTTGCTATGTGATCATTTTTCAAAGACTTAAGAAAAAGATGGGCATATAATGTAACAATGGGCAAAAGTCCTGGCTTGATGATTCACAGAAGGAATACCAGAGTTCCATGAACATATGAAAAATTAAATATTCATCACTTTTCAAATACAAAATGAAACTTTTTTAAAACCCTAAAATATTTAGTACTGACAGAAGTGTAGCGATATAGGCACATTATTACAGTACCAGTTGGAAAGTAAATTAGCACCCCGTCTCTTGATTAGAAAATTGTTGATATGCCAAGTCTTTTCCAATCATTCAAAGCCAATCACCTCAATTCCCTAGAACCTGTCGTTATATAATAATTGAGCTACAGAAAGAGTTCTGTGTAATTTATTATGGCAAAAAAATGCTAAGCAACTTAAGTGTCCAACAAGAGGGAAATGGCTTGTGAATTATAATGAAATGATAGAATTATGAAACCATATGACAGAATAATATATACCATTAAAATTATATTGTTAAGCAGGAATAGCCAGAAAACT
The DNA here is from genome assembly GCF_028878055.3 of Symphalangus syndactylus. NCBI lineage: Eukaryota > Metazoa > Chordata > Mammalia > Primates > Hylobatidae > Symphalangus > Symphalangus syndactylus. The sequence continues at coordinate 26,547,982 of NC_072427.2, read as the reverse complement.
TCTGAAAAAAAATGAGGGCTGATTAATCCTACCAAATATTAAAATAAAATATAAAGTCAGAGTAATTAATGTAGAACATGTGTTTTGTTAGACAGAAAAGTGAAAAAGAACAGAAAGTTCAGCAATAAATCCCAAACCATGTGGTAATTTATTATGTCTTATAGGCAGCACTTCTCATCAGGGAGAAAGATGTATTTATTATTGAATAAACAGTGTTAGGACACCTGGGTAGCTATTTGAAAAGAAAAATGAATCCCTGCCTCACACCTTCCTCCAAATTAATTCCATATCAAAGATTTAAGTGAAAAAATAAAACTATAACCTACTTTTAAAAATAGAGGAGTTAAAAATAAGCTCAGAAATTGGAAAGCCTTTTAAAGTATGATATAGAAGTCATAAACAATATGACTGTAGGATAACATGCATTTTTAAGTTTTTCAATCTTACTATATCAGATAGAAAATTATCAAAAATGTGATTGCACCTCCTTCCCACAAGGAGGGTGTGGGAAAGCATCATCTTATATATTGCCAAATTGAAATTTGCAATATCTAACTAAATAAAAATTCACATATCCTTGGACTCAACAAAAATTCACTTTTAAATACTTATTTTAGAAATGTAGTTGCACATTTAAATGAAATATGTACAAGGTCATTGTATATTTCAATACTGCTTATAATAGCAAAAGATTGGCAACAAAACTTAAAAGTCTATCAACAGGGCCTTGTTAAAATATTGTGTATATTATACAATGAAAATCTAAAAATTATACAACTGTATAGATGTCAATGCTTTATCCTTATTGATATAGAAATACTGCAAAATATTTGATTAAGTGAAAAAAGCATGGTGGAAAATTGTGTGCATATTATGCTAAAAATTTTATGGGGGAGAAAAATAGAATGTATACCTATAAAATGTGTAGACTGTTTCTGGAAGGATATATGGAAAGCTTGTAAGAGAGAATGCATCTGGGGAGGAGAAATGGGTGGTTGGATAGGGAAAAGGAACTTAATTTTCATTATATACCCTTTTGCACTTTTTGAATTTATAAGAAAAGCATTACCTGTTTAAAAGTTAGATTTTTCAAATAATATTTAATGACATGCAGAAATATTTTTCTTTTTTATTTTATTTTATTTTATTATTATACTTTAGGTTTTAGGGTACATGTGCACAATGTGCAGGTTTGTTACACATGTATCCATGTGCTGTGTTGGTTTGCTGCACCCATTAACTCGTCATTTAGCATTAGGTATATCTCCTAATGCTGTCCTTCCCCCCTCCCCCCAACCCACAACAGTCCCCGGAGTGTGATGTTCCCCTTCCTGTGTCCATGAGTTCTCATTGTTCAATTCCCACCTATGAGTGAGAACATGCAGTGTTTGGTTTTTTGTCCTTGCGATAGTTTACTGAGAATGATGTTTTCCAGTTTCATCCATGTCCCTACAAAGGACATGAACTTATCATTTTTTATGGCTGCATAGTATTCCATGGTGTGTATGTGCCACATTTTCTTAATCCAGTCTATCGTTGTTGGACATTTGGGTTGGTTCCAAGTCTTTGCTATTGTGAATAGTGCTGCAATAAACATACATGTGCATGTGTCTTTCTCAACTATATTTCCTACTTCTCCACTTGGATGGCTAAGAGGCATCTAAAACTTAACCTGTCTAAAACTAAACTCCAGAAACTTCCCAAGAATCTGTTCCATCTGCCATTTTTCTCATATCAGTTAATGGCAACTCCATTCTTGTAGCTGTTCAGGCCAAAACACTTGGAGTTATCCTTAACTTCTGCCTTTCACCCAGTGCATCCAACTCTGGCCACACTGGCTTTCTTGTTATTCCTGGGAAATGCCAAGCACATTCTGGTCTTATTGCTTTGTACGGCCTGTGCTGTCCTGCCAAGAAGGCCCTTCCCCCAAATCTGCACGCTTCTCCCTCTTCTTGTCCGAGTCTCTGTCCATATTTCACCTTGCTGAGAACTAACCAGCCCTCTACCCAGCGCTTCTGACCCATTTTCACTTTACTTAAAAAAATTACAGAGTATTCATTACCTTTTATCATATCTAATTTCCTTCCTTTTATATTGTCTGTCTCTTCCCACTTGACTAAGCTTCATGAGGGCATTGATTTTTTTTTTTTCGTTGTTGTTTCCCCAGTGAGAGTGTCTGGCACATAATAAGCCCACAATAAACATTTTCAAAGTGAATTAATGAATGAATAAATGAAGGAATATAAAGTTTATAGACTGCAACATAAAATAGCATCTACAGTGTTAGTTTTGTAAAAAATGCACATAAAGTATTTACAGATTGTTTTTTATAAAACATGTTACATTATGAGCACTTGGTAATATTTTTTCCTTCCCTCACCCATGAAAGAATATTCTGTCATTAATTGCATGGCGTCTTCTCCTACAATTTCCAGGGGAAGGAATAGATCCCCAAGTTCAGACTCTTCCAAGCAAAATTGAGAAAATAGGTAGAAAGAAAAGATGAATTGCAAGAAGTGAAAGAAGTTAAAATAATTTAATATTGGGAATGAGAACAGAGTCTCTTAGAGGAAGAAGAGAAGCTTGAAAAAAGGAAAGGAGGGGGGAAAAGAGAGAAACACCAAGATGGAAGGAATTAGGATGGTTTTGGTGGTAGTTGAGAGTGAAGTGTTATGAGCACTTCGGGGAAGCTGCGGGGAATGGGAGGTGGCAAGAGAATGAGAACGGGCAAAAAAAATCTGTCAGTGTTTCTATAGATTATAAATTGTATTCCCTTGGATTTTCTTTGAGAATCTCCAGTGAAGAGCTCAATTGCTTTTGATCACTTTTGGAGAGAGATTTTTTTTTTTTTTTTTTTTTTTTTTTCTAAACTCTTCCAGGACCGGACCACAGCGATTCCTGGCTCTTTTAGGGGAGAAATAAATATATAGCAATATTTAAAATGGTTTGTTCAGAGCAGTGGTTTTATGTGATATTTTAATTTTCTTCTGTTTTTTCCTATACTTTTCCCATTTTTTTCATTATGGAAGTATTACTTTTAAAATAAAGGAGAACATGCTTTAACAGTTTTCATTCCCTTTAGTTGTTTAAAGAGCCTCTGCACAGCAGTCGATAGGTGCCTGACTCATCCCCGTGCAGCCAGCTGGGCCAGGAAAGTAAGCTGCAAGGTTGCAGTCACGCCCAGCTCATGACCATTGTAAGGCTCCCTTCCCTTTCACCTCCACTCTCACTCAGGCTGGCTCTGTTCTGTGCCTGCTTCAACTCCCCAGTGCTCTCAACAGCTAGCTACCTTGGGTAGGGTCCCTTGCCCTAGCTCTGGCCCTTTGAAACTGAAACAGCAGCTGGATCTACTCCCACCCCCTAATGGGGTTTGGTTAATAACTGTACCCATCTGATTCATGCACATGAAATCTTTGTTTTGTTTTTAATTTTAATTTTATAAAATTTTGTCATGATACCTCAGCTGAGGCTACTCTTCCAGGCCTCAGGAGAGGTAGCTCTGGGCTGTCACCTCAGGTGACCGATTTTTGTGTTTACTCAGGACTGGGAGGGTTCTTGGGGAATGGTGCTTTTTGGTGCTAAACCTGTGAAAGTGCCCAGCAAATCAGGGTGAGTGGATCACTGCTGCCGCTCCAGGAGTTTTAGTCATCTGCTGAGTTTGGCCGCGAGAAGGACATCTTCTCCCTCTGTTGCAAGTGTGCTCTTTCCACAACAGGTGAAAGACATGCCCATTTCTTTCCTGGATCATGGCAGAAATCAGCTTAAAGTGCAGGAACTGTCTTCCACAGCTCTTGCTCTAAAGGGAGTGACAAGAATGCAGGGCAGGGACAAGGGTCCTTGGAGTACACTGGTACAGCTGACCCCATCCTGCCCATGCCGCCAGCAGAGATGCATAGCCCAAAGGAAGCATCCTGGAGGGGCTTCAGAGGGGCCTCTGTTCAGACACTGCCCCTGGTATAAGCTCACACAGCACTCCCACTGGGGTCTGCAAACAAGGGCTGTGTCTACACAAACAGGGCCACTCTGTGCTCCCGGTTCTTGGAAATTTGCATATCCTGAACCTCCTTTGGGAGAAGAGAGGGTTTTTAGACAAGATTATTTTAAAAACACAAGGCTCTCACAGGACCCAAAAGCACAAGCTCACAGCTTCTAACTAGGTTAGCTAAACAAGGACGTTCCTTGGGGGGAACTGCGAGCATGGACTCTATTTTAGGCATTTTGGAGGAGCACTGGTGATGATGACTTATACTGGATAGAGTGGCTATTTAGGGACATTTATTTTTGCTGAAATATTTGCTGACTATTTTTATAAAGAAATTTAATTCTGAAAAGACAAAAGCGATTTCTGTAGGAGCCTTTAGCAGAGGGTGGGAAGAAGAGGGCAGTCATAATATTGTTGCGTTTGTGTTGCAATGACACCTTCGATACAGTCTCTTTAGAGTGAAGAGATAAAGAGCCCCAGTGGAGATGGCAGCACACATTTGGCATAAAGAGAATATTGTCAGCTCTCTGCCTCTGCTGGTTTCCCATAGCTTTCATTTTCCCAACTGGACGGGATGATGGTAAAGAAGTTCCAAGGGCGTCATGCCCCATTCTGTTTGGGAGGAAAAGAGGCTTTGGGGAGCTGTGAATGCATTCAGATCTTGCGATCTGGTTTTCAGCAGCTTGCCCAAGATGGTTTCCAGCCACTCAGACCATTGTCCCTGTGCCACCTCCGGGTGTGGACACTTTCGTCCTGCTCCTCTGGAAAAGTCGGCCTCAGCAGCTTCCAGTGTTATGGAGGAAATGTGGTACAGCCAAGATCTTTATTCCAGTCGCCACATGAAAGTCGTCTGGGGATCTTTTAACAACCATCCATGCTTGGGCTCCACCCCATTCAATTAAAGAGTTTCTGAGGGTGGGGCCGAGGTATGGATATTTAAAAAAATATCCTAGGTAATTCTAATGGACAACCTGTATCAGAATCACTGCTTTGATATTCAGAGCCCTTCAAACTTTAATGTGCATATGAATTATCTGGAGATTATGTTATCCTGATTCCACAGGTCTGGGGTAGGACATAAGATTTTATGTTTCTGACAATCTCACACTTTGAGTAGCAAGATGTAGAGTAGAGCATACTGACTAGTTGCTAGGAACCTGAGGGATCCTTTCATTGTCAATAACTGTAACTGCAATCTTAGGTAGGCCTATGGCTGCAGTTGCTACAACTATGCAAAATATAAATTGGGGCTGGGTGCAGCGGCCCACACCTATAATCCCAGCATTTTGAGTGGCTGAGGCAGGAAGGTCACTTGAGGCCAGGAATTTGAGACCAGCCTGAGCAACAAAGTGATCCCTATCTCTAAAAAAGAAAAAAGAAAAAAAAAAAAGCCAGCTGTAATGGGGTGCATGTGCAGTCCCAGCTACCCAGGAGGCTGAAGTGGGAGGATTGCTTGAGCCTGGGAGGTCGAGGCTGTAGTAAGATGTGATTGCACCACTGCACTCCAGCTTGTGCAACACAGTGAGACCTTGTCTCAAATAAATAAATAAATAAACAAACAAATAAATAGATAAATAAATAAAATAAATAGGACCTAGTCATTACTAATGGCCCTTCAAGCTTGGCCTTTCTAAGATTTGGGGGATTTTAGACAGCTGTATGTTGGACCTGGCTTGTAACAGCTTGTGAGAACTGATTGTTAAGTTTCCTGGAATTTTGCCTGCCTGTTGTAAAACACAACCATTATTTACAGTTGATGCAAACTTACAACTAAATAAATTTTATTAAAAACACAGTAATAAATACTCAAAATCCACTCCTTCCACATTATTGAATACATTTTATGATTGTATATGTTCCTGAGGCTCTTTAGGTGTGTTTTGTTCATATGGTGGAAATACTATATAATGGTTTACAACACTTTCCAACTCTGCATTTACTAATATTCCATTGGTAGCTTGTAATCATCCATGATAGACGAATCTACACTAGGGAATCAGCCTATCCTTAAGAAAGTAAGCAATGGAAAAAAATGTTAATAATGTAGATTAAGCTTAAAATTAATGCTAAAGCTGAAACAGGATTTAGTTAATGAGTATAATTTGTATGAGAGTGAGAAATAGTTTAACACCAGGTCATATGTCTACTGTGATGACAGTAGATTTACTAGCAAAAGAGTTAGTGGATTGGGATGCAACTCCATTTGTCAAATCATGGTTGAATTGCTTCATAGTTGACCAGAGATACAAGAGTTTGTCAATATTCAATGAAACCATTCCGTGACAATCAATTGATTATAGAGAATTTCCAAAAAAGACCATTGTATATTTTCTTATTATTTATAAATAATGTACCATAATCCTTTATATTAGTAAAGTTTAAACTTAAATGTATGTGTGTCTACATATATAGACACACAAACATATATATATATATATATAGATACACATACACATATATGTATACACATATACATCCATTTTTCCCACCAGAGAACCAGTTGCATTTACTAGCATACCACTAGATGTGAACATTCCAATTTTCTAAAGTATCTTTTCAAATTGCTTCCCAGGTGACGATATGTTTGAACAGACAATTCAAGATACATTTTCAGAGGCAAAAATCCCTGCACATGGTAGTCTGTTCCCAAATTCACACTGTGGTGACTAGGGTTGATGCCAGAGCCTTTACGTTGAGCCAGGTGATAGGTGACAGCACCAGGTTCCAGAGACTTGGGGGCCCAAATAAAAAATGTCTTTCCAGAGGAAACTGCTGCTGAGTCTGGGAATGAGAAACATTGCCCAATCATTTGTAGAAATCAAAGGCAGGAAGACAGAGTTGATTTTAAATACCCTTCTGGAAAGAAATTCTACATATCTTCCCTTCCAGTGTTCTTGAAAATGGGCTGCACATCAGGCCTGAAGGTCTCTGATGTTATATCCTTCATCTCTCATCTAAGCTGTGGCGTCTGCAGCATTTGCACATCCATTCAACACACTCTCACTGAGTATCTTCATAGTGCCAAGGCTTTGGGGAGTTCTATTCATAATGAGTAACTTGCTCACAAGTAGCTGGTTAGGGAGATGCACAGATGAAAAGGAATTTTGGGTTCTGGCCATTCTGACCTGTTCTGTCTAAATCTAAAAAAAACATAATTTCCTTGTTGGCAACTTCTTACTCTCTGCTCACAATATTTATTATTGTTTGACATATGCTTCTATGAGTACTATCTTAAATCAATGTCATTACATAGGCTGATGCCCAAGGTATTGAGTGGTTTCAGGAAGGTCTCACTGCTTAGAAAACCATGTTCCATGATGCTACTCGTGTTGGTTGCTTCAAAATGTAATGTTCATTGGGTGACTTACTTCCATTACTGGCTGAGTGAACCAGCATAGGTAATCCAACCACTTTTGCTAAATGTTTCCATCTTATAACATAGACTCAAAGAGATAAAAGGAGGCTAGGAGTTATTGTCAGAAAATATTTCTTGTACTCCCGGGGACTTCATCCAAATAAATAGACTAAGGCATCACGGGGAGAGAGTCGTCTATGAATTGACTCAGATGATTGAGCTCAGAAGCCTTATTGTCAAGTGTTTGTAGATTGAGCCTTGGAGACTTATGGTCAGCGAGACACAGGCTTTTCTGTGGACGTCTACAGTCTGTAGTCACCAATCACCTTGAGAAAGACTGAGGTTTTATGCCAGCCTGGAGCTGATAATTCTTTAAAACAATGTAAGATTTTTCACTGGAAATACAGACCTCAAATTGAACAGTATCATGATGATTAGAAAGGAAAACACTATTAGATCAAAACTGTAATCTTTTACTTTAGGATACTGACAGATGGTGTGTGTTATCAGATTTTTACTCCTGATATGACTCTTATATCTGTTTTGAGAACATCTGGCTTCATGCATAAAGTTATCACATCACATATGAGAGGGAAATTATGAACAATATTATTTACTTTACATTTTATAATAAACTATTAATCACAAACACAAGCAGAAAAATAAGTAGAAGATAAGAATAGGCACTTTACAGAAAGAGAGCCAGTAAACATTTTAAAAATTCAATCTGACTAGTAATAAATAAAACAATGACCTGACACTTTTATTTTTAACTATCAAATTGTCAACTTTCTTTAATGATTAGATCAAGTGTGGTTGAGGATGCATTTCCAAATATGATAAAGAATTAATGAAAATTGGTACAATCTTTCTGGAGAGTAATTTTTCAATCTATATCAAAAAGTATTAAAACTTTGTGTCTAAAACTTCAAATGTTTTGCTCTAAGGAAATAACTCAGAATTTTGAAAAAGATTAACTGAGATTTATTCATTGCTGTGTTATTTAAAATAGAAACTATGCGAAACCCTAACATTAAACAGATAATTGGTTAAAGAAATTATGATTCATGCATACACTAAAATATAATGTAGCCATTAACAATAAAGTAGAAGCTATTGGGCTCAGTGGCCCACGCTGTAATCCTAGCACTTTGGGAGGCCGAGGGGGGTGGATCACCTGAGGTCAGGAGTTCAAGACCAGCCATGCCAAAATGGTGAAACCGCATCTCTACTAAAAATACAAAAATTTGCTGTGTGTGGTGGCATGTGCCTGTAATCCCAGCTGCTCAGGAGGCTGAGGCAGGAGAATCACTTGAACTCGGGAGAGAGAGATTGCAGTGAGCTGAGATTGCACCATTGCACTCCAGCCTGGGTGACAGAGCGAGACTCCATCTCAAATAAACAAACAAAGAAACAAAAAACAATAAAGTAGAATAATAGCACGTAATGACTGGAAAGATAGTAGAGTAAAAAATTATAATCTAAATCGATAGCTTTATAGCTTATTTTTAAGGAAGAAAAGGGAGATACAAAAGGATAAAATGAATATAATGTGCTGCATTATTTAATTCTATTTGTGTAAATTAATGTTTATTGTATATTATATATGTGTATATATATAGTCTCTTTTTCTTGCTCATCAGAGTTTTCCAAATTTTTCATAAAAAGCACTGTGATAGTCACCTTATCCATTTCCCATTTGTTGTCTTGCTAACAGAACTCTCTGCTTTATCTGAGACGGCATTAGACCAGACCAAGGATAGGAGTATTTTCTTGGTCTCAGTCAATCATAACAAGCTTGCTTTCCATTTTCCCAACATCTCTTGCATATGACCCATTTTTCTTTCTTTCTTTCTTTCTTCTTTCTTTCTTTCTTTCTTTCTTTCTTTCTTTCTTTCTTTCTTCCTTCCTTCCTTCCTTCCTTCCTTCCTTCCTTCCTTCCTTTTCTTTCTTTCTTCTTTCTTTCTTTTCTTTTCTTTTTTTTAACTTAAACTATTAAGGGTTAATGACCCATTTCTAATCAAAAGATTCAAGAGGAAGTAGACCGGGAGATGTACTGCTGGGAAAGTTTTGCTCTTCTGATAAAAAGGACTAATGTGACTGTGCCCGCCCCTTCCATTCTTCCTATCTGGAAAGTGGATGCTATAGTTGGAGCTATCAGCAGCCTTCTAGCAATCTCAAGGGGAAAGGCCATGAGCATCACTGCTGGCCTTAAAGTTCTAAGCCTCTGAACCATCATCTCCAACTGCCTACCTTCAGACTTTTAGTTATGTAGAGAAAACAAGCCCTCTAGAGATCTGTTACATAACATTGTGTCTGTAGTTAGCAATACTGTATTGTACACTTAATTGGTTAAGAGGGTAGATCTCAGGGTCAGTGTTCTTACTAGAATTTAAAAAAGAAAAGAAAAGAAACACCTCTTTGTTTAAGATGTGGTTTTATGTTACTTGCATCAATTGCGAGCCAATTTAAATGTGCAATACAAATATTTGGAACTAGTTTTTAAAATTAAAAAGGGGAATAGAAGGATGGCAAAAAGAAGTCTATATTTTATGTGTGTTTTCTAGAACATACCTGTAACACATTGTGATAAATCCTAGTAAAAGTTATGTTAAAATTTACAATATTCTGGCACACATCTAATCACGCAATGCTGGTCTCAAGAGACCAGGCAGGCCTGGTATTGAATTTGTCATGTGATTCTAGGGAAGCACCTCCTCCTCCTAGAACTTAGCCTCTCAATCTCTGTGAATTCAGTGAATCAGATGACTCTTGCTGACAGCTCTAAGGAGCTCAGTGCTCACCTCTGAATCTGACTTTCTCTTCCCTATGGACAATGACTGACTGACAATGTACTCTGGAGAGGGAAACTGCTCAAGAAGTCAACAAAGACTTTACTTTCACTGACTTAAAACAGAGTGCAGAGGGAACCATGGCACCTGGGATCACATCATCATTTTCTTGTAGGTGGTAAAATAACATTTGATGTGATTCTCTTCTGATCCAACTGCCTGTGTAAGAGTGGGTGAACCCTCCCCCAAATCTCTCAACCACAGCCCAAATTCTATCACACATTCTTTCTAGCACCCTCTTAAGTGAGACACCCCACGATTACCCATGGTATGTGTCCTCCCTCACTGCAACAAGTGATACAGCCAATTTGTTCAACTATAGGTGGGTTCCTGGTGGTCTTAAGCTGGAGGGCATTGATAGTAGTAGATATTCAAAGCTTTTATTGCTATTATTAGCAATTTTTTTAAAAAAGTACTATTGTTGTTGTTGTTATTAATCAAGTAGGCCTAGCATATAAGGTGCATCTCTGAGGAAGTAGCTAAGATATCCAAAAGAAAGCAGACTTGGAATAGGTTGAAAAAGTCCTTATGCTTCATGGAACAGTGTGAGTTGATTCACTTACACACATACATACACACACATCTCCAAAGAGATGCTGACAAGTCTTTAGAATGCTCCTTTGCAAAGGCAGAGAACGTGCCTGTCTTATTCACAGCTAAATCTACAGCACTCCAAAAGCAGGCAGATCAGGTCACATGGCGCAGACTCAATAGTAGATTTTGGCTGAAAACAAAAATGAATTCAAGCCACCTGGGAAACCTTAACAGTTTAATTTAAATACTGATCGATCAGGCAGATAAACGTAGTTAATGCATATAGCATGCTTACTCCCTATCAGATACTGCGCTAAACATTTTACATATTTTACCTTAGCTGCCTCTCATCCCAGTTCTAGAAAGTAGATACTAATATTAACCCAATTTTATGGACACAAAGGCATTTGGTGTCTCTTTGGAAACACGAAGGCATTTGGTGTCTCATCAGAGACTACGCAGCTGTTGAGTGCTGGAGTTGGGATTTAAATACAGGCAGTGTGACCCCCGAGTTTGTGCTCTTAATCAATACACTATACTGCCTGTAGTCCAAAGTAAAGATGTAAAGGTTGCTGATATGGTTTAGCTGTGGTCCCACCCAAATCTCATGAATTATAGCTCCCATAACCCCCACATGACAAGGGCAGAGCCAGGTGGAGATAAATGAATCATGAAGGCAGTTTCCCCCATACTGTTCTCATGGTAGTGAATAAGTCTCATGAGATCTGACAGTTTTGTAAATGGGAGTTCCCCTGCACAAGCTGTCTTGCCTGCCACCATGTAAGATGTGACTTTCCTTCTCCTTTGACTTCCATCATGATTGTGAGGCCTCCCCAGCCATGTGGAACTGTGAATTCATTAAACCTCTTTCCTTTATGAATTACCCAGTCTCAAGTATGTCTTTATTAGCAGTGTGAGAGAGGACTAATACAGGTACTAATGTACAATTAACTTTGCAGGTGTACTTGTATTGTTTGTGCCCCAAAACACAGAATGTACATTTTTTTCTACATTAAGTATGAGGGAAAATGCTCATGGAATATTTTTTATTGGTCATATAAATAGACCACAACATGGAAATGATGTAGATCATATAATTCAACCACAGCAAAATAACATTAAGCAAAAATAATGGGGGAGAACACAACATCACGAGTAAAAAGGGGATGTAGGAATAGATTTAAAGGAGATGAAAAATTATAAAGGAGCATAATTTGTAACATTATGCCAATACATTAAAAAATGTAGATGAAATGAACTTTTTTCCAGGTAAATATAAATTACCCCAAATTGACTCAAGAGGGGTCAGATGATGAATATGCCAACAAGCATCCATGAATTTGCAAAGATAATCAAAGATTTATCCTTCTAAAATCCATCAAGTCCAGACGGTTTCATGGGTATGTTCTATTAAACCCTCAATGAACGGATAGTTAACTTGATAATTTAAATATTCCAGAGTGTAGGAAAAAACAGAATGCTTCCAAAATCATTCTATAAGGTTACCATAACCTTGCACCAAAGCTGAATGAGAACCCTCATCCCCTAAAAAGGAAAAAGAACACAATTTTTATTTATTAATATAGATGGAATAAACCTTATATTAACATAAGTAAATTATTGCAATCTAGCAGTGTATTTGTATAAAATAACATACATTAACCAAGTAGAATTTGTTTTGAGAAATATAAAGTGTTATAAAGGTGACATTCAAATCAGTGAGAGAAGAATGGACTTTTTGAATTGGTGTTGGGACAACTGGGTTCTCATCTTTGTCAGATCCTTACTTTACCCTGTGCACAAATACAGTTTCCAGATGAAATGGTAATCTAAATAACAGAGCTATACATTACTAGAACATTTAGAGAACTGTATTGTGATTCTGGGGTACAAAGCCTCCCTAGGCAAGATGGGAAATCTAGAAACCATGAAAGATAAGACATGTGTTTGACTACATAAACCTTGAAACTGCTTTAGAGAGAAAAAGTCCACAAACAATAGTCAGTCATTATAAATATTGGGTACTAGGAGGGTACGTTTCTCTAAGGGATACTGTAGACACACTAAGGGATAAAGGCAACTTACGGAATAATATTTTTGCCCTTAGAAGATAAAACTGATAATCCTCCAGCAAGCTTGATTTAAAAAATTGGGAATAGAGCAGTAGAAAACACAAATAAATAATATCAGCAGTAAGAAGGAGGCCCAGAACAGTATCAGAGATGAAAGTAAATATAAGGTGACACTATTTGTAACTTTGTGCCAGAAAATTTGAAAATGTAAATGAGATGGACAATATCCTAGGAAAATATAAATTACTAAAAATGACTCAAGAAGTAGGGATTTAAAAAACATAGGGCAAATAGAACCCCTGTGTGCATATACACGTATCTAGACGAAAATGCTGGTTACCTCTGGGGAACTGATTAGTGGGGGAAGGACACTGCAGGGTGGGGGAGGAGGGTTTTATTTATTTATTTTTTTTGTAGAGACTTTTTTTTTTTTGTAAGTCTCACTATGTTGCCTAGGCTGGTTTTGAACTGCTGGCGTCAAGCGGTCCTCCTGCCTTGGCCTCCCAAAGCGCTGGGATTACAAGCATGAGCCACTTACTTTCTAAATACAATGCCCTATGCTTTCAATCATATGCAGCAACTATTAACTACTTTGTAAAAAGGAAACGAAGATTGTCCGGGAACGACTCCACAGGAGACCCTGGGAATAGGTAGCGGGTGGGCTACAACATGGATTTGGAATGAAATCCAACGGCCGTGGAACCAGCCCTGATCATCAGATTGTTCCCAGTTTTGAGGATCGCACTGCACCCTCCTCTCTCCCTCTCTTTCCTACACCTTGGAGAGACAGCCTGAGATTCCAGGGCGTGTGTGAAGGAAAGCCGAGGAGGGCAGGGCCGCAGAAAGAACAAAGAGGACACGAGTTCAAATTCCTGCCAGGGTCTGAGACCTGCAACGTCAGACTTTGGGAGCGTCCCCTTACTTCCCCGGACCCCAGGAGTGGCCGCGCCTGCTCCGCGCTCACCCTTTGGGAGTCTAGGAGCCCCCTGCTAAGTTGCTGAGCGAGTCGGAGCCCCAAGAGCTAGGGTCGAGGGGATGGGGCGGCAGGCGCCTCTGCCGAGGCTGCAGGTAGGCACTTCCCCACCCCCGCGGCCCCCTCCTTCCTCCTTCCTCGCAGCTCGCACACCCACACAACCCTCGCCCGTCGCGGCTGGAGAGCTGCTCTCGGCGCCAGCGGGCAGCAGCGCGTCGTCAGCCAGCACAGCCGGCCGAAGACCCAGCCGGAGGGCTGGGGCTGCGCAGAGACCTGCACACCCGCAGCGCGGAACCGGGGGCGATTCCTATCTTGCTTTCATGCTTCTTTCTTTTTCTTAAAACCAAACCAAACCAAACCCAAAACTCCCCTGTTCCCACTGCAACTTGGAGGAGCGGTGGACCGATTTGAAGGAACTGACGCAGAGGTTTTATTCACGAACCTTGAAGAAGTTCTGGGCAAGTGACTCAACAGGACCCGCGGGGCCCGGGGTAGCCCCAGCTCCCGGCGCTGGTTCAGTCTGGCAGTGCCCTCTGGCAGCCAACCCGCAGCTGCAGGTAGGGGTGCTGGACGCCCCCTGATTTTGCTTTGGGAATAATAATGACACTACCCATAGCCTGGACCCAGGTGGCCTCGCTCGGTGATTATCCCTACCAGGTAAGCGCACCCCCAGGGGTCTGCATTGGTCACCCGGGTGGGGACCTCGAGCTCCCGAGAAGTCAGTGCATGCTGTTTAGCCACAGGCAGGAGTGGGGAACTGGTAGGAGAGAGCTTGCTTTTATCACAGGAAATTGTGGGAGACGGGAATGGAAGGCGGATTTAACATTTTTTATTTTTGCATTGACGCGTGGGGATGAGATGCGTAGGGGCCTGGATTCTTGTAGGAAATGGTTGCGGAGCGGGGCTGGGTGATAGGTGTCTGGATTTTTGCAGGGACTGAAGGGGTCGTCAATTTTTGCAGAAACCTGTGAGGAACTGGCGGTGAGAGGTTATGATCCTGAAAATGTGCACGAAATTGTAAAAAGTAGGCACCTAAGCATTTCTGAAAAATGATGGGAGAAGCACTTACCGCCCTGGTTTCACCTGACCCCCATGCTCGGCCTTCTGGAAGATGCCCACAGACACTGGCAATAATGGACGCTGGCACACTCTGCCGGCGCGGCCGGAGCCCCGGAGTTCAGCACCTCGGACAGAGCCCGCGCCCCGCCGCCCGAGGCGCACAGTGAGCTTGGAACAGCCTGGCTCCCTAGCCCCCGGCCACCGCTGCTCTCAGTTCAGGGCAGCTACGTAACGCCGCCCCTAGCTCCGCGCCAGAAAGGGCTCTCGAATCGCAAAAGCAAACGTGTTCGATTTCTGATCTGCTTCTAACTGCTTCCCGTGACTGCAGAAGGAAGAGGCGGAGTGTAAAGATACCTCCCAAGCTTCCGCGAAAACTACAGCTAAACGGTGTGGCCTCCCCGGGTTTCGGAAGGTGTACCCAAACTTCTTTAAAAATCTAGCATTTATTAAGCGCTTACCATGTGCCAAGGCCCCGTGCTAAGCCAGTGCACCACAAATTTGTGTCCTATGATTATCCCCATTTTACAGATGAGAAAACTGAAGCAAGAGAGGCCGAGTAACTTGTCCAGGTTTATGGAACTAGCAAATTGTATGGCTGTGCTCTTAAATGCTGCCAGATTGCAGTGGTGGGAAGATGTGCTTGAGTGGTATTCCCTGCGTGAAATAGCTCTGAACTTGGGATCAGAGGAACGGAGTTTAAAGCAAAGCTGTAGCACTTACAAACGTGTGCCCTTAGACAAAATTACTAAATGTGTCTGAACTTCAGATTTTAACTATCTGTAAATACTTGATAATGCTTTCTTTGAAGAAGTGTCAGGGGAGGGTGGCCAAGGAGATCATATGTGTGGAAAGACTGGCAAACTGGGAACTGTGGTTGGGTGTTAGGGGCTGAAAGGAGGGAGCAGGTAATTAGAAGAGAAAGAGAATTGGTGGTGAACACTTCCCTCAGCACACTCCAAAGGGGCTAGGCACAGAGCGGGGCTCAGTGGGAGGAATTCTGGATGAACTTAGTTCAGTGTGTAATAGCCTCTTAGATTTTTTTAACAGGACTTTATAGAGAGTGTGGACATATTGCCTATCATCTGATCCTTTTAACAATCTCGTTAAGTAGGCAGGACTGGGGTTATTCTACTCGTTTGGCAAAATGATGCTTCCTGAAATTACTCAGGTACTTAGTAGCAGAGCCGGGATTAGAATCCAGATCTCCCACCTCTCTAGTTTATAATCCTTCCACATGGACTGGCACATCCTTGGGAGCTTGGATTATGGGGCAGTTACAGCACTAAAGTGTATTTAGACAAGTATATAAATATGTGACATTAATGGTTTTTAAAACCATTTTGAAACAGCAGTTTCATATGGATCAATCTCATAAATGTTTATTGATTATATTCTATTTTGTTCCACGAAGAATTTAAAGCAATTCATGAGGCTCCACAAGATGTCAGATTTGCACATCTTCGAAGTAGTCGAGAAAATACAGGTGAAACAAGATTAAGGCTATAGTCACAGATAAAATGAATACAAAGTATATATATTATAAAGTCCTAGAAACTTGCTCTGGTCTCTAAGTACTAGAAAGTGTATATCCAAGCCTTTTCTTGGAGGTCTAGGAACTGTGAAGATGTTTGCAAAAGTCTGTAGACTCTTTTGTATAATTCCATCCCTTGCCCTCTGTGAGATCTTCACTGTGCCAAACAAGGGATGTTTAACTGGAAATCCAATGTCAGTGTGACTCGAAGAAGGGGAAATAAAGTGTATGACATTGTATCTGCACTCAGGTAATTAAGGTTAGTTACATAATTTATAATGGTTCACATGAGCACACCATACTTTAAAGTTTATATAAAGGTTTACATCCATTAGCTTATTTAGGCCTTCTAACAACTCTGAATAGATAAGCAGCTAGGAAGTCACAGGAAGGACAAAATCCTAGCATCATGATTTTATATATTATGTATTTTACTTTCATACACAAACCCGCATCCCTACACAGGCCAGTTAAGTAACCTAAATGTATGAATTGGGCCAATTGTAAGACTACGGAGAATGACAGGGCCTTTTCAAACTGAACAGTGAGTAATCCATCTTAAGACATTCAAAGAAAATTTAAAACACAGTGCCAGCCAAGCAAGACATGACTGTGGGCTACATTGGCTGTCAGACCTTTAATATGTAATCTTGGTCTAAACTACTCAGGCCAAGGATCTGAGAAGGCATGGGAGTGAAAGACCCTGGATTCAGAGAGAGAAAAGTTTCAATCCCTGTATTTAAGTTTCCTGTTTCTAAACAGGGAAGATTGAACAAGATGGCTCCTCTCAGCTTAAAAAATACAAGACATCTTTACTTTTGGGAACAATAAAATAATCAAAGGACTTCAGGACAAAGGTAGCAAACACTTGCATCTACTTATTGCCTCTATGAAAGAAGGCATCATTTTAATTTTTTGACACTGGCGATATTTTAATCTTCAGTATTTCCTCTCCAGCCCCTGTGCCATTGGAAAATATAGCGGCCACCATTATAGTGGAAATGAGTCCAACAGAAAACAGACCAGAGAGGTGAAAGTGATGTGGGGGGGGAATGGGTGTGGGGGGTTGGCGGGTAGAGACAGGGAGTACAGCAAGGGAGGAACCAGGCAAACTTTGCTCACTTCTCAGTTTACTCGTCTTACGAAACACGTGAAAAAAACCCACTTTATGGTTGCTAATTTTTTAAGACAAAAATATTCTGGCTAGAGCAGCCAAAGTGGATGGGATTTCAACATTCTAGGAATGCATCAGCTTTTTTCAATCCAGATTGTTTCTTTTCTCTCCAACAAGCTTAGAGATCCTGTAAATCACCTAATATTTCCAGTATTAGGTGTTCGTAATATTTATTCACTGTGATGCACAATAGGAGATAAATTTTCAAATTAAGGTAAATTAGATTTTGGTTGACACTTTCATCGAATGGACGAAAGTTCTAACTTTCAAACATCTCTCCAGCTTGAGTCTTTCTCTATCTCCCTGCTGTGCTGTTTCTGATCCTCTTCATCTCTCAGGGTCTCCTAGGTGACCCCCAAGCCTCCCAATCCATCTCCCACACTGTGGCCAATGATCATGTCATTCTCTTCCTTAAAATTCGTTACTGGTCCCTATGTCCACATAACAAACATCAAACTTCAGGACAAGGCTATAAGGAACTTTGAATCTGATCTCTGTAGACCTCCCCTTATTTGCTTGCTCTGTCAGTGCACTTCCCACCACCACCATGCACTAACCAGCAAGTTCTTGAAGTGTCCATGTTCTGCTACCTTTTGCCTTTGAACTTGCACTTACTCCTAAGTGTAATGACTTCCTCCTTTTGGTTCAACAAGTTTCCACTCATGTTTTTCAAGTACTGGCTCAATTTTATTCTCTTTGTGAGCCCTTTCCTAATCTGCACCCCGAGTCCCTCCTGGCACTCATGTCTCCTTGTTTTATATTTGTCTTCCATTCTGGGACTTACTAATTGCTTTGCACTACAGTTATGTCATGTAGAGGCTAAGAATGTGGACTTTGGGGTTAGACTGCCTGGATCTGAATTCCAGCTCCACAGCATATTGCCTGGGTGATTTGAGGTAAGTGACTTTACCTTCCTGAGACTCAGTTTCATTTTTGATAAAATGGGGATAATAATAGTACCCACCTCATAGTATTACTATAAAGATTAAATGACACAATGCATACAAAGTGTTCAGCACATTGCTTGGCACACGGCAAGCATACCATAAATGTTTGTTACTATCATTAAAATATACACCCACCTTCTTTCTAAATTGTAAATACTTAGCAGCCATTCCTGAATTTTATACATCTCTTTATCCTTAACACCTATCCTGGAGTAGATAATTAATATATGTTTGATCATAAATGAGTGAGCAAGTAGATAGTTAATATATGATCATGAATGAATGAGCAAGTAACGCCAGTGTTTAGTCAAGGTTTACTTGCTTATAAGTAACAGAAGTTAATTCAAGCCACCATAAACAAAAACATGCTGACTTATTGGAAGGCTTCTAAGTTGTTCATGGACTCCAAAGACAGTTGAAACTTCAGAGGAGAGAGGAAAAGTACTCTCTCCTGCCTCTCATCTCAGCTTCTCAGTGTGTTTACTTCATTCTTCTTCCTCTGCACGTCACCTTTTCTGCTTCTCTGCACTTGTGGCTAACCCATAAATGCAGCTCTTACATCCAGAGGTCTCTACAAACAGCCCAGCAAAACTGGTGTTTCTCAGCCTCAATTTCAAAATCCACCCAAGGTTGAGTCAGCCCTGCACGTGGGGCAGGTCAAATAATATAAACCATCAGCCTCACTCTGTGTGCGGGGGAAGGCAGAAACAATATCAGAAAGAAAAAGTCACTGTAGCTTGTGAGAGTCAGAGTCACTCATTGATCCCTAAATGACCATGGGAAAGCCACTTCTTCACTCTTGGCTTCAGTTTCCTCATCTGTGAAATGGTAGAAAAACCTTCCTGAAAGGGCATTTCATGGTTCATGGGAGGCAGTTATCATCAGTCTGGAGCAAAAACATACATATTAACAGTTTATTGGGCTATAAACCCTGGGGAGTAGGAATGAAGGAAAATGAAAAGTGATGCAAGGGAGGAGGAAGAGCAAATATAAGGGGATACGTTATTGAGCTAGCCACAGCTTCATGGCAAATGCGCTGATTATTCTGTCATATGGAAATTGTATAATCTATTGCATCTTGGAACAGGAAAATGGGTGAGGAGAGGGAGAAGCATTTATGTAACATCTCTCTCCCATCCTCTATTTTCTGTTGGTCAACATCTGTTCTACAAAGGGTTAACTCCCTCATACTTCTTGGTTGAGTAACCTGGAGAAAGTCAGGCCAGGGTCAGTTTCTTCTGGTCAGCAGAAACCAGGTGTGGGGGTTCACCATTTGTAGCAGACAACAGCAGCAGGGACCTGACACTAAGACTGTGGGAAAGGTTTGAACTTTGCTGAGACCACTCAGGCAAGAAAGCAAGGTGAGTGTGTAACACCCAGAGACAGGGAAAGTAGGCATGGCTATGCATATCTGGGATGATGCATGAATATAGTCGGCCATAATTTATAAGGCTATTGTCAACTGCGGCCATGTAAACAGCAGTCTTTTAGGCCCAGTATTCTTTTTTTTTTTTTCTTTTTGAGATGGAGTTTTGCTCTTGTTGCCCAGGCTGGAGTGCAATGGCATGATCTCGGCTAACTGCAACCTCTGCCTCCTGGGTTCAAGTGATTCTCCTGCCTCAGTCTTCCGAGTAGCTGGGATTACAAGCGTGTGCCACAACACCTGGCTAATCTTTGTATTTTTAAGAGAGATGGGGTTTCACCACGTTGACCAGCTGGTCTCGAACTCCTGACCTCAGATGATCCACTTGCCTCAGCCTCCCAATGTGCTGGGATTACAGGTGTGAGCCACTGCGCCTGGCCAAGCCCCATATTCTTAAAACGAAAAGTGTACGATTATTGCAGCATGCTAATGGTTAACGTTATCCTGGCACATTTTATCTGGGCTACAAGAGTGAGGTAAGCACCTGATTCTGTCCTCAGACAAAGCTCTTGCATTTCATCATTTAAGGAATTTCAGATGGGAGGCCCACAGTGAAAAAATGGCTATAGACAACTTGCAAAAGAACTGACCACACAGAATGTTATGCCTATTGGTGGGCTACATATAAATATTCCAGACAACAGAAAAGAACCTGGATGCCTTATCTGCAACCTGCTGCCTCCTTAGGTGCTGAAGGGGAAGAGTTAAAATAGGGACAAGACCTGAGCATAGGGGAGGAGGAGGCTGCTGATTCCAACTGAAGGGAGAGAAGGATTCTCCTACATACACCATCTTTCCTCCATTTCTTTCTTCTTTGCCTCCTTTCCTGCCTCTCTTCCTCCCTCTCTTGACTTTGAGCTAGACTAGAGGTATGTGATTTGCACTGCACACAACATAAAAGGTAACCCGATTATCCATCCACCCTCCTTCCCACCTTCTTTTCCTTCTCCTTTTTCTCCTTTCCTCCATCTTTTCCTTTATCCTACTTTCTAATTATCACACAGCTGAGAAGGGAGCAAAGACAGTATTTCCAGCTTGAGGGGTGCAGGGCTCTGTGGAGGGGTCTGACCCAGGTGATAAACGAGACTGATACTCAAAGAAAGTTGCAAAGTAGGCACGGAATTACTGTGTCAGAGTGTGGGCTTTGGTTCAGTCTAGTTCAATTTATTTATACTACCAACAGGTTCCTGTTGCTTCCTGTCTGCACGCCTCTTGGTATTGTCAGTCTGTCTAATTTTAGCCATTCTAAAATGGTATTTTGTTTTGCTTTAATTTGATTTTCCTTGAGTACTAATGAGGCCGGGTATCTTTTTATGTGCTTATTGGTCATTTGTGTATCCTCTTTTGGAGGAAGTGATTTGTAGGAGTTCTTTTTATAGTCTGATGATGAGTCACTGTAATTTCACTCAACCCTCCCTCTTTGATCTTGAGTGAATTTCCTCTTGAGTACAAAGGAAGTAACATTGAACTGAAGTTTGGGGGATGATGAATAATTAAAGAAGAGCAAGGAGGCCTTATAGTTAGAAACATGAACAGTGCCAAGAGGAAAAACACATGAAGAATGGTGCATTTGAGAAACGAGATTTGAAGATAGAATGTGAAGAAGACTGGAGTGGCAGGGAATGATTCTAGAGAGGTAGGCTGAGGCCAGGAGAAGAAGGACCCCTTCGATGAAATGGAAAGAAGCATGCTTTCTCCGGACATTCCACTCATTTATCTAGTCTTTGGAAATTCTGCCTCAAATCTCCAGAGTTCAGAGACGGAAAAGCTTATTGATGCATAAGGCTTTAACACAATAATGGTGTGTAGGACCACAGAGGAATAAAAATAATTAAAATTGACAGAGAAGAGAGAAAGACCATCACACACACACACACACACAACACACACACACACACACACACAGAGAGAGAGAGAGAGAGAGATCAGTAGGAGAATGAAGGAGAAAAGAGGAAGGAGATGGAGAGACAGAAACGGAGACTTGTTGTCAATGTATTTAATAACCACACAGTGCCCTCGAATGGTGGTAGTTTTGCAGGAAATCTAGCAGAACACATAAACACAACGACATCAGACTCATGTAGTTATCAGAACAATGCATTTGAAGAAGCAGAAAGATACACACTAGACTCTTAACCATGGTTACTTCTGAAGAGGAGAGTGTTTTCAAGGAGGTGTGGGGGTCGAATAAAGGAGACCTCTTCCTCTTTATATACTTACATGTAGTTTGGTTTTTGTTTTACATAGCAAGTATCTATTCATGTATTAGTTTTTTCAAAAGGATATATATATCCATCTCTCAACTTCAACCAAGAAAAGCTTTTGTCTTCCAACTTAATAGAGTAATATAAATAAATAAATAAATAACTGCTCAGGTGAATAGCGTAAGAGAAAGAATGATGTGAATCAGATGAGGAGGAAACTCAGGCATTGTGGCAGGTAGGCCACATGAGCCATCTGCTCATTAGAAGCCTGGAGGCACAAAAAGCCTATGTGAAGGTACTGTGCTGGCAGAGACATGGCCTGTGTGGTACCCGTGGGCTGGCAGGGCATCAAGACTGGGACACCCATCTCTTCTTATTTGTGAAGGGCTCCTCAAGCAACACATACACTGAAGATTTTGAGTCCAGGAATTAGGGAACTGACAAAAGAATAAAAACAGAAAACTCAGGTTTGACAAACCTCAGCTCAGCAAGCTTTGGTCTGAGCTTTATTTTCCTAACATTTGTGAACAAAAATGCAATCCCCTTCTCCATTCTCTGCCTCCTATCCGTTCAACCAGAGGGAAGGGAATAGCATGGCATTATTCTGAATAAGGACAATACGAATTCTGACATCTGCTGGAAAAGTGAGGACTACAACCTGGAAAAGGATAACTAGATTGATTTTGTTTTACAATTGTTTTCACTGTCCCTCCCTCATCAACCGCCATTACAATAATCATACCTATTTATTTTGGGAAAAGTGCAAAATGAAGAATATGAAACCACTCATAATCCCACTGCCCAGAATAAGGATTAACATTTTTGTGTGTTTCCTAATAGTCTTTTTGATGCACACCAATAACAGCACATTAAACAATTATTTATGAGGCAACCTATTCACTACATGTGAATCATTGCTAAATGCTGAGGATACAGCAGTGAAGAAAATAATTGCAAACCTTTTTCTAAGGAATGTAGAGTTCTACATTTGTGATAAATGCTGTGCAGTCAACACAATAACGTCTTGCATTTAAACAAATATTTATGCTAGGCTTTATGTTAACTGCTTTTCATATGGATGTTTTATACACACTCTCTTATGCAGTCTTTACAATGACCTTATGAGGTAGGTTACTACTATCACCCCCCCGCCCCACAACATGCTATTACAGATGCAGAAACGAACTCAGCAATGTTAGATAAGTTGGCCAAGTCAATGTAAGTTGGGATCAGGTTGGGATATGACTGTACCCAGACCCTGTAATAACCATGCTGCACAGATCTGCTATAAAATATATAACATTTGTTCCCTCTTCTTCCTTTGCTAGGTTTGATTGCTACTGTGGCTCAGGTACTCTAAACTGTAGCCAATATGATGGATGATGACACTGAATTAAGGACTGACGGAAACTCTTTGTTAAAGGCTGTGTGGCTGGGGAGGCTCAGGTTGACCAGGCTGCTCTTGGAAGGGGGAGCTTATATCAATGAAAGCAATGACAAAGGCGAAACAGCTCTCATGGTGGCGTGCATCACCAAGCATGTGGACCAGCAAAGCATCAGCAAGTCCAAGATGGTGAAGTACCTGCTGGACAACAGGGCAGACCCCAATATCCAAGATAAGTCTGGCAAGACTGCCCTCATCCATGCCTGTATCAGAAGAGCTGGGGGAGAAGTGGTCTCCTTATTACTGGAGAATGGAGCAGACCCCAGCCTTGAAGATCGCACTGGGGCTTCGGCTCTGGTTTATGCAATAAATGCAGATGACAAGGATGCATTGAAACATCTCCTTGATGCCTGCAAAGCCAAAGGGAAGGAGGTGATTATTATAACAACAGATAAATCGTCTTCAGGCACCAAAACCACCAAACAGTATCTCAATGTCCCTCCTTCACCCAAAGTAGAAGACAGGCATTCACCTCCACTGTGTGCATCTCCCTCTGACATAGAGCTGAAGGCTCCAGGCCTGGACTCTCCACTCACTGAGAAGGAAGATGACTTCTTCAGCCTCCAAGCAGGGCATCCAAGCAGTTGTAACACCTCCAAGGCTGTTAATGAGCCTGGGTCACCCACCAGGAAAGTCAGTAATCTCAAAAGGGCCCGTTTGCCCCAACTGAAGAGGCTCCAGTCTGAACCTTGGGGCCTGATCGCACCCTCGGTGCTGGCAGCCTCAATGCGTCAGGACGAGACCCGTGGTGCCAGCACAGACAGTGAGGTCATCAAGAGCATCAGTGATATATCCTTCCCTAAAAGGGGGCCACTATCCAGAACCAACAGTATCGATAGCAAAGACCCCACCCTCTTTCACACAGTCACAGAGCAGGTTCTGAAGATTCCAGTCTCTTCAGCACCGGCATCCTGGAAAGCAGCCTATGAAAAAGGTCAGGCTCCCCATCCACGCCTGGCCAGGAGAGGAACTCTCCCTGTTGACCAAGAGAAATGTGGTATGGGTCCATCAGGAACCTCTGCTCTCAAAGAGCCAGCATCCCTCAAATGGCTGGAAAATGACCTCTATGACTTAGATATACAGCCAGGGCCTGACCCTCCCAACTCCATTTCCCTTGAATCCGGCAAAGGACCTTTAGATAGAAAGAAGCTCAACAGCTCTCACTTGTCTCTTTTCCATGGCTCTCCGGAGTCCCTGGACACTGTACCTAGCACATCCCCCAGCTCAGCACGCCGCAGGCCGCCACATCTTCTAGAACGACGAGGTTCTGGAACTCTGCTCCTTGATCGCATTTCTCACACTAGGCCTGGCTTCCTGCCGCCTTTAAATGTGAATCTGAACCCGCCTATTCCGGATATTAGATCTAGCAGCAAACCTTCTTCCCCTCTTGCTAGTGGCTTAAAATCTATGGTTCCTGTTGCTCCAAGTTCACCAAAGAGAGTTGACTTAAGAAGTAAAAAGAAGCTCCTCAGGAGGCATTCTATGCAAATTGAACAAATGAAACAGCTGTCTGATTTTGAAGAAATCATGACCTAGAAGCTTTAGAAAGGCTTAAAATAGTCAATATAGTTTATGGAAGGGACTATGGATGAGGCTGCTTCCTGATCACTCCTTAATGTTGAACTGTGGCCACTTCAGAAGATACAAAAGCAGGATGCTGCTTCACTTCTGAGAATAATCCCTGGGTTTTTATAGGCCTACTTGAAAAGAGCTGAGGATAATTGGGTTTTGAAGATAAATTTTTAAAAATTCTGCAAAGGAAGAAAGTCTTTGGAATTCAAAGGTAACACAGCAAGTACAATGATGTAAGCTGAGGACCTCAGTAGTTTTCTATCAGACAAACAGAAAACAAGAATTTAAATCAGGAGGTAGTATTCAGAGTATGTCATTTGTAATAAATCTATAAAGTGCCTACATAGAAAATGAGGCTTTAACATTTGTTAGAATGTACAAAAGCCCCAAACCAACCCCTCAGTGACTAAATCTGGTGTCTGGGCTCTATCTGATGGAGTAGAAGCAGAATTCCCCCATGGAAGAGGCTCTGGCCTGTGGGTCCTGGCTCTGACTCTGTCAGGGCACTGTAAATCATGGTGTGGTTGAACTCGTTCAGTAATCCAGTAATATATTTTGTTCACATACTAATTTGTATGTGCTCTGAGTACCCAAATATCCCATCTATGTGGCCCCTGAATTATGATATGTCATAGTAGCTGATGCCTTAGAGATAAATCTTGCTCCAGAAATGAAACTTTCCCCAGACCCCTCCCCTGACACTGGCTCTTGTGTTGAAATCTTGTGAAAACAGTCAAGGTTAACTAACCTGGAGTTGAATGTGATACAATTATAGATTAGAAATATCAGAAGCATTTCCAGATTATTCTTAAAAGTCGATGAGATCTACCCAAACCAGAATGACAACTGAGGACAAGATGTGCATAGATTAAATGGTAAAGTGGGTTGTTCTCAGGTGAGAAGCAGTGAGGACCATTCATTTTGCAGCCTAAAAATTTTAGGGGATGCAAACTGTCATTTCCCCTTCAGTTATCTAGATAATTGAAGAAAAATCTGGTTTTTTCTCTTCCTGAACTATCTAGGTGAGAAGAGATTTGTAGAAATAACCTGCACAACCCTTTCAGGCTGCTTTGAGCAAATCCAAGAAGGAAAGCAGAGACTTAGCACATTTGGTATAATGTAGCCACATCTTAGATGAATATATTTTTGGTTATTTCCATTTATATTTCCTCTCGTGCTGCTGAGATCTATTTGCTCTATGGTTGAAAAGTTCAATAGTTCCTGAGGATATAGCATCATGTAGAGGAAAGAGGGCTTTGGGTCTGACATGTTTGGGTTTGCATACCAGTCTTATCATTTACCAGCTGCGTGACCTTGAGCAGGCAGCTTAACTTCTCTTAGTCTCTGTTCCCTCATCTGTAAAATAGGATTAGTAGTGCTGCACCTTCCAAGGTTGTGGTAAGAATTAAATGACACAATGTATGAAAGTGCCTGCCATTGTGCCTGGCACAGGTAGAAGTCACTGGATAAGAAGTAGCTAATTTTAATGTCTTTCTTGAGACTGCTGAAGCAATATCTCAAATAATACATATGCTACACAAAATGGAATAAAGTTTCTCTGGAAAAGTTCAAGTATCTCCATGAGATCCCCAGTTATTTTTATAAGTACCGATCTCTAAACTCATGTGTAAAGTAAAAAATTCTGCCACATAAACTCTACATATTATACAATTTTTCTATAACTACGTTTGCTAGAAATTTATCTGAATATTCCAAACAAAAGTGTTAATGATGGTTAAACAAAAAGACTTGGAGTTGTTTGGAGGGCTGTCTGTCCGGTGTGTTGTAGGATGTTTAGCGGCATCTCTGGCCTCCACTCACTAGATGGCAGTAACACCCTCTCCCCAGTTGCGACAACCAAAAATGTCTCTAGACATGGCCAGATGTCTCCTGGGTGCATCACCTTGGTTGATCTCTACTGCTAGACCTATTGTATTTGTCAAGAACAACAAAGCTGTATGGAAATGTGAGTGCTGACTGGCCAGCTAGGCCCTCCTGTTAACTTAAGACAATTCAAATTGTGCTTTAGTAAGATGACTAATCAATACTAGTGTTGGGCCTTCAGGATTCTTGGCAAACACACTCCAACATGAGTGCTAATGGTCTCATACTTTGTAGGAAGGGATGAAAATAAGGAAAGAACATAAACTAGCAAAAATCTATAGCTCATGAACTTGGTTTAGTGTGGACAACCCTGTTCTTTTCAGAACCATTTAATCATTTATAGTTCTTACCGAGTAAAAGCGATTCCAGGCAAAGAAACAACTTTCCAAAGCATTAAAGAGAGAATCATACAGACAACCATCATTCTCAGCAGCTCATTAAATGCAAATAAACACAGGCACACACACAAAGAGAGAGAGAGAACACATTTTACATACTTTTCCAGCCGTTGTTAGTGTCAGTTAAAACTGATCTCTGCTGGTAGTATCCAGTTGTGAGTATAGCAAGACACTGCATAGGAGCATTTTTTTTCTAAAGCTTTAGCTAAGATTTGGAAACCCAATATTTCCTAAGTAGTGAATGTGGTCTATTTATAGTAATTAGCTTAGGCGACACACCAAACATGATGAGTTGCTCATTCAGGATAGCCAGTCCATTGCACAAATGTGTAATATCAGGTACTCTCATGACACTCATTGCCTGCATCAGTCAGTCATGACCTTTGCATCAGCCTTTCAATAGACAGTCATCAGGATAGTATCTTATCTCATCACTACCTGACGATGAGTTCGCTGAATTAGACTGTTCTATACCGGTACAACAACCAAAATACTTTCTCATAGATTATGCATAAATAGGCAATTTTGTCCATGTCAATGAACCTAACAAGAATGCTTTTTAAAAGTATATTTTAGATCCAAACATGCTTTCTAGATCAGAGGTTAGCTTGTCTTTTTGAAATCCTGGAGTCACTTATAAGTTAGCTGCAAACTATAGTTTCAGTAATTCAACTGCTTAAGCATTTCTGGACTGTTTATCAAAATATATTACAGAATGTGAGACTAAAGTTTAAAGTCTGGACCTTTGGTTTAATTTCTAGACATTCCAAAGCTTTTTTTTTTTCTTTTTAAAAAGCCCATTGTCAACTCTTTTAGAACTTCATCAAGTAAATGGTACCTTGCAAATGTAGGTTGTGTCTGACCTTCCTCCTTTTTGTGTGTTGGTGCCTCAGATGTATCATGTGCTGCTTGAACTGATTCTCTACAGTGTTCCTTCCTAGTCTCAAGCTGATGTTGTGCTCA